>NW_021703768.1:6536081-6962986 GCF_005190385.1 Monodon monoceros | reverse complement strand
CCCTCCCACCCTCCCTATCCCACCCCTCTAGGTGGTCACAAAGCACCAAGCTGATCTCCCTGTGCTATGCAGCTGCTTCCCACTAGCTATTTTACGTTTGGTAGTGTATATATGTCCATGCCACTCTCTCACTTTGTCACAGCTTACCCTTCGACTTTTATTTTTATATCCTTTTAGGTGTTCCTTAAAAGAGTCAACAAGAGAATAATTTAATTACACTCTAACATTGATCAATAATGTACTTTTAGGGACAAGAAATGGTCTCTATGATAAACAATACTGTGACATAGTTCATGACTATTTTTGCCCAATTCTGAATTCATTCAATTCAGGTAATTTAGTTTAAGATTATAAGCCACTCTCCCATGTTTAAGTCATGGTTTTATATTTGAATTTGAAAATAAACTCACTGCTTGTATTCACACTGCTATAATAGTTAATATTCTCGTAATAACTTTCTTAAAGTGCTGTATTTTTGCCTCAACTCTGATACCAACTGTAGATCCTCAGAGAAATCATAAACATCTCTGAGCTTCGGTTTATCTGTAAAGTAAGAAGAATAAGCCAAATATTCTAAGGATTTTTCTAACATGTTTATACTACCCTGGGCTGGGTAAAGGGATGGATTTTAGTCAACATTTTTAGATCGGGGGTGGGGGAAATCACATTCAATACAAATAAGGGAACTGTGCACAAAAAAAGTTTGTTGGGTTGTACGTAGGCATTTGACAACAAGTACTGTTTCCTTAGGTGTAAATGCAAGAGAATGTTTCAGTGGTGTGTCACGGCAGCTAGTAGACACACAAATCTTATTTTTGTCTTAATGTGGCCTTTCTTCCCTCACTAAAAGGTCAATTAATTAAGGGCAGGAGATTTTGTTTCTTTTGCTCACTGTTATATCTCTATTACTTTACATTTGCAAAACACATAGTAAGTGCCTAATAAGTATGTGCTCGATGAATGAATGACTGAATGAAAGAATGAAGACATAAAGTGATTTTATTCTTTAAAAAAAATGGCAAATAATGTTACTAGATTACTTTACTTAGAACTTGATTTGATAGAAATGTTGCCCAGGTCCTGAAGAGGTTATATGTATATAAATGTTTGCTATTGGCACTACCCTCATATTTTTTAAAAAATCTCACAATGTCTTAAAATCCTAAAATGGCAAGATTTTCATACAACATTGAACTAGTTCTACTCCAATAGAGCAAAAGAGATAACCATAAAATAAATATGTCCAGGAAAAGAAAAATGTGTGGAGAAAGTACCACTGGGGTTGGTTTTCTCAAGAGAAAATGAAATGGGATGCTGTAGCTCCCAGTAACAGAGGCAAAACAATTCCAGGCAAGGAAGACTCTCAGGGTTTATGAAGAGTACACTTAAAATCTCATCCTTTCTGCAGTTTGACCATGGTTGAGACCTTGACAGCAAGGAAGCAGAGGTAGGATGGAGTGAAGTGAGTCACCTGCATGGGTGTCACTCTAATGACCAAGCATCAATACCCAAACTACGGGATGTAAGATGAAGACAACAGCTTGGAATAGGCTTGTTTGGGTTGTTGGATTTTGTTTGTTATTGCTGGCACTTTTGACAAAAGTAATACACTTCTAAATTTAATTCCAAATATTATGATTCTCATGAACTGAGTTCCTTATTACAAATTCAGGAAACTTTGCTTTTAAATGGAAGATTTCAAAAGAACCCCAAGTGAAATATTTGAGTAGCATGTTGAGTGTTGCTGTGTGTGATAGATATAAATATCTTCATACCTAAGTTATGCGGCACTTTCCTTTTAAATAGTCCCCCAATCACAGGTGACAAGTCCAAAACTGAACTCAAAACCATGCCTACCAAGCTTCCTGTCCCTCTGTGACCATCTATAACATGACTGAGCCAGGGACAAGGACTTCTCTTCCACTCCTTTTGTGCCATCACCTGCCCACATCCAAATAACCATCTTTCCTCCAACTTTATCACCCGTCTCTTCTCAAGCCTCCCCATTCTCCATAGCCTCACTCTTTTGCCTTAATCGTCTTCAGAATTGCTCACCTGCCTTGCTGACTGCTCAAAGTCAACCCTCAGTGTTCTACATGGAACAGAAATCTGGCCCTGCTCTGCCCCATTGCCTACACAAGAAAACTACATCCTGCTGTGAAAGGCCAGGGCTCTTGAAGCAGTCCTGCTTAGTCTGTAATGCCTTCATACCTCCTGATTTAGGTTCTAGATAAAGTGAGCTGCACGAAGCCTAGAGGTCCCCACCCCAATCCTCTTTTCTGAACCTAACCGTCTGCTTCTTCCTGCCTGGAAGGACACCCCTCCTCTATGCACTATTTAAACAAGGAGACCATTGGGCGGAGGTGGCTCTAATGCCTGAGTTGCCTACCTAAGCAAACCAAAACCTAAGCCGTTGCACTGGAAACTGAGGGAGTGAAACTTGAGAACAGCCAATCACACGCAGCCAATCAGACTTTCCCAAATAAGAAACCCGCTGAAGCTCTAGCCAATCAAATCATTGCTTTGCTTCGCTTCTGTGTCCTGTCTGTAAAATCCTCACCCCTAGCTCCTGTTTGGCGCTGCCTGATTAGAATCCGTGTGTGCTCAAAAGAACTCTTCAAAATTTTTAATGGGCCTTGCTGCTGTGTTTAAAATGGACAACCAACAGGGACCTACTCTGTAGCACAGGGAACTCTTCTCAGTGTTATGTGGCAGCCTGAATGGGAGGCTGAATGGGAGAATGGATACATGTTTATATAGGCTGAGTCGCTTTGCTGTGCACCTGAAGCTATCACAACATTGTTAATCGGCTATAAAATAAAAAGTTTAAATGTTTAAAAACAATTTAATGTGCCTCAGCTTACTTTTTTACAGCACGTACATACGCACCCATCCACCCACCCTCCAATTCCCTTATCTGGAAAACTGATACTCATCATCTCACCTGGGAATCTCCTCGATGTGTCTGGGCCAACCATTCTCCATGGGATGGCTATAAGGTTACGTCAACCCTGATTACTTTCCTAAAATAGAAAGGCATTATTATCAAACAATACTTTTGGTATTAGGAGGTTAAATAAAAGACATTTTCAAAGATTTTTTTTTTTTTTTGGTAATCCATTGTAATGAATGGCTAGCATCCAGGCTTATTTTGTAGTTCATTATTATAAAAGCGTGATAATTTGTAACAATATGGACAAGGATTTCTAAACGCTGGGCTTTAAAAAAGAAAAAAAAGCAGAACGTTAAATACATAGATAAATAGTGACTAAATTTTAACATGAGTTAAATTTAAAAATAAATGATATTTCAAATGAAGAATCAATTGACCTTGTGGTCAGAATCTGCTTTCTCTTGCAAGAGCCTCTGAGATGCACTTTTCTCAGCTCCCACTTCAGCACCAGGTGGTGTCTGGAGCAATGGTGGGGGACAGTCACTGGATTCATGGAGCCAACTGCCTTAGACTGAATAACCGCTAAATGGCCAGATGTGGTGAATGTGCTACTCTATCTAGACAGGCTGCATTTACATGGTTACTGGGAGATATTGAAGACTTTTTCAAGCTCAGCAGGCTCAGGAATATAAAGGTAATCTTAAACCTAGACCCTCATCATTGCATTACAGTCTAATAACTAATAAATGAAAAAGAAATCTGTCTTTCCTGCTGTGGTAGAGTTGCTCTTCACTTCTAAACATATTTTTCCCAAGAGCCAACAAGTGGAGGGCTCCTCTTAAAAAAATGCCAAAAAATCTTAAAGGCATTAATTAATATTAAATTATCTGGACTAAAATATAGAGAATAGATATCAAGCTTGGAGTTTGCTCAATGTTGATTCAAATTTATATGACATTTCATTAGAGCACAGAGAATCTACTCTTCTTAAGACATACAGTTTGCAATTAGGTATCCAGTTACAGTGATACATATGCTTTTCTTATATGGAGACCAAAATATGTAATTATATTTAGTCTTTAAATTTGCAAACACTGAATACAATTAAGTCTGTTCTGGACAGAATTTTACAAGTCTAAGTTATAGATCCTTTTTGCTAACCCTATATTTGTGGTATAGAAAACTATCCACCAGCCTTCTTCACATTCTTTCAATGGTATATCGTAGGAAATTTTAAGAGCTGAAGGAGTCGCGAAGCGTGGTATTAGGAATCACAAATGTGAGCAAGTAACAAAATCAGATTATTCCAATGATTCCCACATTGTCTACTGGACAATGGATTCTTCCAGAAGGTTTTTCCTTCCTGTGAGTAAAGTATTCTTGACCCAAACAATATTCAGCTCTTTTCTTCTTTGCAGGCTATTCAGTATTTCAGTGAATTACATCTAAACAAAAGGGCAACATGGAATTTATGTAATGAGTTTTGTATTTAGGCTGGTACTTAGAATCCTTTCAGAGCCCCAAGTTTAAGAATGGGCTCTGGGTACTAAAAAGACAATAAACATAGGCATAATTTGCATGAAGAAACGCTGAACCTCTGTGTGGGTGTATTTCTTATCAAACATTGATACAACCAAAAACAGAAGTGGGTAATGGCTCCACCCAATCTTTTAACCTACTGATTGTTGGAGGAATAAACTGTAGGGATGTTTAACGATTTTTATTAAGCATTTAAAGCACGATTACTTGTGCTTGTTTATCTTCTTTAGATCATTGGCTCAGGATTCATAAATAAACTCTCATACAATCACACTTTATAATCTAAGACCTTTAGGGGAAGGACCACATCTGCTTAAGCTGTTCAGACAGCTGGATGATCCATAGTCACCTAATCTTGTTTTATTTATCATTATTATTTTTACCCTAATACATGTGTAATCGTATAATCCCTTGAGTTGCCCTGTTTCTCTTAACCAGTTGGAAGCTTTTCTGTTTCTTAACTGACTGATAATTGATTGAACCCTGCCCCACCTCCCCAAGAAGGATTACTGGATTAGTTGCAGTCCTCTGATTCTTCTATTTTAAGTAATGCTTAATTTAAAATTCCAACTATTTTGGAAATAGGTGGGATATAAATTTCAATTAAATATTAGTTAGTAGGAGACAGAAACTCAAGATAATACAGCTAACTTTAAATTATTTATGAGCATACAGGAAATCTAGACTTGATTATGAAAAGTCTACATTTAGTTTTTGAACTGAATTTTAGAAATAACATTGAGAAACTAAGATTATATCAAAGATGGTACCCATTGCAGAACCTGGAAGTCAGAATCCCCATGCCACAGTTTGTGTGTAGAGCCTTCTAGGCAGAGCTTAACCTGGAGAACACATGCTTCACTGGGGCACAGAATCATCAACAGTTTCTCCTGTGACACTCAGATGTGCAGAGAATCTCGCTTTGTTGTTTTCCTGTAAGTGCCTTGAGCTTTTCCACAAGTCTCATCCTTGCTGGGCGGAGAGGAGAGAAAGTCATCTAAGTGCAATGCAGTCACTAGTCGGACTTTTTTTTTCTTTTAACATCTTTATTGGAGTATAATTGCTCTACAATGTTGTGTTAGTTTCTGCTGTATAACAAAGTGAATCAGCTATATGTATACTTATATCCCCATATCCCCTCCCTCTTGTGTCTCCCTCCCACCCTCCCTATCCCACCCCTCTAGGTGGTCACAAAACACTGAGCTGATCTCCCTGTGCTATGTGGCTGCTTCCCACTAGCTATCTATTTTACGTTTGGTAGTGTATATGTCCATGCCACTCTCTCACTTTATCCCAGTTTACCCTTCCCCCTCCCCGTGTCCTTAAGTCCATTCTCTATGTCTAGGGGCAGGACAGGAATACAGACACAGACGTAGGGACTAGTCAGATTTTTTAACTGAAGAGTTCCTTTATGTAACCTGAGTTCCAAGTTGGTGGATCCATGACAAGGCTTATGTTATCCTGATCGCTGTACCAGTGACTTCTGAAGTATACCAACCCTGGGCACTCCACTGGCATTTTCTGATTGAGGGTGTGACTTGTGGTCAGCCTGGTCAGGGTCCTGTGGTACTCCAGACTGACCAGAACTTTCCTCATCTCTCACTGAGTCTTTGCCGTGTCCCCTGACTAGGCGACTGTGCCTGGGACCCTGGTAGACCCATTGACGATGGGTAGCTCTCACCTCAGCTGCCTCTGGGTCCCCTGAAATTCAGACACATGCATGGAATTCTAAGTGACTCCCATGTCACATCACCTGGGGGATGGGGAGGTGTTTACAAGCTGAATCTACTCTCCCCTTGCCTACCTGCCTGGAACTATTGATATTACTCTGATACAGCCAACCCTTGGTGAGCACAAGGTAATGAGCACACACTCTGATGGGTGGTACCCATGCCATACTGATTCTTGGACAGTTGACTATCACACATGTCCTAATCATTTTCAACATCTGCTTCCTGTTGTGGAGGGGCTGTCAGAATACATACCTCCCTCCTTGGTCCTCTCTGGTTTTCTCTCTTTCTTCCTTCTTACTATTCAGTTTGGGTTTTTTTACTTCCTAGATTCATATGCTCCTTTTCTCTGTCCTTGGTATTAAATGGAAGTCTCGGATCTGGACCCCCAGCACCCCAGGTCTATCTTTTGGTGCGAAAAGTGCAGTAGTAATTAGGATTGCTTTTGGCTGCAAGAAAGAGGATTCCTGACCATCCATGACTCAAACATCAAGGTATGTACCTCACCTAACAAGAAGTCGGAGACAGACAGTGGCTCCATGAAGCCCTCAGGCTTCCCAGAGCCATCTTTCTTTGCTGTACCATCCTCAGCATCCTGACTATTTTTCCCTGCTTTGTTAACTCTTGGGTACAAGTTAGCCACTGCAGTTATAGATGTCATACTGTCACAGGTCAGGATGCTGAGTAGGAGGGTAAAGGGCATAAGTGGATTTTCTCCTGGAATATCTTCTCTTTCATTAAGTTGGGAAATCTATCACCTGCGTATACAGGAGAATTCTCCCTACATCCTTCAGCCAGAACGGGCTAGTAAGCTTATCTTAAAACCAATCAGGGCTTCCCTGGTGGCGCAGTGGTTGAGAGTCCGCCTGCCGATGCAGGGGACACGGGTTTGTGCCCCGGTCCGGGAAGATCCCACATGCCGCCGAGTGACTGGGCCCGTGAGCCATGGCCACTGAGCCTGTGCGTCCGGAGCCTGTGCTCCGCAACGGGAGAGGCCACAACAGTCAGAGGCCCACATACCGCAAAAAAAAACAAAAAACAAAAAACAATCACAGGAAGGGAAGTGAGACCATGGTGATTCACCCGGGAGCCTACTTCCCGGAGTGTGTGCCAACCAGATGCCCAAAAAAAATCGGTGTTGATTGAGTTATCAAGGAAGAAGAGGAAAGTATTGTTGGGGTTGGCAAGCTACAGTGCCCATGCCAGGGGCTGTAGCGAAATTCACAAGGCTCTTTGCTCTCTTGACAATGCCTTTTTACAGTCATAGCCTTGCTAAAGAAGTCCGGAAAGTCAACCTTAAGAGTAAAACACAATCAATGTCCTTCTTGTTCTTAGCAGTATATGTCCTCATTCATCCAGGGCTGCAATGGCACATGGTTTAGGGGAAAATAAAAACTTCTTGGTTTATTATTTGTAACACTAAAGAGCTATTTTGAAATATTTTCAGGCTTGTGATTTATTCAAATAACAGATATATATTAGGAACTGAACCTGAACTCTGGGCTAATATGTAAAAGCAACTGGTCTGATAAACTTTGATGGGATACAATTTAAAAAAAAAATTTAGATTAACCTAAGATATATTTTGGCTCAGTATAAAGCAGAACTTTTCTCATATGAAAGTTACTTAAAATATAACAGATTATCTAGTGAGTTGGTAATTTTGAAGCACATGATCTGTGATGGATTGTTATGAATTGAACAAGATGACTTCTAATTCTCTGATTCCAATATATCAATAAACTTAAACCAAACCCTAATAAGCATGAATACCACAAATAGGCACTAATTAGTATTCATGCTATTCTATGGAAGTGCTATTTGTGTTAAAATTATGACTATAATAGTATAAAATTTAATGCGTTCTTAGCCTTTAGAATCTAGAACAGTCAACTGTCAACAGATCTAGTTTTGTTACCATTTATTCTTAGAAACTGGTAAAAATCTAAACCTCACCATATATTTTAGCCTACCAGCAAAACTTGACATATTTTCATGGGATCATTCCCTTATACAAACATAATGTATATAACATCATGGAACTGTTTTAAAAGTAAGTACTTTTCAACCTTAATTGTTTTTTCTTTTCTTTTTTTATTTTTTTGTGGGGGGGAGAGTGTGAAGCATCTCTTTTAACCTTAGAGTTTAGATAATAGAATCAAGACACAAATGGTACTAAAGAAAATGAATAAATATTAGTGATCTTATATATTTTGTATTATCATAATTAAAAATTTTTCTTTTACACCAAAAGACTTGGGGTAAATCATTTGCTTCAATTCTAACCAAATCAATGATATTATGAGATGCTTAATAATAGTCTGTTTGTATTTATGAATTAGATTTTCTCTATTGGCAGCCTTCCCAATCCACCCAAGCAAGGATTGCTTTTAGAATTCTATAATTTTATTTTCCCAGGGTAAAAATAATTTAAACAAATATCATTACTGACAAAAATTATTATTACCTGGATATCAATTTTAGTGTAAGGGGTAATTAACACAATCTTTTAGGAAATTATTGTGATTATAATTGAATCTATTTAATGATTTTTTAAAATGTATTTTTACTTTAAAATTATATTTAAATCTGCTTTTACTATGTACTTAGTATACTTTGTACATGAATTTGGGAAATGGTAAATGTTCTTTGACACTGTCTTGAATTATATTTTAAAATAATGGTCTAAAATTTCTGATTTATGCAAAAGAAGAAAGTCTATATTGGACAAACTTCTGCAGATAATAATGAACACCTCTGAACATATGCACACACACATGCGCATACACACCCACATACATGCTAAACCCAAGGAATCATGGATTATGGCTGACTTCTCATGAGAAACAGTGGAGATCAGAAGATAATAGGATGATATCTTTATACAGAAGGAACACACACACACGCACGGACTGAAAATTCTATATAAAGCAAAATACTAATTTGAAATAAAGACTTCTAAGATAGATAAAATCTGAAAAAATTAAATGCCAGCAGGCCTGTACTATGAGGAATGCTAATGGAAGGTTTTGAAGCTGGAGAAAAATGATATCAGATGGAAATGCAGATCTTAATTTATCCAAAAGAAAACTACATATTTAAAGCAAAAGTGATTATATTACAATGTGTGGTTTATAACATATATTTTATAAAATGTATAACAATAGTAAAAAATAGGTGGGTAAATTAAATTATGACTGTAGCAAAAAATAGGTGGATAGATTAAAGTACACTTTGCAAGCTTTTAAATTTTATGTGAAAAATGCTATTAGGTTTAAATAGGCAGTGATGAATCAAAAATGCATAGTTTGATTCCTAAAGTAGCCACTAAAAAAAATTACAAGGTATAACTAAAAAGCCAATAGATGTATTGAATGGTAATTCCTATAGCAATAGACTAATTCTAACAGCCAAAGAAGCCTGGAAGAGAGGAACACAGGAATGAAAACCAGATGAGATAAAAAGAAAATAGATTACAAAGTGGTAGAATTATAGCTAACTATATCAATGATTGCCTTAAATATAAATAGACTAAAAGTGAAGATTGGAAGACCAGATAAAAAAGCTAGAGATTTGAAGGTCAGATAAAGAAGCAAGATCCAGATATACACTGAACAAAAAGTCACTTTAAATATAGGCACAAATGAAGAAACATATAAGGATAGAAAAAATATATACCATGCAATAGTCAGAATAAGGAAGCTGGTGTTTTTATATTAATATCAGACAAAGTACAATTCAAGATTAAGAGTAATTACTAGAGATAGTAAAGGATATTTTTTAATATTAAACAGGAACACATAATAAATGTCACACTAAAATTCATTTACTATATTACAGCCCTAAATGTAAAACTTAAAACTATAGAACTATAGAAGAAAATATTGGAGCATATCTTCAGTGTAGGCAACAATTTTTAGGCCACAAAAGTACTCAGTGTAAAAGGAAAATATTGATAATTGGATGTTATTTTTTCAAATTCTGTTCCAAAAGTCACTAGTAAAAAAATAATAAAGCAAACTACAGGATGGGAGAAAATATACAGAATATACATATTTGAAAAATGTCTTGTATCCAGAATTTATAAAGAATTCTTACAGTTCATTAAAAAGAAGAAAATAAAACAACGAAAAATGGGCAAAAGACTTGAACAGATGCTTCACAAATAAGATATATGAATGGCCAATAAGCACATGAAAAGATGTTCATTATCGTTAGTCATGAGGTAAACCAAAATTATATCTGCAATAAAATAGCATTTCACATCTCTCCAGTGGCTAAAATCAAAGTGTCTAACATGAAATATTGAGTGGTCATGAAGCAATTGAAACTCTCATATGAGTAAAATGTTACTTTGGAAAAGTTTGGAGTTTCAGATAAATTTAAACTTATACCAACTCTGTGGCCCAGAGATCCCACTCTTAGGTGTTTAGCAATGAGAAAAGTAATACCCTCCCCCCCAAAATTCTTGTTTTAATAATCTTCCTTGTAACTCGCAAAAGCTGGAAAAGACCCAACTGTCCATCAACTGAAGAAATAATTAAAAAGTCATGGTGTATTTATAGAATGGAATAGTATTCACCAATTAAAAAAATGAATTATTGATACAAACCACAGCATGAATGAATCTCAAGAACTGCAAGCAAAAAGAAACCAGACACAAAAAAAGAGTCCACCTTGCATGAAAATTCAAGAACAGGTAAACTCTTGATGACACAAAAGAAAACAGTGGTTGCTCCAGAAAGGCACATGTGAACCTAGAGGTTTAATTACTCTGTGGGTTTATGTACTCATCACCGCATATCTTGGGCCTATGTGCTCATGCATTTGATAATGCCAACTGAAATCATACCTGAAAAATATTTGTGACTTTTGTCTTCAAAGAATATGATTTGTTAATTTAACAGAAGTTTGATATCTGAAGAACCAAGCAATCGATCTTATAACAGCTGTAGTATGAGTTCTTAAACATTATATTCTAACTCACCTGAGTATATAATCACTCAGTTCACCTCAAGTTATTTAGAGAACTCCAAGTTCAGTGTATACTCCCCTACCAGTAAAATGATCCTAATTCATCATCCTGAATGGATGGACTTGGAAAAAATACAATGAACTTAGGTAGTGTCCAAATAAGGCAATAAAAATCACTGCATATTGGAAAATTACAGTGTCTCTCTTTATATGTAAACCACCATTGATTGTGCAATTCCTTGAATTTATCCTTTCTATATCAAATTCAATAACACTTTTCAATGTCCCTGTTATGACAAAATAATACATATTTGAGAAAGTTGTGTGAAGTTAGTTTGCTATAAAGCTATGAAGACATGAAAATGGAATGAATCAAAACTAGACTTGCCTTATTAGCACTTTGCTCTGAATAAAGGGGCCACCCATCAGATATAATTCAAATTGTGGGTCATGATGAACTCTCCCCACTTTAGTGAAGTTGGTACTGCAATGGTAGAGCTCTGCTTTCACTTAATTATTTGTTGACTAACAGCGGCCCTGGAATGATGGAAAAGAAAATGATTCATTACATGCTTATTGAATGTTGCCAATGGGGAACAGGGAGACACAATGTAACTGAGTGAGACACGAAGGTGAACGAGGCAGATATGGCATTCGGCTCACCAGTCATTCCAGTCCACAACACCATACACAAAAATAAACTCAAAATGGATTAAAGACCTAAATGTAAGGTCAGACACTATAAAACTCTTAGAGGAAAACATAGGCAGAACACTCTATGACATAAATCACAGCAAGATCCTTTTTGACCCACCTCCTAGAGAAATGGAAACAAAAATAAACAAATGCAACCTAATGAAACTTAAAAGCTTTTGCACAACAAAGGAAACCATAAACAAGATGAAAAGACAACCCTCAGAATGGGAGGAACTATTTGCAAATGAAGCAACTGACAAAGGATTAATCTCCAAAATATACAAGCAGCTCATGCAGCTCAATGTCAAAAAAACAAACAACCCAATCCAAAAATGGGCAGAAGACCTAAATAGACATGTCACCAAAGAAGATATACAGATTGCTAACAAACACATGAAAGGATGCTCAACATCACTAATCATTAGAGAAATGCAAATCAAAACTACAATGAGGTATCACCTCACACCAGTCAGAATGGCCATCATCAAAAAATCTACAAACAATAATTGCTGGAGAGGGTGTGGAGAAAGGGAACCCTCTTGCACTGTTGGTGGGAAGGTAAATTGATACAGCCACTATGGAGAGCAGTACGGAGGGTCCTTAAAAAACTAAAAATAGAACTACCATATGACCCAGCAATCCCACTACTGGGCATATACCCTGAGAAAACCATAATTTAAGAAGAGTCATGTACCACAATGTTCATTGCAGCTCTATTTACAGTAGCCAGGACATGGAAGCAACTGAAGTGTCCCTCAACAGATGAATGGATAAAGAAGATGTGGCACATATACACAATGGAATACTACTTAGCCATAAAAAGAAATGAAATTGAACTACTTGTAGTGAGGTGGATGGACCTAGAGTCTGTCATACAGAGTGAAGTAAGCCAGAAAGAGAAAAACAAATACCATATGCTAACACATACATATGGAATCTAAAAAAAAAATAAATAAATAAGGTTCTGATGAACCTAGTGGCAGGACAGGAATAAAGATGCAGAGGTAGAGAATGGACTTGAGGACATGGGGGTGGGAGGGAAGGGTAAGCTGGTACAAAGTGAGAGAGTGGCATGGACATATATACACTACCAAATGTAAAATAGATAGCTAGTGGGAAGCAGCTGCATAGCACAGGGAGATCAGCTCAGTGCTTTGTGACCACCTAGAGGGGTGGGATAGGGAGGGTGGGAGGGAGACACAAGAGGGAAGGGATATGGGGATATAAGTATACGTATAGCTGATTCACTTTGTTATACAGCAGAAACTAACACAATATTGTAAAGCAATCAGACTCTAATAAAGATATTTTTTTTAAAAAAGTGACCATCAAGGGAAGTTTGTGAGCAAGACTTTCTGCAAGCTATTTGAATAGCGTCCCTTCCCAACAGGGCTAAACTCTGGTCTTCTTCTCTGACTACAACTGCACCAGCATTTTTGTGTCTGAAGGTTATATAACCATTATTTCCTGAAAAGAACTTCCATAAAACCATTGACAACTGGGGAAAGAAGGAAATTTTGCAAGAATGCCGGGTGATGACAGTACAGTCGACCTCCTGAATCTGTGCACACGGAACCTGTGGATAAGGAAAGCTGACTGTATTAGGCCATTTTACATAAAGGATTTGAGCATCCGTGGGGGATGAGCATAGTCAGAAGATGGCAGAAGATGGGGAGATAGTGAGGAAAAAAGCAGAAGTGTGGCAGAGAAAGTGCCCAAGGGAAATGAAGTTTACAGCTGTGTTTTTTTCCCCTCCTTCCTCCTTTCCTTGTTTCTCTGCCCCCCCAAAATTCTTGTCATGTGCCCTACCCCAAAGCCTGGTCAAGAGCCCTCCAGGGACATCTAGAGGGGGAGTCACATGTCAAACTGACTTAGGAATTATTTTTAATGTAATAGTGCTCTCATTAACACCATCCTTACATTTTGTCACTGGTGGGCTGATTTTGCTCTTTCAGAAAAGTAGTGCTGTGAAGAAAGAATGGAACATAGAAAGGAAGAGGTAGAGGGAGATGAGATATTCTGAGAGGGCTGAGCAAGACTGAAAGAGAAGGTGACAAAAGTAAAGGTGAAGATGTTTTGAGAATGTGTGTTCCTGTGAAGAAGAGGTGGTCCAAGCAGCAGAGCTGAAGTGAACAGCTCAAGGGAAGAAGAATCTATATGCCGTATCCCGGGGGATCTGAAGGAGGCTGTGGACAGAGCAGGGTGTGCCTGCAGAGGTTGGGTACTGTTACCTTGGAGAGGAAGGATGGAGTCATGGAAGCTCATGGGCTCTGGAGTTTAGCAAACATAGACTCAATAGTGACTGCTTGACTCTTTGTGCAGCCTTGAGCAGTGTCTTAACCTCTGTGGACCACAGTTGTAAATGGTGTACTTGATAGCACCATCTCTTAGGGTCCCCATGATTAGATAGGTGAACGTGCACCAGAACCATCCAACAGAAGCGGATAATATGGCAACAGTAGGTTGTTTGTTTATTTGACTTCCTCTCTTGGCCCTTTATATCAGAGGAACACAGAGAATGAATGAGGCATGCAGACAACTTTGAAGTCATCATTCTGATGCACCCAGCCACATGCTCTGCAGAGTGAGGAGGACCCAGGCCAGTCCTTCCTGGTCTTGAATGGTCATTGGCATGAATATTTAGAACCAACTGCCACATGGGACCCTGTCTCTAAAGTTGATGGAACCTGCATCCCAAAGCCAGCAAGATGGAAAGGCATCATCTTGGAATTGAAAAAGTGAATGCCCATGATAAGGACTGGGGTCTTTTAGGCTAGAATCTAAAGATAGAATTTAGCACATAATGTTTGCAAAATGTATTGATTCCTTTCTAATTTTAAATGCTCTTAGCCATATAACACAACCCAAATCCTCTTAACACATAAAAGGTATTTTAAAAGTATATGGTCCTTTCTTGCTAAAAGGTAATGGAAACATGTTACAAAATAAAATCAGAAGGAAAAATATTCAAGCTATATCTACAAGGTGGGGAATGTATACTTTTTGTGTATTTCCTGATATAGACACAGAATTGGATGTGCCTGCCCAAATACATAAGCCACACAAATCAATGTAGTCCCAAGCTTGAAAAGAACTCATCCTGAACCAAAGTGGATGAAAAATTTGATTTAGAAAGTTTGTACATTCAAAGAAAATCTTAGGAGGATACAGAGAAAACTGTTGAGTAGAGTTAGCTTTGCAGAATGCGTATTGGAAGCTTGGGGCAGTGGAGTACAAGGGGAAATAGATCATGAGGGTGGAGGCCTCATGAATGGAATTAGTGCCCTTATAAAAGAAGCCCCACAGAGATCCCACACGCATTCCACCATGTGAGGATGCAGCAAAAAGACAGCTGTTTATGAACTAGAAATTGGGCCCTCATCAGGCACTGAATCTGCAGGCACCTTGACCTTGGAAGTCCCAGCATCCAGAACTGTAAAAAATAGGTTTCTGTTGTTTATAAGCCACTGAGTCTATGCTATTTTATTATAGCAGCCCAAATAGACTAAAACAATACATTTTAGATAGATGATAGACAGATAGATAGATAGATACATAGATACTAGATAGATAGATACATAGATACATAGATACATAGATAGATACATAGATAGATAGATAGGTAGAATGAGAGAGGGCAAGACACATTTAGAGGTTACTCCATATCTATAAGGATAACATGAGATTAAGTACTCAAAAGATATACTACTCTTAATGATCATGTTTTTAATAAAAATGTAACATTAGGAAATTAATTTGAATAAATAATCAGAATATTACTCATTATTATTTCAATTTTTAAAGTAAAAGCACAAGCAAATACATTATCAGTGATAAACTCTGGATGGTGGAATTATAGACTTTTTATTCTCTTATTCTTACATTTCTTTATTTTACATATTTTCTAAAAAGACTATGTTTTCCTTTTATAATATATTTTTTAAATCCTAAAAATAACGACAGCATTCTGAAATTAAGCCAAGGACTAGAAACAGTAACAAGAATTATTCTCATTACTTCCAAAAAGATAGCCATTCCATTTAAACACATTAAGGTATTGCTTCAAGTGTTCAATGTGAATTAATGAGAAATAGGTCATTTTTTGACATAGCTCACAAAACACCTGATAAGCACTTTTGCAAGATATAGTTCAGTAATTAACTGCAAAATATACATTGCCTTGTAAGCAGATCTTTGAGATTCTGTTGGGGAAATCTCTACGTCTGAAAGATAAGGGATTTTACTGCTTAACTCGCTAAAATCCAAATGTAATCCATACCCAGCTGTCTAGCAGAAATTAAACTTGTTCTCTATCAGTGAGGAGGGAATAAAAGAAACAGGAATAATGCTCTTTTAGTTCTCAAAAACTTTTTTTAAATAAAAATCCAGAGAAGCCCTCTGTGATCTGAAACCTATCAAGATGAATGACTGGACTCTCTCCTGGGGCAAACATCTCCACTTGATATTGGAAAAAAGAACCAGTGAGAAATAAGATGCAAATGACTTCTTCATTCTGAGCTCCCCAGGAGCAGGGGCTGAGCCTTTGAAATTTGATTTGATAGTGCAAGATTATGATCTTGCTGCTTTCACAGTTTTCCTCCTTTCTCTGTTCTTTTTAGGCAGGAAGAAATATTTTGCCGGTGATCACTGACAATTTCTTCCCAGTAAACTTAGCTTTGGCCGCAGTAAAGACATACTGAATGTATTTGCACTATATCAACAACCTGAATCATGATAAAAACACTATTCATTTTAGGATTAGGGTAACTAATAAAATGGCTGGATCTCATTCATTCTTTATTGACCCAAGAATCAAATGTGTTGACCATTCAATATACTCTGAGTGAGTTAATAGAGGGCATCATAATTCCTCATCCAAAGAGAATATGTGGAGATTTAAGTGATATATTTTGATTGTCAACTCCATGAATGTTCCAGTTTGGTTACAGGAAGCAATGTTGATGTCCATGTAAATGTTTCTACATGAACTGAGATAGTAAATAAATTTGATATTTGACTATATATTTTTATAATGCATTTAGTAATGAAGGGCTATGATTATTTTGATTCTCCATTGTCACTCTTATTTAAGAATTTGTTAAGAAAAGAGAAGGCTCTCATCTTTCAGCCAGTTATAGCACAAGCAGATTTGAAGTAGACATATCTCTAAAGCCCCAGGATGTCAGGAGCCAAGAACCACCTCATCCTTCTTCTTGCTGGGGTCATTGCCATCACAAGTCTCTGCTTCTCTCCCTGTGTCTATATGACCACTCCTCTTTCTGCAGAGAAACTGACCTTCCCTGACCCACTTGCAGTTAGTTCAGACTTAAACACCCAGCCCTGGAATGATATCATATCATGGTTCAGGATCTGAGTCTCTTAATGTGAGGTCTTGAGAGAAATTCAGCATGCCTCAGGTTGAAATGAGACCAATTTCAATGAGATGCTGGTGTTGGAGAAGACCTTATGGTGTGGAGAATTGCTGATTTGGGGATTGGGGTGGGGACTGGGGAATGAGTTCCTTAAGAAGGAATTTGGAAGCAGGGAGGGTATTTCTGGTATCTCTAGAACAGTAATAATTTCCTAGGTCTGTAATAATTCGAAAGTCAGTACTGGCCACAATGTTATATTCAGGTAAATAAATTGCATATTAATTAAATTCAAAATGGTATCTGTCCATAAAATTAGGCCAATTTCCTGTCTGGCTTTACTAGTCATGTCTGCGTATTAAGGTATTATGCATGTTGAAGCCAGGTTTACTAGAAGCAGTGTCTAGGAGGAGGATTCTTGGAAGAGTGATTTAATGAAAGAGCTCTTGGGTGAGGGAGTGAGGGCGTGAGGGGGTGAGGGGCAGCAGGATCAAACAGGGAAAGAAGAGTAGGCAAAGAAGTGATCCAGACTGGAGAGTCAATTCAACTGGGTTCATCAGTTTCGCCACAAAGACCTTCCCTATTAGGCAAGGAGGCCAGCCTTGGATACACCCTGGCAGTTGCCCTTGTCTGCTGACAGCCCCTACCTGCTAGGAGGAGGGGGACATGTGACCTCAGGGCAAGGCAGCTCCTGTCCTACAGAGGCAATACATCAGTGAAGGGGGCAGCTGTGTGCTGTTGGCTGCCAAATTCAGCATCTGGGGAGGGGTGCCAACAGCATCCACCGCAGCATTCGGGGCTGCAGGACTTTCCAAACTTGGTTAAGGCAGCGCAAAATGAAAGTCAATGTCAAGTTAGATTATTTCAATTTCCTAATCCTCACCTTCCTGTACATCTTTATCTGGTGATTGGCTTCTGTAGATCACCCCTGAGGACTGATCTCAGCTTGGTCCCCTCATCCATGCATTTTTGGCCACAGACTCAATTTTTGTATCAATCTAATAATTCAATGAACCAATCCAAGTTCTTACCTTCATGGGTGAAGATTAGAGGTACATCCCCAGAGAATATGTTGTTCAAGTTACTGTGAATGGGTAACAAATTACCCCAACATAAGTGGTTTAAAACAACGACCACTTATTATCTCTCGTTGTCTCTGTGGGTCAGGAGTTTAGACAGTAGACAATAAGATGTCTTCTTTCTGGTCCACAATATTACCTTTCATGACCTGAACTTGAAAGCTGCACAGTGTTACTTCTGCCACATTCTATTCATTGAGGCTGTTACAAAGGGCCATCTGGGTTCAAAAGAAGGGAGCATTCAGAGTTTCATTCTCAATAGAAGCATGTTGACACTGCATTTTAAGAAAAGCATGAAGGATTGTATATATATTGGTGCAATCACTTTAGGAAAAAACAATCTGCTACTTGTGTGTATTGATTTGTGCAATTATAAAGTTGATGGGTACTTCCACATAAGAGGCTTGGTGCTAAATATATTTAGACTATGGTTATCTAAAATCAATAACCCACCCCTTGCTTAATAATAATGATGGCCATCTATGCTTCTCCTTGTAGTGGTGTTCTCTGATGGAAGGAAGGACAGATGAGGAGAAAGCCAAGGCAAAAGAAAAGGAACAGGTAAAACTGAAATTCACTGAGCTCCAAGGATGTGTGTTGTTAACATATTTATCATGTATTTTTCACAGCCAGCTCTAAAATCAGAGTTCCTTTCTCTTCCCACTTGGGTACATCTACCTAGAAATTTCAATAAGTTCATGGCCCTAAATGTGGTCTCAGATGTGTATCTCACACCACCTAACACTTCATCTCTCTTCCAAAAGTAACTGTCTTCCAGATTTCTCTTCTCCAGAAATGTCCTTCTATTTGACTCAGGCCACATCTTGGAGTGTCTCAGATACCACTTCCTTCCATACCTCCCTCAGCCAATCAGCCCATCATGCCCTGGCCTTCCCACTTCTCAAGTGTTTACCAACCCAGATGACATCTCACCAGTTCATCATGCAGGCCATGCCAGAACCAGAACTACAGTGACCTCTGCACTGATGGCAACATATTTATCTGTGTCCTCCATATCAGCCTCATCCTTACTGTAGCCTCAAAACCTCCTGCGATCTAGTGGATGCCAACATCTCCTGCCTCATTCCACACCCACCACCACTCTCTGTGCTCCCCAGTCACACAAGCCTTCTATTTCTTCACTATGCTGAGCGCCTTCCTGCTCCAGAACCTGTGACCCAGCTATGCTCACTACCTAGAAAGTTGGTACCTCCTGCCTAGTAGTCCTCAGGACTGAGGGGGGTCTCTCCTGTGCCTACTTCCACCTTCCCTTAGATCTTTCAAATCACACTGGAAATCTTACAGTTATTATGCAATAACTCCTTTAATATCTTGCCACAAAACCAGTGATTTTTGCACTGTAAGCATATGACCCATTAAGGAGGGACTCATTAAATCAGTTTAGTGAATGGTGATGGACACTTTTAACACAATTATAATACACTGGAAGGGAATAGAAAGCATAAGAGTGCATGCAGTAAAGTTAGTAAAAACAGGTATTTTTTGGTAGAACTTTAATTCCAGTTCTATATATGTAAGTGTTTGTGCACACATAAACGTGTGCCAAGTTGTGATGTAAAAGGTATTTCTGGGTGTATGGTCCACTGCCACCATCTTGAGTTGATGTGTTGTGGTGTCCCGATCTCTACGAGGAACTCTGGTCTGAAGTGCTGGGTTCAAGGCTTCTGCACGCAGCATCCTGTGAGCAAGTGAAACTAGACTAAGCACAAAGGGAAAAAATAAAAGACTGTGTCCGTGTGGTGTCAGTGGCTCCTGGAGGCTGCAGAATTAGCTGGTCCTCAAATAATATGATCTCACAGAAAGAGACAAAAACATCTCTTCTTCAGCAACCTTATCCATCCCAGAGAAGGATTCAAATCAGCCTTGTTGAGAATTACACAATTAGGGGGAACTTGAAGACGGCGGAGGAGTAAGATGTGGAGAGCACCTTCCTCCCCACAAATACATCTACATGTGGAGCAACTCCTACAGAACACTTACTGAACACTGGCAGAAGACCTCAGACTTCCCAAAAGGCAAGAAACTCCCCACCTACCTGGGTAAGGCAAAAGAAAAAAGAAAAAACAGAGACAAAAGAATAGGGATGGGACCTGCCCCTCTGGGAGGAAGCTGTGAAGGAGGAAAGGTTTCCACACACTAGAAGCCCCTTCACGGGTGGACACTGCAGGTGGCGGAGAGGGGAAGCTTCAGAGCCATGGAGGGGAGCACAGCCACAGGGGTGCAGAGGGCAAAGTGGACAGATTCCTGCACAGAGGATTGGTGCCAACCAGCACTCACCAGCTTGAGAGGCTTGTCTGCTCACCCACTGGGGTGGGTGGGGGTTGGGAGATGACACTAGGGCTTCGGAGGTCAGATCCCAGGGAGAGGACTGGGGTTGGCGGCATGAACACAGCCTGAAGCGGGCTAGTGCACCACAGCTAGCTGGGAGGGAGTCTGGAAAAAAGTCTGGAACTGCCGAAGAGGCAAGAGACCATTGTTTCAGGGTGCACGACGAGAGGAGATTCCTACCCCACGTGCTCACAGAGGGCAGAGCACCACCTAAACAAGCTCTGGAGACGGGCGCAAGCCACGGCTTTCAGCTCGGACCCTAGAGATGGGAATGACATGCTAATGCTGCTGCTGCAGCCACCAAGAATCCCGTGTGCAAGCACCAGCCACTATCTGTACCCCGCAGGGAGCCTGTGCAATATGCCACTGCCAGGGTCCTGTGATCCAGGGACAAGTTCCCCTGGAGAACACACGGTGCATCTCAGGCTGTTGCAATGTCATGCTGGCCTCTGCCACCACAGGCTTGCCCCACATTCCAATTATAAGTACCGTACCCCTCCCTCCCCCCGCCTGAGTGAGCCAGAACCCCCTAATCAGCCGCTGATTTAACCCCGTCCTGTCTGGGCGGGAACAGATGCCCGAGGGTGACCTACATGCAGAGGTGGCGTCAAATTCAAAGCTGAACCCCAGGAGCTGTGCGAGCAAAGAAGAGAAAGGGAAATCCCTCAGGAGCAGTAGATTAAATCCCCAAGTCAACCTGATGTACCCTGCATCTGTGGAATACCTGAAGAGACAATGAATCATCCCAAAACTAAGGTGGTAAACTTTGGGAGCAACTGTAGACTTGGGGTTTGCTGTCTGTGACTGATTTATTTCTGATTTTTATGTTTATCTTAGTATAGTTTTTAGTTCTTGTTATCATTGGTGGATTTGTATATTGGCTTGGTTGCTCTCTTTATTAATTTTTTTTATTTTAAAATTTGAATTATTTTTTTATTAAATTTTTTTTCTTTCCTTTTTTTCTCCATTTTCTTTTGAGCCATGTGGCTGACAGGATCTTGGTGCTGTGGCCAGCTATCAGGCCTGAGCTTCTGAGGTGGGAGAGCCGAGTTCAGGACATTGGACCACCAGACAACTCCCAGCCCCATATATAGATGAGAGGTCTCCCAGAGATCTCCATCTGAACGTTAAGACCCAGCTCTAGTCAACGACCAGCAAGCTCCATTGTTGAATGCCCTATGCCAATTAACTAGCAAGACAGGAACACAACCCCACCCATTAGCAGAGAGACTGCCTAAAAACATAGTAAGTTCACAGACACTCCAAAACACACCAATGGACTCAGTCCTGTCCAGCAGAAAGACAAGATCCAGCCCCACCCACCAGAACCAAAACACCAGTCCCCTCCACCAGGAAGCCTACACAACCCACTGAACCAACCTTAGCCACTGGGTGTAGACACCAAAAACAACAGGAACCATGAACCTGCAGCCTGCGAAAAGGAGACACCAAACACAGTAAATTAAGCAAAATGAGAACACAGAAACACAGCAGATGAAGGAGCAAGGTTAAAACCCACCAGACCAAACAAATGAAGAGGAAATTGGCAGTTTACCTGAAAAAGAATTCAGAGTAATGATAGTAAAGCTGACCCCAAACCTTGGAAATAGAATGGAGAAAATACAAGAAACATTTAACAAGGACCTAGAAGCACTATAGACCAAATAAACAACGATGAACAACACAATAAATGAAATGAAAAATTCTCTAGAAGGAATCAACAGCAGAATAACTGAGACAGAAGAACAGATAAGTGATGTGGAAGATAAAATAGTGGAAATAAATACTGCAGAGCAGAAAAAGAAAAAAGAATGAAAAGAACTGAGGAGAGTTTCAAACCCCTGGGACAATATTAAACTCACCAACATCCGAATTATCGGGGTCCCAGAAGAAGAAGAAAAAGAGAAGGGGACTTAAAAAATATTTGAAGAGATTATATTTGAAAATTTCCCTAATATGGGAAAGGACATAGTCAATCAAGTCCAGGAAGCGCAGAGAGTCCCATACAGGATAAATCCAAGGAGAAACACCCCAAGACACATACTAATCAAACTACCAAAAATTAAATACGAAGAAAAAATATTAAAAGCAGCAAGGGAAGAAAAAAACCAAATAACATACAAGGGAATCCCCATAAGGTTAACAGTGATCTTTCAGCAGAAACTCTACAGGCCAGAAGAGAGTGGCAGGACCTATTTAAAGTGATGAAAGGGAAAAACCTACAACCAGGATTACTATATCCAGCAAGGATCTCATTCAGATTCGAAGGAGATTTTAAATCCTTTACAGGCAAGCAAAAGGTAAGAGAATTCAGCACTACCAAACTAGCTCTACAACAAATGCTAAAGGAACTTCTCTAGTCAGGAAACACACGAGAGGGAAAAGACCTAAAATAACAAATGCATAATAGTTAAGAAAATGGTAATAAGAACATACATATTGATAATTACCTTAAATGTAAATGGATTAAATGCTACAACCAAAAGACATAGACTGACTGAATGAATACAAAAGCAAAACCTGCATATATGCTGTCTACAAGAGACCCATTTCAGACCTAGGGACACATACAGTCTGAAAGTGGGGGGATGGAAAAAGATATTCCATGGAAATGGAAATCAAAAGAAATCTGGAGTAGCAATTCTCATATCAGACAAAATAAACTTTAACTAAAGACTATTACAAGAGACAAAGAAGGATATTATATAATGATCAAGGGAACTGTCCAAGAAGAAGATATAACAATTGTAAATATCTATGCACCCAACATAGGAGCACCTCAATACATAAGGCAAATGCTAACAGCCATAAAAGGAGAAATCAACAGTAACACAATCATAGTAGGGGACTTTTACTCCCCAATTTCACCAATGGACAGATCATCCAAAATGAAAATAAATTAGGAAACACAACTTAATATGATACATTAAACAAGATAGACTTAATTGATATTTATAGGACATTCCACCCAAAAACAAGAGAATACATTTTCTTCTCAAGTGCACATGGAAAATTCTCCAGGATAGATCATATCATGGGTCACAAATCAAGCCTTGATAAATTCAAGAAAATTGAAATCATATGAAGTATCTTTTCCAACTACAATGCTTTGAGACTAGATATCAACTACAGGAAAAAAAATAGTAAAAAATACAAACACATGGAGGCTAAACAGTACACTACTTAATAACCAAGAGATCACTGAAGAAATCAAAGAGGAGATCAAAAACTACCTAGACACAAATGACAATGAAAACACGACAACCCAAAACGTATGGGATGCAGAAAAGGCAGTTCTAAGAGGGATGTTTAGAGCAATACAATCCTACCTCAAGAAACAAGAAACATCTCAAATAAACAACCTAACTTTACAGCTAAAGCTATTACAGAAAATAGAACAAAAAACCCACAAAGTTAGCAGAAGGAAAGAAATCATAAAGATCAGATCAGAAATAAAGAAAGGGAAATGAAGGAAACAATAGCAAAGATCAATAAAACTAAACGCTGGTTCTTTCAGAAGATAAACAAAATTGATAAACCATTAGCCTGACTCATCAAGAAAAAGAGGGAGAAGACTCAAATCAATAGAATTAGAAATGAAAAAGGAGAAGTAACAACTGACACTGAAGAAATACAAAGGATCATGAGAGATCACTACAAGCAAGTATATGCCAATAAAATGGACAACCTGGAAGAAATGGACAAATTTTTAGAAAAGCACAGCATTCCAAGACTGAACCAGGAAGAAAGATAAAATATAAACAGATCAATCACAAGCACTGAAATGGAGACTGTGATTAAAAATTTCCAACAAACAAAAGCCCAGGACCAGATGGCTTCACAGGCGAATTCTATCAAACATTTAGAGAAGAGCTAACACCTATCCATCTCAAAGACTTCCAAATTATAGCAGAGGGAGGAACACTCTCAAACTTATTCTACGAGGCCACTATCACCCTGATATGAAAACCAGGCAAAGATGTCACCAGAAAATAAACTACAGGCCAATATCACTGATGACCATAGATGCAAAAAATCTCAACAAAATACTAGCAAACAGAATCCAACAGCACATTAAAAGGATCATACAACATGATCAAGTGGAGTTTATCCCAGGAATGCAAGGATTCTTCAATGTATGCAAATCAATCAATTTGATAAGCCATATTAACAAATTGCAAATTATGATCATCTCAATAGATGCAGAAAAAGCTTTTGACAAAATTCAACACCCATTTATGATAATAACCCTCCAGAAAGTAAGCATAGTGGGAACTTCTCTCAACACAATAAAGGCCATATATGACAAACCCACAGCCAAGATCACTCTCAATGATGAAAAACTGAAACCATTTCCCTGAAGATCAAGAAGAAGACAACGTTGCCCACTCTCATCACTATTATTAAACATAGCATTGGAAGTTTTAGCCACAGCAATCAGAGAAGAAAAAGTTATAAAGGAATCCAAATTGGAAAAGAAGAAGTAAAGCTGTCACTGTTTGCAGATGACATGATACTCTACACAGAGAATCCTAAAGATGCCAACAGAAAACTACTGGAGCTAATCAATGAATTTGGTAAAGTAGCAAGATACAAAATTAATGCACAGAAATCTCTTTAATTCCTATACACTAATGATGAAAAACCTGAAAGTGAAATTAAGAAATCACTCCCAGTTACCATTGCAACAAAAAGAATAAAATATCTAGGAATAAACCGACCTAAGGAGACAAAAGACCTGTATGCAGAAAATTATAAGACACTAAGGAAAGAAATGAAAGATGATACAAATAGATGGAGAGATATACCATGTTCTTTTATTGGAAGAATCAACATTATGAAAATGACTATACTACCCAAAGCAATCTACAGATTCAATGCAATCCCTATCAAACTACCACTGGCATTTTTCACAGAACAAGAACAAAATATTTCACAATTTGTATGGAAACACAAAAGACCCCAAATAGCCTAAGCAATCTTGAGAAAGAAAAACAGAGCTGGAGGAATCAGGCTCCCTGACTTCAGACTATACTGCAAAGCTACAGTAATCAAGACAGTATGGTACTGGCACAAAAACAGAAATATAGATCAAATGGAACAGGATAGAAAGCCCAGAGGTAAACCCACCACATGTTCTCACCTTATCTTTGGTAAAGGAGGCAAGAATATACAATGGAGAAAAGACAGCCTCTTCAATAAGTGGTGCTGGGAAAACTAGACAGCTACATGTAAAAGAATGAAATTAGAACACCCCTTAACACCATACACAAAAATAAACCCAAAATGGACTACAGACCTAAATGTAAGGCCAGGCACTATAATACTGTTAGCGGAAAACATAGGCTGAACACTTTATGACATAAATCACAGCAAGATCCTTTTTGACCCACCTCCTAGAGAAATGGAAATAAAAACCAAAATAAACAAATGGGACCTAATGAGACTTAAAATCTTTTGCACAGCAAAGGAAACCATACACAAGATGAAAAGACAACCCTCAAAATGGGAGAAAATATTTGCAAATGAAACAACTGACAAAGGATTAATCTCCAAAATATACAAGCAGTTCATGCAGCTCAATATCAAAAAAAAAAACAAAGAATCCAAAAGTGGGCAGAAGACCTAAATAGACATCTCTCCAAAGAAGATATGCAAATTGCCAACAAACACCTGAAAGGATGCTCACCATCACTAATCATTAGAGAAATGCAAATTAAAACCACAATGAGGTATCACCTCACACCAGTCAGAATGGGCATCATCAAAAAATCTAGAAATAATAAATGCTGGAGAGGGTGTGGAGAAAAGGGAACCCTCTTGTACTGTTGGTGGGAATGTAAATTGACACAGCCACTATGGAGAACACTATGGAGGTTCCTTAAAAAATTAAAAATAGAACTACCATATGACCCAATGATCTAACTACTGGGCATATACCCTGAGAAAACCATAATTCAAAAAGAGACATGTACCACAGTGTTCATCACAGCACTATTTACAATAGTCAGGACATGGATGCAACCTACACGGCCATCAACAGATGAATGGATAAGGAAGATGTGGCACGTACATACAATGGAATATTACTCAGCCATAAAAAAGAAATGAAATTGAACTATTTGTAGTGTGGTGGATGGACCTAGAGTCTGTCATACAGAGTGAAGTAAGTCAGAAAGAGAAAAACAAATATCGTATGCTAACACATACTTATGGAATCTAAAAAAAAATTTTTTTTAATGAACCTAGGGTCAGGACAGGAGTAAAGACACAGATGTAGAGAATGGAATTGAGGACGTGAGAGGGGGAAGGGTAAGCTGAGATGAAGTGAGAGAGTAGCATGGACATATATACACTACCAAATGTAAGATAGATAGCTACTGGGAAGGAGCTGCATAGCACAGGGAGATCAGATTCGTGCTTTGTGTCCACCTAGAGGGGTGGAAGGCAGACATAAGAGGGAGGGAATATGGGGATATATATATATATATATATCTGATTCACTTTGTTATACAGCTGAAACTAACACACCATTGTAAAGCAATTATACTCCAATAAAGATGTTTTAAAAATCAAAGAGTTATTTTTGACTCTGGGTGGAGATCATATGAATTTGAACGCCACTCTACTACATTGTAGACTTCATATTTCATTGGGTGGGCACTATCCTTGCCTCTCTCTGCCACTTTACCTTCCTTACAGAGCAACTGCAAGGATCAAATGAGTTAATATTTGTAAGTTCTTGGAAGAATGCTTGGCATCCTTGGAAGCAATATATGTGTGTTATACAGCATTGTCATTATCTATAGTCATGTATTTTTATTTACTAGTGTATCTTCAATGTCTATCATAGTGTCTAGCACACCCTAGATCTCAACAATTATCAGTTGAATAAACAGCAAGGACCTGTGACATAAGCCATCTTACATATACTTCTAAGTGAGGGAACAAGGCTTGTGGGGATTTGGCACTTCTGTTTTGGTAAGTGCCAGAGGAATTTTTAGGGGTGCTTTTCTACCAATATATCTTTCATTCTTACTGCTTCACCACATTGCTAAAGGCTGTCTGGGCCAATATATATTTATTTATGTGTCTGGCAATCTCTAAACATTACAGAAGTAAGTAAGGGGAACGGAAGGCTATGAGTGGGAACATCTTTACTCAAGAATGAAATCCAGTGACACCCAAGCATCCTCTCCATCCTTTTTCAGAGGAATGCTCCTTTTGAGGCCAAACTATTGGCAGCTGGTAACATGCCTGATCTAGGCATGATTAAATTGTTGATTTTATTCCAAAATCTCCCTCAACCAAACCAAAGAGGGATCTAAGTGAGGATGGTGTGAGCGATTAGCATTGTTGAAAAAGAGGCTCTAATTCAGAAGGACACATTAAATTTCTACTCTTCCAAAGAAAAGAGGACTATTCTGAGTCCCTTATCATTGAAAATAGGTTAATGGTTTATTTCCATGGCTCACAGGCCCAGCCGCTCCACGGCACGCGGGATCCTCCCGGACCGGGGCATGAATCCGTGTCCCCTGCATCGGCAGGCGGACTCTCAACCACTGCACCACCAGGGAAGTCCAGAAGTTTGTAACTTTTGACCACCTTCACCTTATCCTGTTCCCCTGGCCCCCTGCTCCTGAAACCATCAATTTACTCTCTTTTGCTATGAGTTAGGTTTATTTATTTATTTATTTATTTATATTTTTTTAAGAATTAGAATGTGTTGGCCTGAAACAAATAGACTGCCAGGTATTTCTCCAGCAAAGATGGTTTTATTGAGGATCAGCAGAGAATTGCAATTCGGGGTCTACGACCACAGTGAGCCACATGCAAGGACCCTGAGTTTGGTTATTTTAGATTCAGATATAAATGAGATCATACAGTATTGGTTTTTCTGGAGAAACCATAGGCCTAGAAGGGCCCTCCTAGTGCCTTGCTGTGCTGGCCTGGGGGTGGGGAACAATGTGGTCCGAGTGCCGCTGCTCCTCTTACCCTTCCCAAGTGGTCCTCCTCATCTCTGTGGCCCAGGGGTGCTTCAGCCTCACCCGGGGTTCTGGAATTTTCTCATGATCTCTTATCTATGGATGGATGCCAGTTGGTCTTCTTGTGAGGGGGCTGAAGCCCAGAACATCCTATGTGGCCATCTAGATGACATCATCCTCCAATTTTGGATTAGGAAAAGTTTTGACCTTGCAGACCTCCCAGAAGGCTTTTGGGAACACCAGTTTTCCCCATACCACCCCTTGAGAACTGTTGTTTGAACCTACCATTTTGATGTAGCTGCTTGAAAAGTGTGTATAACAAAGAGGAATTTTTAACATACATAGGTCAACAATTCCAGCAGACTTTTTTTGAAGGTCATAACAAATGCCAAAATTGACGCCAGGATTGACGTGGAAAAAGGTAAAGGACTCAAAATCACCAAGGCAGCCTTGAGAAAGGGGGACAGAGTTTGAAAACATGCACTCCTTATTTTAAGACTTACTATAAAGCTACCCTATAATTAAGACAGTGTGATTCAGGCCTAAGGACAGACAGATCTAGGAAACTGAATAGAGACCATAAATAGATCTGCATACACACAGCAAAATTAATTTAGATAGATGTGCCAGTGCAACACAATGGGGAAAGGAAAGTCTTTTTAACAAATGATACTAGAACAACTGGATATCTGTATGCAAAAAAATTGAAACTTGATAAATACATAACATGAAAATCAATAAACACTGATGATTCCAGGCAAAATTTAAAAGTTAAAATTATAAAGTTTCTACAGAAAAATAAAATAAAATAAGGGAATGTCTTTGTGGCCTGTGTACTCAAATGTTTCTTAGAGAGATTGCAAAAGCACTTAACCTTAACAGGAGAGAAAAAAAAGGTAAATTGGACTTTATCAGAAAAAAAAAAATTTCTATTCTTCAAAATTTTAAAAAAATAATAAAAAGACCAATCACAGTCTAGGAGAAATATACACAATCTATCTATTTATATATATGAAAAAGACTTGAATCCAAATTTTATAAAGAATTTCTACATATCAAAAACAAAAGACAAGCAATCCAATTAAAAATTGTCAAAAGACTTGGATAGATACTTCATAAAGGAAGATGTAAGAATTGCTAATAAAATACAGGTAAAGGGTCTTTTAATTTGCAGAGAAATGCAAATTAAATCCAGAATGAGATACACCTATTCAGCCAAAGGAGTGGTTTAAATTTAAATGACTTCAATACCAAGTGCTTGAGAGGATGCAGAGTGCCTGGGTATCTCATGCTGGTAAGATGTAAAATGGTACAACCAGTGTGGAAAACTGGTACTTTCTCATAAGATTAAACTCACACCTACCTATGATCCAGCAATTCTACTCTAAGGTATTATTTCCAGCAGAAATGAAAATAAATGCCCACACAAATATTTGTTCAATAATGTTTAGTTCAGCTTTATTCATAATAGCAAGAAATTTAAACAATTCAAATGTCCGCCAAAAGGAGGATGAATAAACAAATTCTAGTCTCTTCATCCAATATTACTCAGCAGTAGAAAGAAATGCACTATCGACACACATATGTGGATGAATATCAAAAGTATTATGTTGAGTGAATATGTTCTATATGTTCCCATTTGTATGAAGTTCAGTAACTAATTTGTGGGACTATAACTGTATATGGTGGTTGCTCTGGGTATGGGGAGGGAACCGTACTCTTAAGAGAGATGAAAGGTGAAGGCAGAGCCCTGCATCTTGATTGGATGTTGGTTCTGAGGGTACAAATATTTGTAACACTTGCCAGGAAGTGCACTTAAGATATGCACAGTTTACTACATGTCATTATACCTCAATAGAAATGTAAAACATGCATATGCTAATTATCAGCACAACTGTTATGAATATTTTCTTAGTTTATTAAATGAGACATTCAATCAAAGATGCATGTTGATTGCACTATGAATATGAAACATGCTGATTACCAATTCATATTCATCTGGAAACCTAGAGGCAGAAGTGAACACTACCATGTGTGACAGGAAGATGGACTTGCCCATCCTTCAGTGTTTTCACTTTTCAATCTCTTGTCAATTAACATGGTAATTGCGTTTAATGACTTTGTTCTCCTCAGTGTAATGAGACGGGAAACTTCAGATGGAAACTGCATAAATTATTCTAACTCCTGCCAGGAAAAGAATCCAAGAGTTTAATCAACTTCTGCACATTTTATTCTTCTTGTTAGAAAGTTTTCTTTACATTCATACTTAACTGACAGGCCCTCTCCCTGGAAGAGGCAGTCCTGATTAAATGCTCCCATCAATAGGACCATGTCTGCAGTGCAGAGGACAGATGACATTCCTGTTCAAAGAGGGTCAACTATGCCAAGGAAGATGGTGCAAACTCACCTGGTTCTCTCCAATGTTTCTTTAGATCCTCTCATAAAAATATCAACGCCATTGATGCTACTAACTTTATATAATTCTTATCAGTTCGTAAAATATTGTGCACTCAAAGTGAACATCTGGGAAGAATATAATAGGAAAGGCATCATTGTCCCCATTCTATAGAGAAAAAAAATGGAAGTGTATGACATTTAAGCTCATTCATCATTACATTTTAATGAATGTGGGTCATTCTTTAGGTCTGTTGTAGATACAACTAAAATTTGTCTTCTTTCCTGAAGCTTTTTCTAAATTGAGCTTTCCTTACTTCTCGCAAAACTTTCACAGTCCACATTCTCAGTATTTGAGGCAGCGAGGACTCTCTGAATTGAAATCCTCCTTCTATCACAGGAATCCTGGGCAGGAGACAGGTGGGATATCAAGGTGGAAGAGCCCAGGGGGAATACAAGACATGATGTGTTGGGTCCTGCTTATAGCCTAGTCCACGTGCTGTGCCAGGGTGAGGTAGGTATAAAGCAAACCGAATGTCCTTTCTTCCCATTTCAAGAAAGGCCACCTCTTCCATTGATTTGCAATCCAGGACTTCCTGGGTTAAGGAAACCCTGCACAGAAGACATTTTATGTGATTCTGAACTGCATCATTCTAAGAGATGATTGCAAAGAGGTCTCCTATGCAGAGTAACTTTAATATCCAAATATTTTCAGAGGACTGTAGTGCCCATCTACATTCCAGGAAAAAAAGCAGTCATTTGGATGGTACAAGATGTGGTGCTACAGGGAGATCAGCTCGGTGCTTTGTGACCACCTGGAGGGGTGGGATAGGGAGGATGGGAGGGAGGGAGACGCAAGAGGGAAGAGATATGGGAACATATGTATATGTATAACTGATTCACTTTGTAATAAAGCAGAAACTAACACACTATTGTAAAGCAATTATACTCCAATAAAGATGTAAAAGAAAAAATATGTGGTGCTAAAAACTGTCACCAGTTTAGAATACAAATTTGGGTCATGGAAATGGTTTGGGGTCATGAAATTTTGAGCAGCCCCAGCCCCATAGCTCTAAACATCAGCTTCCTGAACTGTAAAATGTGGACAATAACATCCTGTCCTATCCATAGTCCAGGGAACCTTCCAGAGATTTCGAAAATAAACAGAAAACGCTTTCTGAAGCTCGAAGAGTTATGTCCACCTAATGTTGTGGTTGCCATGGCTATTTGCCACTGTTTCTGCACCTTCCTTTGAGGTTGGTCATAAGTCTGAATTTCTTTTGGTCTCATCACTTGGCTTTCTTCCATTGTCTTAAAAACCAGAGTCTTCTCATTATGAATTTGTTTAGAGAGTGAAAGAACCTTTGCTCTTTTAGGCAGTTTTATTCTATTTCATCTTTTGGAATGTCCCATTTGTATGTATGAATGGCAGGCATGGCGTGTGCATCTGTATGGGTATAATTGGAAATGAGAAAACATATATCATTTCCTTCTCACCAAGGACTCTTAGTCACAAGTGAACCTGAAGAGGAGAGGCCTTGGTCCAGGAAGCTGAGAGTCTAAGGGTCTGTGTGACCGACCCCGGGGCTCCAATGACGTAACCAGGTTCATCTCAGTCTCTCTCTCTACCTTTCTCAGCTCTGCTTTCTTTGGCATTCGCTTCATTCTCAGAAGAACTCAGACTGTTCCCTAACGGTCTCAGGATGGCTGCTCCCAGCTCCAGGTTTACCATCCATCTATCTTAGTTCAGGCTGCTATAACAAAGTACCACAGACTGGGTGACTTGCAAACAGCAGAAATTTATTTCTCATAGTTCTGGAGGCTGGAAGTCCAAGATCAAGGTGCCAGCATGATTGGGTGAGAGCCCTCTTCCTGGTCACAAATGTCTCCTTGTGTCCTCACATGGCAGAAGGGGCTAGCTGGCTCTCTGCAGCTCTTTTATGACACAGGCCAAATCCCAATCATAGGGCTCCACCCTCATGACCTAAGCACCTCCCAGAGGCCCCGCCTCTTAATACCATTACATTGGAATTAGGGTTTCAAGATTTGAATTTTGGTTTGTAATAAACTCAAGGGAAAAGAATCTGAAGAGGAATATATATATATATATATATATATATATATATATATATATATATGACTGAATATATAACTGAATCACTGTGCTGGATACCTGAAACTAACACGATATTGTAAATCAACTACACTGCAATTAAAGAATTAAACCAAAAAAAAAAAAGATTTGAATTTTGGGGAGACACAAACATTCAGTCCATTGCATTATTTTATCAGCTATCCAACAACAACAAAAAAGGTCTCCTTCCTGATGGCACAAATAAAAGCATGGCAATTATGTCTCACTGGCTTGGATGACGGTCTGCTGGCTTGGGTCCACCATGCACTGTGATTAGGGCCATGCCACTTGTCTCACGTCTGAGTCACATGGACAGTAAGAGGAGCCTGAGTAGGTCTCAAGAAGGCCAGGGTGCTATCACCAGAAGAGTTCTGAGAACATGCTTCCCTGAGGTTCACTGCTGTCTTGTTCCACATTGATGACCTGGCTGATGTTGATGACCACTGAGGCCCTGTGTGTATTCTTATCAGCGGCACCATGGTGGCTCTCCCGCCCTCATCTCAAGATGCTCCATCATTCTCCCCTCCATCTGAAATGAAGCTTGGGACTTGTGATCAAGAGATAATCGCATGTAGGAATTTCTCAAGGAGCTCCTTTCTCTAGCTGTTCAATGAAAAGCACATTTCTTCAATGAAGATAGTCAAGCAGCAATTTGGTTTTCACACTTTGCATGTTTTGATCTTGATTGATGTATTAGTTTCCTATGGCTGCTGTAACAAATGGTCACAAACTTAGTAGCTTTAAACAACACAGATGTATTATCCCACAGTTCAGAGGTTAGAAATCTGACGCGGGTCTCACTGGGCTAAAACCAAGGTGTGGGCAGCCTGCATTCCTCCTGGAGCCTCTGGGGGAAAATCCATTCTCTTGTCTATTCTAGCTTCTAGAAGCCACCTGTGTGCCTTGGTCCATGGCCTTTCCTCTTTGTTTCATCTTGAAATCTATCCCTCTCACTTGATGATACTTTTTGCTGCCAAAAAGAACTTGGTTATGGATTTGTATGATTTATTAGACACAGATTTTACCCTGGACTTTGAAATGATAGGCTGAAGTTTTCTCATTTTTATTTCCCAATAACTAATGTGTCAGATCTATCAAATGATGCTTCTTTTCATGCTTTTTTTGCTTTTGATTTTAGAAGCTTTTTTAGGATCTCTTTCAGGAAACTCGTTTGGATTGGATGCTTAACATTGATTTCTTACTTAGTACAATGCCTTTTGAACATTTACAAATAAAATAAGAGTGACATGTCTGTGTTATAAAATAAAACCAAGCAAACTACCTACCTCTATAGAGATGAAAGACACACATGACTGTTTCCTCTTTATTTTATGTGGAAAATCTTCAAGTGCCTTAGAAAATGCTAATGCTGAAGCTTCCATGGATTCCAAGGTCAGAAGAGCTCAGGAAGAGATGAGAAAGACTGTGCCCAATGCACACCTAGATGATAAACTAGGTCATCTTGAATTGCATGGCAATTGCCGTGAGGCAGAAGAGCAGAATTGGCCCAATAGTAACTTAATTAATCAATGGATAATTTATTTGAGCCTCTATCCGGTGAGAAAATATAGTAAAATATAGATAATATATAGAAAATATAGTCTTGCTATAGTATAGCAAGTTAGATAAGTCTTGCAATCTGCTATCGTGCTTTAAACTATAGTAAACAATATTTAAAACATGATTGGAAATTACAAGACTTTCTACGGTGTTATCTTTCTACTTGTTTGTCTTTCAGCGATTTATCTTATTTAAAGTATTTTCCTTAACTGAAGCATACAGCATTTTTACACCAGAAGGAAAAACATTAAAAGAGAAATAAACACATGTAACCGTTGCCACCTCTTTTTTTTTATAAATTCCTCCCAAACTGCTTAGTTAATGTGATCTACAAGCACAAAAGTGGTGCATTAAAAATAGCTTCAGCTAAAAGCAGGTATAAGGAGAGTCAGCAAGGATTATGTAGCACTCTACAGACAAATTGTGTGATTTAAGGAGGAAGTGTAAAGATTTGCATTTTTTTTTTGAGAAAACACCCAACAGATGCTTTGAGATATTAAAGCCCCTTTTTAGTTGCACAGAGAAGAGAGTTTCTGCAGAGGAGCTGAATTTATAGAGCAGTATTCTAATGTGGGCAAGTTTGTGGCCAGACTCAGGGAGCTCTACAGAGGACCAAGGTTTGCACAAGAGACATAAAATTCTGCCTCTAAGGGCGGATACATTTTAGGATGCAATAAAATATAGACACATGCTGATTCTGATGAAAATGGTTTAAGAAGCAATAATTGACCTGGGGTGGCTCAAATATTTATTTATTGCAACATTGTAATGGATCAGCAGTTGGACCAGGGGTTCTTAATGTTTCAGATATGATGGTGACTGCCCCACCCTCTACCCACAGCCCTCCCTTCCTGCACGGGTGGCTGGCATCGTGGATAGACCTTGAGCTCTTGTGTCATTCAGCAGCTTGTAATTCTGCCACCATTTCCCACTCTTCCCCAGATACCTAAGCCTGAACGTTCAAAGAACTGGTTATTTGTGAGCAGAGAATCTCAGTCCTGAGAACTTTTGGCTTCAGTATAGATGGCACGGATAACCTCTTACTCTTGAGAATAACTTCTACATCAATAAACTAACGTAGTCATCTACAGTTGCTATTTCTCCATGGGTGTTGGGAAATCTGCTAAAATTTTGGAGGATTGGGTGTATACTGGCAACATTTTAGTATACTGCTAAGAACCAAGACGGAATGCCTTAATACTTATGTCTGAGTCTAACAATGTCTATTTTAAAAGTTGCACATATTTGTCACGTTAACTTATTTCCTATTTCCTATAAAGTTGAACTAATTCCAGTCTTCTATTCATGATAAAATTTATACGGTAGAAAAAGCCAGCGTGATGAAAAATTTCATACACGAAATTAATGATAGCAACATATGCAACAAAATATCACAGAGATTGTTGAGATATCTTTCCTAGAGCAATGCAAAGGCTTTTCCATCATTTCTTATTTAAAAAAATGATGTAATGCATGCACTGGACAGTATCTTACCTGAGCAGTGGAATTCTGAGTAGTTTTCAATCGGCCTGTGCTTATGTTCTTTGGCAAGTCATTCAGGTTCGGAACGGGGCAGGGAGATCTCCATTAGATATCTTTAGCAATATCTTTTCACTTCCAAATTATTTACTATTTTCTCTTTCTTCTCTTTTTCTTTCTTTTATCTTTTTAAAGTTTTTTTTTTCAGTAGTAATGGCAACTATACATACCCTTAGCTCTAAATTAAGCAACATGGCAATAATTATGTAGTTGACTGCTTTTGCTAGAGAACAAATATACCTCTCAAGAGTTCTGACAATCTTTCTCATACTCTGCCCCAGGGTAATTTAAATTTAAAAATGGGTCTTTGACAGTGATGCTTGACTCATGCCCAAGAGCTTTAGAGTTTGTCTGCGGTAGCCACTATCTACATCTGAAGATCTGAGTGAGAAGCACACACAGGGTGTGTATTACTTCCCACCTGCCTTATGCAGCTCTCCTGCTAAAAGGGTTTCCCATTTGCTTTTTTGGTTCAAAGCTGAAAACCTCCAGTCCTGACATCCAGGTTATCATTAAACACATCTGACAACTATCCCATCTCCTCTGTAGATGTCCCTCAACCCACCTCTAGTTCTAATCAAACCAGTCTCTCATTCCATTAGGTGCCTTTCACATCTCCAAACCCCAGTGTCAGCTCATCTACTGCTTCCGAAATTCACTTTGGATGGCTGTCAACTGCTCTCCTTCTGCTGATTCACATTCTGCAGGTGCTTTCAAAGCCAGGCTGAACGCTCTGACCATATAAGCAGACTGCTTAAATTAACCTTGTTTCAGAAGCACCTTTCCCTTGCTCTGAATTCTTTCAACATTGATACACACACTGCGTAGCCTGTTTGTTCCCTCTGCATTGTTGAGTTGGCTTCTTAATTTGTATCTGGCTCCTTTGACATGTGCACTTCTTTCTCCAGGGGAGGTTAATCTCATCCATTTCTTCGGAATCTCTCACAGCACCTTGTATGAATCCTTGGTATACTAGGAGTTCACTGCACGCTCATTGAATTGATTTTCATTATACAATGAAAAAACATTGTCCAGTGAATGACGTTTTATTAACCCTTTAGAGTCTCCCAAACATCACTTTCTACTGAATTTTTATACTAATCTGAAAGTAAGCAAAATAATAAAGATGACATAAAACGTACAGTTTCTAGGAAACTACCTAGTATTAGATACTAGATACATTTCCCTCTCTTACAGTTAGTCAGTAGGGAGAACCAGTATCCAGAAGGTAAAGGAAAATCCTTACCTAAATACGATTACTCAGCAGTACTGATGGAAAAAAAAAGAATGTGTTGAATAGAAATGTTTAACTATGACTGGAACAAGGAGGACTTTTTATTGTAAGCATCTGTTATCTTAATTATTATTTTGATCCAAACATCTACATATTGGTAGAGAGTTCAAATCAAAGAGGATTTTACTGGATAAAAAAAAACTGTAAAAGTTAAAATAACATTTAGTTTGTGTTTTTAGGCATTAGCACAAAGGAAATACACACCTCCTGAGAAAGTCTCATAATAATTAAAGATAGTATCTTATGGCCATGGCTCAACTCACTGTGGGCAAAGACCAAAATTTTTATTTCCCATTGATCATGGACTGATGTCTTTGTAAAATACAAAATCATGTTCATGGATGCCACAGTCATGTTAAATTGCTATAAAACTTTCCAAATACTTACTTCCACTTTCTGGACTTATCTTGTGGGTGGGGAACAAATGCTTCATGGATGCCAGCAACTGGTGGACCACCCTTTGAATAGCAGAGGCATGGACTTCACTAGAGCAAAAGAATCACACCAGAAAGAGACCTGTTATATTTTCTGACAAGTAGAAAAAAGGAATATTTTAAAAGATTATATCCAGTAAAAATAAAGCTTTTGTAAAGACGTATTTGTAGCTGAAAGTGGACTGGTTGGGACACTGTAAAGGACAGTTACTTACCAATAATCAAGGCAAAATGTTCTAGGCAGCTGATTCAATTCAGTCTGGCCAATGTTACCCATGCAAAAAGAAACAGGCCAGGAAGTTCCAGAAAGTCAGCCAACTTTTCCAGGGAAAAGTTGTTTTGCCGGAGGACAGATCCATAGAGCAGATGTAACTGACCAGTGGGTGGGAGGTAGGAAGTCAGGTGTACGAGTGCATAACTCTAAACCTCCCTTGATGGCTAGTGGATGGTTTGGGATCTGACTTTCAACAGCCCTTCCTTTTCTTCTCCACTTCTTAGCACACACCCTGCAGCAGTGACTGAGGGGCAGGAGAGAAGGTGATAACGAGGGGACAGAAGGAGCTGAAGTCAGGGCAGGTCTCCCAGGGTAGCCGTCTTGGAGGGTGGCCGGTGCCCAGGGTCTGACCCTCAGCTTTACTGTGCAAAAATCTTTTTTTGTGAGTATAGCTGGGGTTGGAGGGAACCAACACCTAGACAGCAGTCAGAAGGCACTGATGTGTAGACCAGAAGGCAAGGTGTTTAACTAATGTCGGAACAGAAATGGCCAATAAACTGCTATTTTTATGTCAGCAGGGGGATGCATGTTCTCCCTGATGGAGCTGCTGTAGGGGAAATTAATAGAAATTGGAAGGTATTTCAGGAGGGTGATATTAGAACATCAGGAAATAGAATGCTATTTGGATGACATTAATGGCCAGTGTAATCAAGGATGTGATGCAATTAAATCTCTCTCTCAATTTTCATATTTAGTGAAAAATTTACTAAGCATTCTACTTTGACTTGAAAGATATTCTGTAATTTAAGGGAATTGTGCAATGAGACAATCTCTGTAAGTACAGATTTCACTAATTCAACTCTCAGAGGATAATATTGTTCTCAAGCTCTTCGCAGGGTTCAAAAGTGTTGGTATTATGCACCAAATTTTTTCCTTAAAGGAATGCGTGCATCTGTATGTGTATCTAGTCCCTTATGTCCTATGACATTGATATTATGATTTTCAGCAAAAAATATGCATTTTATTTCTCACTGCTCTTAGTCAACTTGCTTTCAGGTTGTACAGTTCAACTTGCTTTTGAAAACAGAAAGGGAAATTCCATTCTTGTGACATAAAATATGATTAACCGGTGCTCAGCTTTAGTTCTTATATATATTACAATAATGTAGTTAAGAAAACTCTTATATTCCAATGGTTAACCATTAATATTAGGATGATAAAAAATAAAGAAATAGTAACAGAGAAAATTTATAACACTGAGGTTGTGTACATGCAGTGTAAATTATATCTAACTTAGATTTTGTTACACTAAGAATAATGTAGGAAAATTTATTTCTAACTATAGAAAACCATAAACCTTTAATTAATAACTTATAATGTAATAAGTTTTTACTCTAATTAACCTATACTAGAGAGTTTTATTCTATTATAATATATATATATACACACACAATGTATGTCTATATGTATATACCACATGCCTGAATATATGTGTGTTTACATGTATGTGTTTATATATAGAGAGACGTATGCATGTGTGTCTTTATTTTCCAAACTCATACAACAATTAATATATATATGAAACTAAAAATGCAGAGTATGCTTATTCAAAGGCCCTACACAGACACCAAAACTGAATGGATTTTTTGAATCTTAAAATAATTTTTTAAATTCTCCTTTCATAGATCAGTGGAACAGAATACAGAACCCAGAGACAGACACACACAAACATGTTCAACTGACTTTTGATAAAGATGCAAAACCAGAAGGCCTTCAAGATGGCAGAGGAGTAAGACATGAAGATCACCTTCTTCCTCACAAATACATCAAAAATACATCTGGGGGCTTCCCTGGTGGCACGCTGGTTGCGAGTCCGCCTGCCGATGCAGGGGACATGGGTTCGTGCCCCGGTCCGGGAAGATCCCACATGCCGCAGAGTGGCTGGGCCCGTGAGCCATGGCTGCTAAGCCTGCACGTCCGGAGCCTGTGCTCCGCAACGGGAGAGGCCGCAGCAGTGAGAGGCCCGCGTACCGCAAAAAAAACAAAAAAAAAATACATCTACATGTGGAGCAACCCCTACAGAACACCTACTAAATGTTGGCAGAAGACTTCAGACTTCCCAAAAGCTGTGTGGCAGACAGGGTCTTGGTCCTCCAGCTGGCTGTCAGACCTGAGCCTCTGAGGTGTGAGAGCCAGATCATGATATTGGACCACTAGAGACCTGCCAGGCCCACAAAGTATCAGTTGATGAGAACTCTCCCAGACATCTCTGTCTCAGTGTTAAGACCCAGCTCCACTCAATGACCAGCAAGCTCCAGTGCTGGAAACCCTATGCCAAACAACTAGCAAGACAGGAACACAACCCCACCCATTAGCAGAGAGGCTACCTAAAATAATAGTTACTTCACAGACACCACAAAACACATCACTGGATGGGGTCCTGATCACCAGAAAGACAAGATCCAGCCCCACCCACCAGAACACAAGCATCAGTCCCCTCCACCAGGAAGCCTATACAACCCACTAAACAAACCTTACCCACTATGGGCTGACACCCAAAGCAACGGCAGCCACAAACATACAGCCTGCGAAAAGGAGACCCCAAACACAGTAAGTTAAGTAAAATGAGAAGACAGAGGAATACGCAGCAGATGAAGGAGGAAAGTAAAAACACATCAGACCAAACAAATAAAGAGGAAATAGGTAGTCTACATGAAAAAAATTCAGAGTAATGATAGTAAAGATGATCCAAAATCTTGGAAATAGAATGGAGAATATACAAGAAATGATTAACAAGGACCTAGAGAACTAATGAGCAAACAAACAATAATGAACAGCACAATAAATGAAGTTAAAAATTCTCTAGAAGGAATCGAGAGAATAACTGAAGCAGAAGAATGGAAAATGACCTGGAAGATAAAATAGTGGAAATAACTACTGCAGAGAAGAATAAAGAAAAAAGAATGAAAAGAATTGAGGACAGTCTCAGAGACATCTGGGACAACATTAAATGCACAAACATTTGAATTACAGGGATCCCAGAAGAAGAAGAGAAAAAGAAAGGGACTGAGAAAATATTTGCAGAGATTATAGTTGAAAAGTTCCTTAACATGGGAAAGGAAATAGTCAGTCAAATCCAGCAAGTGCAGAGAGTCCCAAATAGGATAAATCCAAGGAGAAACACACAAAGACACATATTAATCAAACTATCAAAAATTAAATACAAAGAAAATATATTAAAAGCAGCAAGGGAAAAGCAACAAACAACATACAAGGGAATCCACATAAGTTTACCAGGTGATCTTTCAGCAGAAACTCTGCAAGCCAGAAGGAGTTGCAGGACATACTTAAAGTGATGAAAAGGAAAAACGTACAATCAAGATTACTCTACCCAGCAAGGATCTCATTCAGCTTTGATGGAGAAATTAAATCCTTTAGAGACAAGCAAAAGCTAGGAGAATTCAGGACCACCAAACTAGCTTTACAGCAAATGCTAAAGGAACTTCTTTAGGCAGGAAACACAAGACAAGGAAAAGACCTACAACCACAAACCCAAAACAATTAAGAAAATGGGAATAGGAACATACATACTGGTAATTACCTTAAATATAAATGGTTTAAATGCTCCAACCAAAAGACATAGACTGGCTGAATGGATACAAAAAGAAGACCTGTATATATGCTGTCTATAAGAGACCAACTTCAGACCTAGGGACACACACAGACTCAAAGTGGGGGGGATGGAAAAAGATATTCCATGCAAATGGAAATCAAAGAAAGCTGGAGTAGCAAGTCTCATATCAGACAAAATAGACTTTAAAATAAAGACTATTACAAGAGACAAAGAAGGACACTACATAATGATCAAGGGATCAAACCAAGAAGAAGATATAACAATTGTAAATGTTTATACACCCAACATAGGAGCACTTCAATACATAAGGCAAATGCTAACAGCCATAAAAGGGGAAATCAACAGTAGCACAATCATAGTAGGGGACTTTAACACCCCACTTTCACCAATGGACAGATCTTCCAAAATGAAAATACATAGGGAAACACAAGCTTTAAATGACACATTAAACAAGATGGAATTCACTGATATTTATAGGACATTCCATCCAAAAACAACAGAATACACTTTCCTCTCAAGTGCTCATGGAACACTCTCCAGGATAGATCACATCCTGGGTCACAAATGAAGCCTTGGTAAATTTAAGAAAATTGAAATTGTATCAAGTATCTTTTCCAACCACAACGCGATGAGACTAGATATCAATTACAGGAAAAAAACGGTAAAAAAATAAAAACACATGGAGGCTGAAAAATACACTACTAAATAACCAAGAGATCACTGAAGAAATCAAAGAGGAAATCAAAAAATACCTAGAAGCAAATGACAATGAAAACACAATGACCCAAAGCCTATGGGATGGAGAAAAAGCAGTTCTAGGAGGGATGTTTAGAGCAATAAAATCCTACTTTAAGAAACAAGAAACATCTCAAATAAACAACCTAACCTTACACCTAAAGCAATTATAGAAAGAAGAACAAAAAAAGCCAAAAAATTATAGAAAGAAGAACAAAAAAAGAAGGAAATAAACCATAAAAATCAGATCAAAATTAAATGAAAAAGAAATGAAGGACACAATAACAAAGATCAGTAAAACTAAAAGCTGGTTCCTTGAGAAGATAAATAAAATTGATAAACCATTAGCCACACTCATCAGGAAAAAAAGGGAGAAGACTCAAATCAATAGAATTAGAAATGAAAAAGGAGAAGTCACAACTGACACTGCAGAAATACAAAAGATAATGAGAGATTACTATAAACAACTATACACCAATAACATGGACAAGTGGGAGAAATGGATAAATTCTTAGGAAAGCACAACATTCCGAGACTGAACCAGGAAGAAATAGAAAATATAACAGACCAATCACAAACACTGAAATGGAGACTGTTATTAAAAATCTTCCAACAAAAAAAAGCCCAGGACCAGATGGCTTCACAGGCAAATTCTATCAAACATTTAGAGGAGAACTAACACCTATCCTTCTCAAACTCTTCCAAAATATAGCAGAGGGAGGAACACTCTCAAACTCTTACTAGGAGGTCACCATCACCCTGATGCCAAAACCAGACAAAGACATCACAGAAAGAGAAAACTACAGGCCAATATCACTGATGAACAAAGAAGCAAAAATCCTCAACAAAATACTAGCGAACAGAATCCAACAGCACACTCAAAGGATCATACAACATGATCAAGTGGAGTTTATCCCAGAAATGCAAGGGTTCTTCAATATATGCAAATCAATCAACATGATAAACCATTTTAACAAATTGAAGGAGAAAAACCATACAGTCATCTCAATACATGCAGAAAAAGCTTTTGACAAAATTCAACACTAATTTATGATAAAAACCCTCCAGAAAGTAGGCATAGAGGGAATTTACCTCAACATAATAAAGGCCATATATGAAAAACCCACAGCCAAGATCGCTCTCAATGATGAAAAATTGAAACCATTTCCCCGAGATCAGGAAGAAGACAAGTTTGCCCACTCTCATCGCTATTAGTAAACATAGTTTTGGAAGTTTTAGCCACAGCAATCAGAGAAGAAAAAGATATAAAGGAATCCAAATCAGAAAAGAAGAAGTAAAGCAGTCACTGTTTGCAGATGACATGATAATCTACACAGAGAATCCTAAAGATGCCAGCAGAAAACTACTGGAGCTAATCAATGAATTTGGTAAAGTAGCAGGATACAAAATTAATGCACAGAAATCTCTTTCATTCCTATACACTAATGATGAAAAATCTGAAAGAGAAATTAAGGAAACACTCCCATTTACCATTGTAACACAAAGAATAAAATACCTAGGAATAAACCTGCCTAAGGAGGTGAAAGACCTGTACTCAGAAAACTATAAAACACTGGTGAAAGAAATCAAAGATGACATAAACAGATGGAGAAATATACCATGTTCTTGGATTGGAAGAATCAATATTGTGAAAATGACTCTACTACCCAAAGCAATCTACAGATTCAATGCAATCCCTATCAAATTACCAATGGCATTTTTCACAGAACTATAACAAAAAAATTCACAATTTGTATGGAAACACAAAAGACCCCAAATAGCGTAAGCAATCTTGAGAAAGAAAAGAATGCTGGTGGAATCAGGCTCCCTGACTTCCGACTATACTGCAAAGCTACAGTAAGCAAGACGGTATGGTACTGGCACAAAAACAGAAATATAGATCAATGGAACATGATAGAAAGCCCAGAGATAAACCCACGCACATGTTCTCACCTTATCTTTGGTAAATGAGGCAAGAATAGACAACGGAGAAAAGACAGCCTCTTCAATAAGTGGTGCTGGGAAAACTGGATAGCTACATGTAAAAGAATGAAATTAGAACACTCCCTAACACCATAAACAAAAATAAACTCAAAATGGACTACTGACCTAAATGTAAGGCCAGACACTATAAAACTCTTAGTGGAAAACATAGGCTGAACACTTTATGACATAAATCACAGCAAGATCCTTTTTGACCCACCTCCTAGAGAAATGGAAATAAAAACAAAGATAAGCAAATGGGACCTAATGAGACTTAAAATCTTTTGCAGAGCAAAGGAAACCATCAACAAGATGAAAAGACAACCCTCAGAATGGCAGAAAATATCTGCAAACAAAGCAACTGACCAAGGATTCAGCTCCAAAATATACAAGAAGCTCATGCAGCTTAATATCAAAAAAAATAAACAACAAATCCAAAAATGCGCAGAAGACCTAAATAGACATTTCTCCAAAGAAGATACACAGATTGGCAACAAACACATGAAAGGATGCTCATCATCACTAATCATTAGAGAAATGCAAATCAAAACTACAATGAGGTATCACCTCACACCAGTCAGAATGGCCATCATCAAAAAATGTAGAAACAATAAATGCTGGAGAGGGTGTGGAGAAAAGGGAACCCTTTTACACTGTTGGTGGGAATGTAAATTTATACAGCCACTATGGAGAACAGTATGGAGGTTCCTTAAAAAACTAAAATAGAACTACCATATGACCCAGCAATCCCACTACTGGGCATATTCTCTGAGAAAACCATAATTCAAAGAGACATGTACCACAATGTTCATTGCAACACTCTTTACAATAGCCAGGATGTGGAAGCAACTTACGTGGCCATCGAGAGATTAATGGATAAAGATGTGGCACATATATACAATGGAATATTACTCAGCCATAAAAAGAAACAAAATTGAGTTATTTGTAATGAGGTGGATGAACTTAGAGTCTGTCATACAGAGTGAAGTGAGTCAGAAAGAGAAAAACAAATAACGTATGCTAACACTTATATATGGAATAAAAAAAATGGTTCTGAAGAACCCAGTGGGGAGGACAAGAATAAAGATGCAGAGGTAGAGAATGGACTTGAGGACAAGGGGAGGGGGAAGGGGAAGCTGGGACGAAGTGAGAGTGTGGCATGGACATATATACATTACCACATGTAAAATAGATAGCTAGTGGGAAGCAGCCACATAGCACAGGGAGGTCAACTCAGTGCTTTTTGACCACCTAGAGGGGTAGGATAGAGAGGATGGAAGGGAGATGCAAGAGGGAGGGGATATAGGGATATAAGTATAGTATAGCTGATTCACTTTGTTATACAGCAGAAACTAACACAACATTGTAGAGCAATTATACTCCAATAAAGATGTTAAAAAAAATAAAAGATGCAAAACCATTCAATGGAGTGAGGATGAGGGAAAGGTTTTTCAGCAAATGTTGCTTGAGAAATTGAACATCCATGGGCCAAAAATGGAAACTCAACTAACCCTTATGCCTCTTGCAAGAATTACCTCAAAATGAAATTTAAATGTGAACCCTAAATCTATAAAACTTTAAAAACATCCTTGGAGGAAAAACTTTGGGATATAGGCAAAGAATTTATAGACTTGTTGCCAAAACACAATCCATAAAAAGAAAAATTGCTAAATTACACTTTATCAAAGTTTAAAACTTGTTCTCTGGGAAGGACCATATGAAGATGGTGAAAGATAAGCAACAGACTCAGGGAAAATACAAACCACATATTCAACAAAGTCTCATGTCTATAATGAAGAACTCTCAAACTCAACAGTAAAAAAAAAAACAAAAAAAAACAATCCAAATAAAAATGGGTAAGACACTCACAGGCATGCTGGCAAAGAGGATATACAGATGGCAAATGGACACCTGGAAAGATGCTCACCATCATTAGCCATTGAAGAAATGCAAATTAAACCACAATGAGTTATCCCTACACACCTATTAGAATGGCTAAAGTAAAACTAGAGACAACATCAAACGTTGGCAAGGATGGGGAGAAACTGGATCACTCACGTGTTGCTGGTGGGGATGTAAGTGGTACAGCCATTCTGGAAAACATTTTAGAAACTTCTTATAAAGCTAAACATACAAATACAATCCAATCCAGCAATTGTGTCTGTGGGCATTAATTCCAAAGCAATAAAAACTTATGTTTATTCCAAAACTATACACAAATGTTCATCATATCTTCATTCATAATAGGCCCAAGCTGGATAAAGCCCAGATGTCCTTCCATAGATGAATGTTGAACAAACTTTGGTATATCCATGCCATGGAATGCCGCTCAGCAACAGAAAAGAATAAACTATTGCTATTCACCCAACAACTTGGATTAATCTTCAAGGAATTATACTGAGTGAAAAAAGCCAATCAAACAAAGTTACATACTTTATGATTCCATTTATACCACATTTTTGAAATAACAAAAATTTAGAAATGCAGAATATATTAGCAGTTAGAGGGGCTGGGAGGAGAGAGGGTTTGGGTGGGGTTGGCAAAAATGTGGGAGTGGTTTCCAAAGAGAAAGAAGAGGGGTACAAAACTATACACATGTGATAAACCTGTGCAGAACTAAACACACACAAGGACTAATGAGTAAAACTGGGGAAATCGCCCTGAGACTGGTGAATTGTATCAGTGTCAGTATCCTGATTGTGATATTGCACTATAGTTTGCTAAGACGTTACCATTAGGGGAAACTGGGTAAAAGGTACACAGGATCTCTGTTTTATTACTTACAAATGCTCTGAATACATAATTATCTTAACAAATATTTCAACTAAAGTGGAAAAAAAGCTTTTTTTTCATTGATTTATTGGAGACGTACCATTGTAGAAGACAAAGGTTGCCCTTGGTCAAGGCTGATTCTAATTCTTTGGTCAGTTTTTACATGGGCTGTGGGTCTTGTGTGGACTGTAACCTGTCCACTTAACAAAACCCAGCCTTGATGACATCATAGTCTCAAAGCTAACCATTCATGTGAAGTATACAGATGTTTTACAGCATTTGTGTGTGTGTGTGTGGTACGCGGGCCTTTCACTGTTGTGGCCTCTCCCGTTGAGGAGCACAGGCTCCGGACGCGCAGGCTCAGCGGCCATGGCTCACGGGCCCAGCCGCTCCGCGGCACGTGGGATCCTCCTGGTCCGGGGCACGAACCCGCGTCCCCTGCATCGGCAGGCGGACTCTCAACCACTGAGCCACCAGGTAAGCCCCCAGATGTTTTTACAGTTGTTTTTCTGCTACATTTTCTTAAGATAGATCCTATGAAGAACGTTCTCTCTCTCACCTGAGGTCATGCCCCAAACTCTGGATGTCTCACTAACCCATGCTTTTGGTTTGATTGCCTCGTGGTGCATTCTAGTGGTGCATTCGCCAAATCAACAAATTTTTTTTTTTAAGTATGTGGAAGTTTGAGTGTCTTTTCAAGAGCCCACAATGAGTGCTCAGGTCCATTCATTTCACCCAGAATCAGAGATCAGAGTGTACTTTTGTATTTTTGTCCACACCATGAGGCTGGTGGGATCATAGTACCCTGACCAGGGATGGAATCCAGGCCCCCTGCAGGGGAAGCACAGAGTTCTAACTACTGGACTGCCAGGGAATTCCCACTTTTGTACTTTTATAACCACAAGAAGGTCATGGATATTATCAAGACCTTCATGATTATAATAATAAAAATTCCTTCTCTTTGAGCCTATCAATATAGGCTCTGAAATGTATAGAAAAAAATTTCATGCAGTAATAAATACAACTGCAGATCAAGCCTGCACTGTGTAAAGGGCTTAGTTACACATATTTCTTCCATTCCACAACCCTCAACATTTCTCTCTTTTCTCTTAACTCATGAAGAAAGATGAAAAATAATATTCCCCTGAGTAATGTTCTAGCCTTCCCCTTTAGAGCAGAGGTCCCTCCAGGGCTTCAAGGTTATCTATTAATTCAGCAGCTAGGCAGAACTTTCCTTTGAGAGTTGCTGTTACATAGTGTTGAGCAAACTGTCCTCAATAGGGCAGGCTGAAGACTACACAAAAGGAGGTGCCAACAGCTCCTGATTTATCACAAACTCCAGTGGGGAGAGTTAAGGCAACCCCACAATTCACTGCTCAGACCTTTCTTGCCTCTGATGATCGTCTTCTTTCTCCCTCAACTGGGCCCTGCTTTGACTCTTCTCCTGAAGTCCTGATGCCTCTGCTTCGATGCTGAAACTTGGGAAAAGAAAAAAAATTGTCAATATCTTTAGTGCCTTGCAATTACTTAGCGAAGTTCTGCTCTGGCCCTCACTGGCTCTCTAAGGAAACTTCCAGCGTGCGTTCACTGGAGCTGGCCTCTGCCATAGCCAGGGTGAGCCTTCAAAGACTTTTTCATTCTAACATTACCCAAGAATGTTAGGAAACTAGAACAAAAAGGCTGCCTAGCCTCAGCTTCCTAACTCTGTTGGCCCTAATATCTTATCTTTACAGTTTCCTCAATGATGGGATTGAATCTGGGCACTCTCTAAGAGTTCATTAGACAGAATGTGTGTATATGAACCTACCAGGAAGATATTTTATAAATGAATGTCGATATTTCCCCTTCCAATGTAATTAGATATTCTGTTTCAATCTAAGGCCCTTATTATGCCAAAAAGGAATAATGAAGCTTTCAAACACGATACAGCTGGGCAGATTTCAGCATCCCACAAAAAGCAGCCCTGCCTGCCCTCCAAGCTTTAGAAGGAGAGAGCACAGGGGGCAATGAAATCTGACTACTTTGGTGGGGGAGGGAGTGGATCAAAAACTCCTGGTCCAAAAAAGAAAGCATGTGGTGTTAGCTGCTTGTAGTCTAAAATTTTAAAAAGCAAGGCAAAATTTAAATGGGGGGTAAATGGAAGAGTTGAGTTAATCCTCCTACTGCTTTAGAAAAAAGCCAACTCAACTCACATGGTTTTATCCACTAGTTTCCCATCTCTATAGGCTCCACTGAGAAGACTAACATGCTTACAACGTGTGCAGAGAATTTTGATTGCACAGTAGGAGAAAGATGTTGCAACTTAGCTTTAACATCTGTGGAGCTGCCCCAAATACAGCAGAGCTGCTGGGAGGAAAGATCTATTTGGAATCCCGTAGGCACTGGAGAGACACAAAGGCTGTTCATTGATGCAATCTAAAGAGAGGTCATACAGGTGACACACAAGACCCACGCTGAGCACCTGCTGCCCCTGAAGGCGGGCTCCAGGCACTCAGTGGGATGGGCTGTGGGGGTCAGAGAGCCCAGGATGGGGCTAAGGACCCTCAGAACTGGAAGCAGGACTCCTGCTTTGGCTGTGTAATTTGGGCCAAGTTAGTTGACTATTCTGAGCATCTGTACCCTTTCCTCAAAATGGGTATGGAACCTACTACACTAAGTTGATGAGGAATTTAAATAAGAAGGACTGTATAACATGCCCAGCACGTGGTCATGATCAATAAATATTAGTCCCTTCCCCAGACCTGTTTCCTTAGCAAAGCCCCCATCATCTAAAGCAATGCTTTGTTAACTCATACACCAAATATGCTAGAAACACTTCATATTTTAGAAAGAACTTTGTGTACATTTGATATTCTTTTTGGTAAACTGAGTAAGCACTCTTTAAGAATATGTAAACCTAGATTTCCTGATAGACTCTGCATTAGATAGTTGATTGGAGCGAACACACCAGCCAATCCCCTTTTTAATCTTGGGGTGCCCAGTTCTGGGCTTTTTTCCTTGGAGCCATCAGTTTAATTACTCAGCTCAGAGCTCAGAGGAGCTGTATGGCTCCAGCCCTGGGTGAGCCAGCTCGCTAAGAAAGCAGGAGTGGGGAGGGCTATGCATCTCCTGTCCTTTCCACTCTTCCATCCAGCAGGAGTTGGGGCCATGAGCAGAGGGGCATGAACAAAGTTGATGATGTAACTGGGCTTCCTGTGGAGACTTATCCAGCTCACACCTGGATTCTCTCTATTCAGGAGTGTACATATGGTATTTGGCTTTCTCTTTCTTACTTATTTCACTTAGTATGATAATCTCTAGTTGCATCCTTGTTGCTGCAAATGGCATTACTTCATTCTTTTTTATGGCTGAGTAGTATTCCATTGAGAAAGAGAAAGACAAATACCATATGATATCCCTTATATGTGGGATCTAAAATATGACACAAATAAACCTATCTACAAAGCAGAAACAGACTCACAGACTGGTGGTTGCCAAGGGGGAGGGGGTTGGGGGAGGGCTGGAGTGGGAGGTTGGGGTCAGCGGATGTAAGCTATTATATGTAGAATGGATACACCACAGGGTCCTACTGTGTAGCACAGAGAACTATATTCAATATCCTATGATAAACCATATTGGAAAAGAGTATAAAAAAAGAATGCATATATATGTATAACTGAATCACTTTGCTGTACAAAAGGAATTGACACAACTTTGTAAATCGATTATACTTCAATAAAAAAAATTTAAAAAGAGTATACAGACAAAATAGTGTTTATAAGAATAGGCATTTGAAAAACAAAATTAGCAATTTGAAAAGTATCTGCATAATGATAATAACATCAACATTTACGTGACGGGCCCCACTCTCTCTAGGCTCATTATATGTATTAACTTACACCATCTGCCCAACACCTCAGCAAAGGAGGTACTGTTATTAGCCTCGTTTTAGGGATGAGGAAACTCGGACCCAAGAGAGGGTCAGTGGATTATTCAAGATGCCAGAGCCAATGGCAAAGATCAAGATCGAAGGCAGAACTGCTCCTGTGTCTGGGCTCTTGAATGTTAATTTGCTTCATTGATTGATATCCCATGGATCATTTGTACAATTTTCTTGCTCAGAGAAAAGCCCTTTCCTAATCCCAAGCTTAAACCCTTAGGTTTATTTGTTCAGTGTTGGTGAAGGGTATTAAATAACTGGAAGAGTCTCAGCCAAAAGCAGTTATGACTTCATTTGAAATTCAGGTGTAGGAAGCCTTGTTGATTTTATTTTCAAGTGAAATAAGCTTTCTGTCAGTTTTATTGGTGGTGATGATTTTTCAGCGATTTGTTCAGTGGCAGATAAATCCCAGTGACGTTAATCATGTTGTACCAGAAAGAAAAGTCTATTACTTCCATTAACTGTCTCTTAGGTTGTAAAAGCCTAACCACAGAGCATTCCGCTGATACCACCCATAGGCAGAGCCAGAGGGGTGGGCTTTGGGCTAAAGCAGAGACTATGGGAGCCACTTAACTGTCATTTCAGGAGCATAGGGAAGCGATAGGAAGACAGCTATGGTAAAAATAAAGTGACACAAGTAACATCAATAGTCACTCCTCACATGGTGTTCATTGCATGGAGCCTGTTGTCTGCCCTTACATGCAGTAACTCATTCAATGTGGCCCTAGGAAGGAGGCCTGGTTCATACCCCCCATCTTATCATTATCTGGTAATCTTATAGAGTTCTAAGTTATCCCCGTTCTACCCAAAGCAGAACACTTCGTGGCCATTTGGCTTTGGTGTAGGTCTGCATGTCACCATTGACTAGTAGGATGACCATGGGCAAACCAGCTCAAGCCTCTGATGCTCAGCTTCCCCTTCTGCCCCCCACCAAGGGCAGTGCTGACAGTCCCTGGGATTGTGCATGGGTTACATGAAACAACGCAGGGATTGTGCTCACAGTTCCTGGCACAAGGTGGCCAATACATGAGAGGCATTGTTATTATCTGGAATGTTCTAAAAAATGATCCAGCTAAGATAGTTATTTAAATTTTACCTAAAACCCGATTTTTTTCTCGGAGCAGCTTTTGATGATGAAACCAGGGACAGGTACTGTATTAATCTCCTAGGGCCTCCCCAACAAGTACCACAAACTGGGTGGCTTGTGACAACAGGAATTTATCCTCTCACAGTTCTGGAGGCTGAAAGTCTGAAATCAAGGTGCTGGAAGGGCCATGCTCCCTCTAAAGCAGGAGTCCCTAACCCCCGGGCCTGTTAGGGACCAGGCCTCACAGCAGGAGGTGAGCGGCGGGCTAGCGAGTGAAGCTTCATCTGCCTCTCCCCATTGCTTTCATTACTGCCTGAACCATCCCCCGACCCTGGTCCATGGCACCAAAAAGGTTGGGGACCACTGCCTCCTCCTGTGTGTGTCTGTGGCTCTTCTCCACCACTTAAAACGAATGGATTTGAGCCACTCTAATGACCTCTTCTTAATTTGATTACTCTGCAAACTCCCTACTTCTAATAGTATGATATTCACAGGAACCGGGATTGAGACTTGAACTTATCTTTTTGAGGGACACAGTTCAACTCCTAGCAGGTGCCCTGAAGATTTGGCTAACAGACCTGTCACTGATGAGGGTGGGGATATAAATCTACAAAGGAAACCATTTCCTATTAACTCTGTAGAAAGAAAACACCAGTTTGGGGTGACTGTATGCCAGTTCTTGCTTAGTTTATTTTTTTTCTGATTCAAATGTGTTCTTTCTCAAGAGCTGCAAAATCACAAAGTAATTTTTGGAAATCTCAAGATTACATTGAGAAAAGAAAACATTGTTCATTTATGAACATTAAAGAACACTCAGCCAATAACAATGGAAAACGTTCGATTGATTCCACCCCGACCAACCTTCACGTTTTGATGTGTTCCTGTTCGTTCTTTACCTACCTACAAGGCAGCACTTTACTGTGGTGTTTAGAACACCTGGATGCAATTAACATCAGTATCTATCTACATCTGCAGAGGAGAGAAAAATTAAGTCATTGAACAATTTTGATCCTTACTGGAATTTGTATAATTAGTCCAAAGCAATTGCTTAACAAATTCAATGCTGAAAGCCTTTCCTCCCTTACTTTTTTATGTTGACAGTATTGTGGAACATCGTTATTCACATCTAGGAGGCAAATAATGGAACCAAGTTCTGTATACTTGACAGACGGCCATTGCCACCTCTTGGCAGGGCTGCATCTTCCAAGCCATTCTGTTTTGAGTGGGCATCCATCTCCTCCAACTTTTACTGCAAAACCACAAGAAGGGGTGAGATCAGAGTGATCACTGCTGCTGGCAGGGAGGGATTCTTTCCCCCTGGAAGCACAGCTGGGTCAAAGATCACCCCAAATATTCAGTTTACTCATAGGAAAACTAAAGTCCAATCAGAGAGCTTGAGTGAAGATAGGTCTGAAGTCAAGTCTTGATAGTTGAAACCCCCAAACCCTTCGTCAACCTCACTTTCCCTCAGTCCAAGGCAACCAGTCAATTGCTTTCTGTCTCTACAGATTTGGCGATTATAGATATATCATATACATGGCATAAATGATGAATGAATGATTATTTGAGACCCTTTTTCCACCAGGGCTATTCCCACTTTTCATGTTGTATTCTCATCTCCCAACTAGTGTTTTCCAAGTGGCAGGTGGTGATATAAAACATTACAGTTTACCTTTACTATTTTTATGTTTTGCCTGATGAATTCTGTTTCATTGACTAAGTCTTACTGAGCTTCTTCATAAGCCAGGCTCTCCACTGGTCCCTGAGACACCCCGACGTAGGAGATGAAGATGGGTGTTCCCACAAGTAGTTTAAGTTCTAGGAGGGATGCGATGCACATAATGTTCAATATAGCCCAGTGATTCCCCCACCTTAGGTCTGCCGGGCCATCCTGGGTGTGTCAAAATCCTCATAAAGGGATACAGTAAGTGCCCTACATACGAACCTTCAAGTTGCGAACTTTCAACCACGCAAACGTGTTTGCATGTCCAATCACGTAAGTTAGTTCACGTGTCTGGCGTACATCGTCACGTGCGTGCATCCTCTATAAGTGGTTGTGCTTTTGTGTACTTTACTGTTCAGAACTGTATAGGGTACAGTAGTTCAGTATCTTTATTTCCAGCTACATCTGCAAGAGGACGACTTCATTGAACTCCTTTTTGTGCAACACGAGGAGCTTACTAATGAAGACCTGAAGGAACTGGAGGCCTAGAGAAAGGACAAAGAGAGACAAGAGGAAGAAGTAACTGAAGAACTGAAGAGATTCACGACACAGAAAATGGCAAAGGAGTCTTCTTTATTTGAGGAGGCACTGTTAGTTTTTGAGGCACAGGACCCAAACAAGAATGGTACACGAAGGTTGCAGCAGCCGTTCAGAATGCAATCCAGCGCTACCGTGTCATCTATGATGAGAAAAAATGAGTTGCTACCCAGACATCACTGGATCGTATTTTCAAGAGGGTAGATAGAATTGAATCCAGCAAGGAACCAGAACCTGTGCCATCAATGACAGGCGTGAGTGAAATTGCAGCTTTCCCTCCGTCTCTTATTGCTGACGATCCTTCAGCTCTACCATCTCTCACCTCCTCTCCCTCCTCCAGTCAGTAACTCTTCTTGCCTGTTCACCCGATGCCAGCCCCTGGATGCCAGCTGTTGTACTACAGTACTTTTCAAGGTACTGTACTGTAAGATTAAACATGTTTTCTTTATTTTTTGTTTGTTTTTTCTGTATTATTTGTTTGAAAAGTATTATAAACCTATTACAGTACAGTACTATATAGCCGATTGTGTTAGTTGAGTACCTAGGCTAACTTTGTTGGACTTACAAACAAATTGGACTTAACGAATGCACTCTCGGAATGGAACTCGTTCGTATGTAGGGGACTTACTGTATTTAGGAAAGACATTTGAATGGAGATGAATTTGAACATCATTCATTCTAATTAAATGAGTGTTTTGTTTTTAAACAGAGGACACTGGAAGGAAGTGGTGAAATAGAACATAATTTTATTTTAGTGATTGTTAACTTTCAACTTCAGTAAGAAAAAAGAATGAGTGAATTAAGTTTTCTTAGAACTTAGCCATCATTAATTCATTATGCAAATATTTATTAAGTGCTTACTTGGTGAACTGTGCAGCCCATAGGGCCCTGTGCTTTGAAGGGCCCCATGCTTGATTTAATACTCTACTGTCACTGTCTTAAATTCTTAGTAATTTTGAATAAGGGGGCCTTCATTTTCATTCTGCACTGGGCCTTGCAAATGATGAAGCAGGTCCTGGCCAGGTGTCAGGTACTCTGCTGGCCTTGGGGTCCCTCAGGGTCAGATATGATTCCATCCTTGAGAGATGGCCTCACTCCTGTTGGCTTACCTTTGCTTTCTGATCTCTGATGAACTTAAATTGAAAGGAAGTTGTTTTTATTTACAAAGATTTATGCTTAATAGATAAATACTTTTTGACTCGAAAACATTCAAAAATGTAATTTTAGTAAAAAAAAAAGGGAGGTTGCAAAATATGTGTTTATAATCCCCTTTCTCTAGTTACATACTGTACATTACACAGTTATTATATATTATAATTTTTAGAAGCAAGGCCTGAGTTCTATAGTCATTCTGGTGTTTATTTCCCTGAAAAATTCCTTTTAAGATGTTTCCTTCATCTTTAAAATTAAAAAAAATTAACACAAGATCTGTCTAGACATGTATCTTTATTTTTTGGCTGGACTGCTGTGATCCCCTCTAACTATGCGAACATAGATCTTTCTTCATTCAAGGATCTCTTCTCTATTCACACACACACACACACACACACACACACACACACACACACTTGCATTTAACAAAATGTTGAGATGTAACTCACATCCCACACAATTCACCCATTTGTAGTGTACAATTCCATGGTTTATTATATTCAGAGAGTTGTGTAACCACCACCACAAGCTAATTTTAACACATTTTATCACCTCAAAAGAAACCTTGTACCCATTAGCAATCACACCTATTCTTTCCCTCAATTGCACCTCACCCTTTCCCCCAGCCCTAGACAATCACTCATCTACTTTCTGTCTCTGTAGATTTGCATTTCATATAAATGGAATTGTATAGTATGTATGTTTTATTTTTTTACTTCTATGTCTGGTCCTTTTGATTACTATAATGTTTTCAAGGTTCATCCATGTTGTAGCATTTATCAGCACTTCATTCCTTTATATTGCCAAATAGTATTTTATTTTACAGATATACTGTTTTGTTTATCCATTCATCAGTTGAGAGACATTGGATGGTTTCTGTGTTTTAGCTATTATGAATAATACTGTTATGAACATTTGTGGACAGTTTTCATGTGGACGTATGTTTTCATTTCTCCTGGATATATAGGTAGGAGTGAAATCCTGGGTCAGGTATTAACTCTATTTTTAACATTTTGAGGAACTGCCACACTGTTTTCCACAGCAACTGGACCATTTAAAATTTCCACCAGGGCTCATGAGGGTTCTGATTTTTCCACATTCTCATCAACACTTGTTATTATCTTTTTTTTTTTTTTTGAGTACAGCCATCCTAATGGGTACGTAGTGGTATCTCATGGTGGTTTTGATTTCCATTTCCCTAATGACTAAACATGTTGAGAATCCTTCCGTGTGCTTATTGGTCATTTATGTATAAAATATCCCTTCAAGTTCATTGCCTGTTTTAAAAATTTAGCTATTTATCTTTTCTGTGTTCCATATTATCTTTTTAAAAGTACTGCCTGTATTTCACTTGTTCTGCTGTTGTCTTTGGGACCACTAGCTATCCGCACCTCGATCTTGTACTTAGGATGGTGATATTACTTGAGATCTCCTTCTGGACACTGCAGTGCACCATTTTCAGGAGGAGGTTTTTCCATGGGGCACTTTTTCATGGGCCTTACTTAATTCTGCAGGCAAGATTTAGTTATTTGCTAACAGACAGGAAACACAGGACCCTGATTTTTGTCTACGTGAGAGACACTACAGTTCCCAACTCAGGGCTGTCACCTGCCTCCTGATCTCTGTGGCCAAGGCAGTGTCTCTCCTAGGCTGAGTGTCTGGTCATCTCATCAGTGCCATTCTTGTCACCACACCTGCCCACCACCCTTAACTCTGGGCTATTCTTCCTTACTCTCTGCCAGGTTGTCCACTCTGGTCCCTTGCAAAGAGTGGGTCCTGTGAGGTGGGTGGGTGCACAGGCGATGGCAGGAATTGGCTCTAAGATTTTCTAGACATCCTCTGTGTCATGGGGTCGGGAGCTGGGGCTGCAGTGGCATGAGGCCTTCAAGTTAATGTGATATCCCCAAAGATTTAGCCATTAGACTGTCTATCTGCATTATCAGTATTGTGAGGTTTTTCATCTTATTAGTTTTCTGGTGTTTTTAAAGGTGTTTGGGGAAAAAAAAGTTTAGAGAGGATTGCTAGGCAGAAACATATCAAACTCCATTTCAAAATATAAAGCATGTCTTGGCATTCTAGTAAGATAAGATATAGGTCCTCTAGTGTTTTGAAAAATGTATAACGTATTTTGTTTCCTATGGCTAAGCCAAGGGGAGGTGCCTTGATCATACAGCTGTCATGTATACAATGGGACAGTCACCCACGTTGAGACAGTTTTGTACTGAGGTCCTTCTGGTGCTTTGAGAGCTAATCATCCTCAGTGGGATAAAAGAAAGACCCGCCACAGCTTTTTGGGGAATAATGTTGTAATGAATTGCTAATCATCCATCAGGTCTGGTAAGTACCAGGGGAAGGTTTTATATCCTTGAAACCAGTCCTTCACGGCACTGGAGTCACACTGATGAAGAAGCCCAGAATTAGAAATGACACTTCTTTAAATGCAAATGGCTCTGTGCTGTCAGCTCCAAGAAGCCACTTTCTCCTGATGGATAATTCTTGGGGGTAATTTGCTGCCCCAGTAAGTGAGCCGTGGCAGCCTCTCCCCTTCCTTCACCAGCTGGCAAATAGAGGAGTTATTGGGAGAGAGGAGCGTTCCTTTCCTGACACCATGTGCTGTCTATTCAGCATAATGTTAATATAGCCGTAGAGCCAGGCTCCAAGCAACAAACATTCATCAGCAGAGAAGGGAGTTGGAAGATGTGTTATCCATTTTCTAGAGAGGCTTTGATTTGCAGATTTCTCCTCTAGGACAGGCGCTCTGTCACTAACACCTCTCTCCCCAGTCCATGGAAAAGATAAAGATTCTATCTTATAAGTGTATGTGGCACCAGGGAGTACTAGATTGAACAGGAAGTGTACAGGTGTTGGAGCAGAATCCCAACTACCTTATTCATGTGCCAAACATTTATTGGCTCTGTGTTGCAGGCTCTGTGTTGCGAATCTCTGAGTTGGAGATTCGTGCATTGGGACCTTTATTAGGGACTGTTTGGGGGATTGACACCTACGGGAGGGAGGGGAAGGAGGAAGGACTGGACAGAGAGAGAAGCTGACCTGGGACACAGGCCTGACAAGGTCCTTGGCAGACCTTCTAGGATGCTCTAAAGACAGGGTGATTCTTCAAAGTGTCCCAAGTTGGGGAGAGGGGGCCATGGCTTTAGTCCCCCATGTTGATCACTCATGGGATGTGGCTGCATTTGGAAGGAGGCAAATTTTTGGCCCAGGCAGTCACCCAAAAAGACTGACAATGGAGAGCTGCCTGTTGGGCACTAAGCCCAGGACCTGGGGACTCCTCGTTGCCAAAGAGAGTCTGGGTGGCATTTGACAGCATCCACTAAACCGTGTGGCATTGGGAAGTTCAATGACCACTAATGGCCTCGGTGTCTTTATAGAATCATACAATTTATGATTATAACACACTTACCTCATAGAATGATAAAAGGGGACCTTAAGTGACAGAACACTCATGAAATGTTTAGCTCAGTAGGTGCAGAATTCTTCCTCAATATTGACTTTGAAAAATGAAAGAGCAGACATCGTGGTTTAAAGAAGGCTCCAACCTGGCGTAGATCCTACTAACTCTCTCCTTATGAGGGCAGATTCTTTTTTTTTTTTTAACATTTTTATTGGAGTATAATTGCTTTACAATGTTGTGTTAGTTTCTGCTGTATAACAAAGTGAATCAGCTATACGTATAAATATATCCACATATCTCCTCCCTCTTGCATCTCCCTCCCACCCTCCCTATCCCACCCCTCTAGGTGGTCACAAAGCACCGAGCTGACCTCCCTGTGCTATGCGGATGCTTCCCACTATCTATCTATTTTACATTTGGTAGTATATATACGTCCATGCCACTCTCTCACTTCGTCCCAGCTTACCCTTCCCCCTCCCCATGTCCTCAAGCCCATTCTCTACATCTGCATCTTTATTCCTGTCCTGCCCTTAGGTTCCTCAGACCCTTTTTTTTTTTTAGATTCCCTATATATGTTTTAGCATATGGTATTTGTTTTCCTCTTTCTGACTCACGTCACTCTGTATGACAGACTCTAGGTCCATCCACCTCACTACAAATAACTCAATTTTGTTTCTTTTTATGGCTGAGTAATATTCCATTGTATATCCGTGCCACATCTTCTTTATCCATTCATCTGTTGATGGAAACTTAGGTTGCTTCCATGTCCTGGCTATTGTAAATAGAGCTGCAATGAACATTGTGGTACATGACCCTTTTTGAATTATGGTTTTCTCAGGGTATACACCCAGTAGTGGGATTGCTGGGTCGTATGGTAGTTCTATTTTTAGTTTTCTAATGAACCTCCATACTGTTCTCCAGAGTGGCTGTATCAATTTACATTCCCACCAACAGCGCAAGAGGGTTCCCTTTTCTCCACACCCTCTCCAACATTTATTGTTTGTAGATATTTTTGATGATGGCCACTCTGACTGGTGTGAGGATATACCTCATTGTAGTTTTTTTTTTTTTTTTTCGTTATGCGGGCTTCTCACTGTTGTGGTCTCTCCCATTGTGGAGCACAGGCTCCGGACGCGCAGGCTCAGCGGCCATGGCTCACAGGCCCAGCCGCTCCGCGGCATGTGGGATCTTCCTGGACTGGGGCACGAACCCGCATCCCCTCCATCGGCAGGTGGACTCTCAACCACTGCGCCACCAGGGAAGCCCCTCACTGTAGTTTTGATTTGCATTTCTCTAATGATTAGTGATGTTGAGCATCCTTTCATGTGTTTGATGGCAATCTGTATATCTTCTTTGGAGAAATGTTGACTTAGGTCTTCTGAGGGCAGATTCTTAAATGTAAATTACTTCTCTGCCCACCACAACCTTGTTATGAATTGAAATTCATTCCCCAGTAATATTTTCTGACCCCTCCTCCCTGGGGGCAGGGGCTGCCTTTTAGGTGAACTACCTTGTATTATAATAGCTTCCTATGGCTGCTGTAACAAATTACCATAAAGTTGGTGACTTAAAGCAACACACATTTATCCTCTTAAAGTTCTGGAGGTCAGAAGTCCAAAATGAATCTGATGGGGGCTAAAGTGAGCATGTCAGTTGGCTGATTCCTTCTGGAGGCTCTAAGGGAGAATTCATCCCTGGTGTTTTCTAACTTAAGAAGGTCATGCTCATTCCTTGGCTTATGACCCTGCGTCACATGCCTTTCTTCCCCTGCTTCCCACGTCACCATCTCACTTTCTTCTGTTCTGTAGTCAACTCTCCTTACACCTTCCTTTTACAAAGACACTTGTGATGGCATTTCAGGCTCACCTGGAGAGCCTGGGATAATCTTCTTATGTCAACATCCTTAATCACACCTGCAGTGTCCACTTTGCCATGTAAGGTAACATTCATGGGATCCAGAAATTAGGAGTTGGGTCTCTTTGGGGGCCATCATGCATCCTTCCACAACCCCCCCAGCTCTTTCAGTCTTTTAAGACCTATGGTCATTTGCTGGTACCGGCCTGTGAGCGCAGGGAGGGCAGGGAAGCTCATTTGGATTTTACCTTCAGGACAAGTGTATGTCACACACAAGGGATGTTCCAAAAACACTTGCATCGTTGAATCCAAAGCTGCTTATCCCTACTCCAAAGCAGTAACTCATCGTGAGGAACTCTCAATCTGACAAGGGCCCTGTAGGTGAGAGGCTAAGATAAAAGGTGTTTTCGCTTTTTGCAGATGCAGCAGAGTTGCCCAGGGCCATTGGTGGTCCTTCTGTGCCCTGCCCTGAATTCACGGCCAGGGACAACTCCACCTTCAGTGAGCAGGGGGCTCCTTTGCATGGGGTCAGACCACTGAACCAGTGTTGATTTGCAGGACTTTTTTTCTGCTTACATCATTCCTTATTTCCACTTATAATTTTACATACCAGGGTACTGGTTTCTTGCTTTGTTCAGCTTCAGTACAAAGTAGAACTTAAAAAGAAATATGATTTTAGAATTATTTAGGCTTTTTTAATCAGCCCTTCCTTAATTTAAAGCTTCAAGGATTGAAGCAGTGACTTTCTCTTCTCTGATTTGTAGCCAGAGTCCCTGTCTCAGTGCTACTTACCCAGTGGACACTTACTAAGCAGTGAAAAAAAGTAAATGAAGAAAAGAATGAATTGTCAAATAAAAATTCTTTTAAAAAAATGAAGGAAAATTAAAATGAATAATTTGGATACTTCTGACAACACAAGTGGTTATGAATATTGTCTTGGGGCCTGGGAAGTGGACTCAAAGCACACAGTCAGTTGCTCAGTTGACTGGGATAGCACAGGCTCCAGGAGCACATGTTCCACTGTGACCAAACAAGTTGTCACATAAGAGGTCATTTGGTGACACCCATCATTTAAAGCAGAGTTTACTCTTCTCAAGGTGTCCTGGCAGGGATGAATTTTGACTCGGGCCTTCGGTCCAGGCAAGAGTTGGATACTAGGGTATCACAGCTGAGTGGGGGGCAAATAAGCAAAAGCGTGGGGTTGGGGGGTGCTGAAGTGAGCAAGGGGCTATAATGAGGAAGGAGCCCTTGGAAGAGGCTGTTCTGATGGGAACAGACAGCTCAGGTCAGGGGCTCTGGGGAAGAGGGGATTTCAGACCACAGAGAGTGGAATTCTGGCACGAGGAGTGTGATTGTCTCTGAGGTTTGTTTGCCCCCAACTCTGTTTCTTTGGAGGACCTCCTGTCTCCCAGCTGCTGGGGGGCCAGTTGAAGAATGGTTTGTCATGCTCTGATCCCGGGGCTGCAGGAAGTCCAGTCTTTGCAACACAGCCCCTTGACAAGGATGAATCAACCAGAGGGGCAAAGGACCCCAGCTGGGCCAGTTAGAATCTTCCATGGGTAACTTTATTAATGTTGGGGGCGAGAAGTGACTTTTTTGGCAACGGGCTTGCTAAGTCAGGAGCTGTAATCTGAATCTGTAGCTGATGCAACTCATATCCGATGATTTTTCTAGAGAGACCCTAAAGCTCCAGCCTGGGGGTAGAGCTGATTTCCTTTTATATAACAATGAGGGCAAGCAATGTCCCGCCCCATCCTGCTGCTGCCCACCACACTCCGGGGTTGGCACTTATAACTCCTGCTTTCCCAGTTCCACAGGGATTCACCCCACCAGCGTTCCATTAAGTGCCTCGTGTCTACGAAGCACTGGGTCCTGCTAAATTTCTCATTAAGGAAGGAAACATGCCACTTCCTTGAAGATGTTTGCAGGTAGGTCGAGAAAGGTAAGAAAAAAACTGGCCCAAAGAAACAAGTTGAAACACACAAACTCAGCTTTGCCAAGAGAGATTTTTGATGACAGATGTATCAGATAGGATGACTCATCCAGCAGAATGCATTTTATCAAGCTGGATCCAGAGGGTTATGGCCACTTGGAATATGCTTGTATGAGTCCCCTTCTTCTTCCAGGCATGTAGGGAAATGAACTCAGTATCTGATTAAATATGACATGGGGACTTCCCTGGCAGTCCAGTGGTTAAGACTCTGCACTTCCACTGCAAGGGGCACAGGTTTGAACCCTGGTGGGGGAACTAAGATCCTACATGCTGCACGACACGGCCAAGAAAATTAAAAAAAAAAAAAAAATGACGTGACTCACAAAATATGGTTAGGAGAAAGAAGGGGCAGGGGTGAAAGAAAGGAATAGACTTGAGATAACATAGAGTTAATAAAATATAAATTGGTTCACAAAACTTTGCTTGGACATTGTATTTTATAAATTTAGCCTTATTGTGAACACACATCAGAAGTCTGTTTGTTGTTTTCCTCAGTTGAGAGCCCTTCACTCTGAGTCCTACACAATCAGGGGTAGCAAGAATTATGCAACGCCAAGTTCTAGTTTCTCAGGCCTGTTTCCCACTGGGCTGCCTTACTTTAACCAATCTTTTAGGTTAAGCACCTAAGGTGGGGAATATATTCTGAAATAAGCACCCACAATACATGTGTCGTGGCTCTGTCCTCTCTCCATCTTTGGGAGAAGCATTGTGATAAAGCCCCCATGAAACCAAGCATAATAACTTTGAAGATGAGCCCACATTATGCTTCATAACAAGGCCAGCAAGACTCATCAGAACAGTAATCTGAAGATGCTTTTTCTCCACCAGCAGTAACTCATTCCAGGACAGCCTGAGTTCGAGGCGGGGGCCCCCAGAGAACACTGCAAAGCTACTTGGAACACTTCAGCCCAGCAAAGACAGAGAGGGCGCGCTATACTGTGACTTTTGTGGAAATGAAGAAAAATGACTTCAGGTATTTAACCAATTGCCTCTTGTTTCTCTCACTAAAAGAAGTCAACACTGAGCCTGTATTCTGGCTTTATAGGGGACAAAATGTAATGTTATCAATTCTGAGATTCAAACTAAATGCTAAACTTTCAGGAGCATGGAAGTTTGAAGAATATTTTCTGTATTAAAATAACAAGAATTTTTGTATGGTAAGACCTAGAATCACAATAATTAGCCTGGTAAGGATCTTTCAAGTTTTTTGAAAGGCAGTTGAAGAAAGAATAAAGAAAGCATTTAAGAAGCGTAAGAGTAGAAAACATTTTCCACTCGGGAAAACTGGAAGAGAGACAAGTCACATGTTTATAGTTTTCACTTTTATGGACAATATGTAAGTAAAATACACATGTAGAAAACTAGGGTGTTTTCAAAACATGTGGTTCACAGCTATGGTGGACCCTCAGGATGGGTTTTCAACCCATTTCTAGAGTCCAGAGGTTGGAATCTCAACCAAGAACTCTGTTTCCTTGGCTTCTTGGTTCCCAGTTCTGCCACGTGATGCCCTCCTGGGAGACTCTGAATTGGAACTGAGTTACCTGAGGGAAGGCAAGGTGCTAAGTCCCCCTTTGTCGGTGTCAGATGGTGACAGAAATGGCACAAATCTGTAACCTGAAAACATGGCTGCAGCTTCTGAATTCAGTAGGTAGCTTCTGAGGGCTGCCTGATGCTTCAACCGCAGTGGTGGGACTTCTCTGATTTTGGCAGAAGTGGTGCAGTTCTGAACTCAGCAGCAGTGCAAACAATTCCTTGATTTACTATGGAAGAGAACAGTTTGACAACTGGGCATTGCTCCTGGAAAAGTCACTGGAGCCTGCTTCCCCAGCCTTCCTGACATTTTGTGAACATATGCTTCCTTGTATTAAGCTCCTTTTTACTGAAACCTACTAGAGTGGATGATGCTGCCAGAAACTAGACCCTAACCAGGGCCTAAGTGAAGAGCTGGCCAGAAATGAACTCCAAAAGACTGAAAGTTACATCCTTCTAGGTATACACACATATTCATTTGTACAAAGAAAGCAGATCATGAGAAGCACAGACCTGGTTTAAAGGGACTAGGGCACATCGATTCATACAACCCTGGTGAGACATAAGTAGTTATTGTCACACCTGAGCGAGGATAGGGGTCTCCAGGCTTCTCCATGAATAGCTTGGTTGGGACGAAGCCGCCGACCTTTCTTCAGAAGGTTTGCTGCAGACCCAGCAGGACTCCATACAGGAAATATTCCTGTCAATGTCGTGACTTTGGGACTCATGCACATTACAAGGGGCTGGTTTAACAAGGCTGGGGCCTTTGGCTAGAAATTGTATATGGAGTTAGTAGGATATGCTTCATAATTAAAGTCATGGTCAATTTAATTCTTCTCACTCCAAGGGCTGCCCAAATCAGGGATCATGAGAGCTCTTTTGATAAAATGCACTTTCTAACTTTTAGAAAGTCAGAGTATTTATGGTAGGGGCCAATTTTCCACACATGAGACTCATTAATGATGGTGATTGCAACTAGACGAAGCAGTATTATAGAAATTATTGTTTAATATATTTTCTTGCATGGAGATCAATTTCAAAGCATGCGGAAATGTTGAGTATCTAGGGCTTGCACCAATTACCTCATTCATTGCGAAATAGGGGGAGTTGCATTGTGGGTGAGGACGCCAGACTTCTAGCTGTGGTTCTGAATGATCTAATTAGCTATATGGCCTTGGGAGAGCCATTCACCTCTATAAGTCTCAGCCTTTTTATTTGTAAACTTTATGATGTACTAAAGTGACAAGGCTCCTTTCACCTGTAAAGCTCTAAGATTTGTTACATGTATCCATTTGAAAAGTCTTTGCTTTTTAAATATGCTTCTAAGAGTTTTCATCCCTTGGGTGGAAAAAACATAACTCCATCGAGTATGAAAAAGTTAATCTTGTAGTGAAAAGAGAATTGGCACTGGAGTAAAACTTGAGTGTAAAACTAGCTCATGAATGACCTGGTTTTGTGACCCTAGGCAGCTTAATGAATTCTTCAAGGCTCTTTTTAAAAGTAATAATTCTTTTATCTGTTTCCTGCAGTCGTTTTGCTGAGTAAATATACCATGAATTGACAGTGTTGACATTAATAAAGTTTACTAGTGAGAAAACACATTAAAGAAAGAGGAAATATAAATTACACACTGGGGGAGAAAATGTGCACAATACAACTGACAAAGCAATCATGCCCAAAATATATAAAGCAGAGAGAGAGAGAGAGCAACTGACTGAGGAAGAAACAGATGGAGAGATGTTAAACATCATGAGTGACCAGGAAAATGCAATTCAAGACCATGATGGGATATCATTTTGCATCCGTTTGGATGGCAATAATCTTAAAAATCTGAAAATACCAAGTGCTGAAGGGAATGTAGAAATATAGGACTTCTTACCCACTGAGAGTGTAAGGTCTATGCTGGTGCAAGTGTTTTGGAAAACAGCATGACATTATCTCTACAGTGAATCATTCACATACCCAGTATCCCAGCACATGTAATTCCGTTGTCCACGGGGACACCTGGCACATGGATGACAGAGGCATGTACAGAAATGTTCACGGCTGCCCCATTCACCAAAGACTGGAGACATCAACCAAAGAATGGGCAAATCAACTATCCACAGTGAAACAGCAGTCAAGATGAATGAGCTACAATTGCACACAACAATATCAAAGGATGTCAGCTAAGTTAAAAAAGTAAGTACCCAAAATTTACATAAAACATACTTTTCTTATAAGGCAAAAACAGCTAAAATTAAAATATATATATATAAATATAAACATTAAGAATACATAAAATTGCCATAAAACTACTAAAAGATAATCAAGGGAAGATCAAACATAGGAATCAGGGTGTGGTTGTTCTGGATGGGGGAACTGGGGGCCTGTGGATGTTAGATAAAGGTTGTTGTTAAGATCTGAGGTTTCGGGGGGAGGTGGAATTGTAGATGTTTACAGCATTGTTAAAACAACTAACTAAGTAAATAAAAAATAAAGCAAATCACGCATGGGCTAATGATGACAGTGTGTCACAAGGCAAAAGTTATGATTAATCCAATTCTTGCACCTGGAGTCCAAAAGAAGGAAATTCACATGTAGCCTTTACAGCACCCACCCCATATCAGGGTTTGATGTTACTATGATTGCCACCTACCATGGCTATGACAGCTTCAGACGCATCCACAATTCTGCCAAACAGGGGAAGTTCAGTTTTGCCAATGGCTTCCTCTCTCTTTTGTTGAAGTATATTTTCTCTCCATTCATATGACTTTATTTCAGTAAGATCAGTCCTTGAGAATTGCTGCCTAAGTATACAAGGTCTGAGGCTCTTTACAAGGGTCTACACACTCCAAGGCTGTAGACACAAATACAGACCAGACAGGGGTTCCTGCAGCTAGTTTTGGATGAGGAAAGACCTTCCCTTAAAATCTGACCTGTGAGTGTACAGGAAGTAGATGAGAACGAACTTCTTTCAGAGACTTGGATCACTACTTCCTTTCTTTTTCTTAAGAATTGTTTAGAGCAGTTTTAGGCTTACAACAAGGTTGAGAAGGAGATACAGAGATTTTTCCCATACACCCCTCACCCCCCACGTGCCCTCCCTCAGCATCAGCATCACTCACCAGATGGGCACATTTTTTTTTTACCAAGGATGAACGTACGTTAACACATTAACCATGCCCCCAAGTTCACAGTTTTCCTAAGGGCACGACCTCATTTTAATATCTCTTAGAATTGAAAGCCCTCTCCTTACAATGTGATTTGGAGATTCATGCACTGAGTCAGACCCTATCAGCACTTATCCCAAATCAACAGCTGGTTGGGGGATACCCCATTCACACTAAGTGGTGCCCCTCCCCTGTGGTCCCTTTACCACTGTTGATCCTTAGGACAATGGATCTCATATACTTTTTTACTTTAACAATTTTTTGAATGTAGACTTTGTGTCTCCAGCTAGACATAGCACAGTAGGACCCAAGAAATGCTCTCCTTCCAGTGTGGCTTATGGTAGAGTGAGGGGATCTCACCTCGAGAGTATACATTGTAGGGAGCAGTCTTGAAACTCTTGGTCGGGAGGGCAGCATGAACTGGACATGAGACAAGTTTTGCTCTCCGGCCCCATGTTTCCATTGGGAAGATGATGATACATGGATGAACTTCTCTTAGACCCCATCCCACAGAAGCACGTTCAGCGGTGTTTGTGGTCCCTAAGTGGGTCTTCCAGGCAGGGAGGTGGCAAGATCCAGGAGTGCTACCGGGAACAGAGCCCTGTGCAACCTGCATGGGCTTCTCTGCACTTCATCACAATGTTTCTTTTTGTTTGTGTTTTTTGTTTGGGTCAGGTTCACTGAGGTATAGTTTGCATCATTATACCCATTGTGAACATAGAGTAAAATTCACTCTTTTAAGTGTACAATTCTATACATTTTAAAAATATTTATTTATTTATTTGGCTGTGACATGCTGCAACTAAAAGAAAGATCCCCCATGGCACAACTAAAAGATCCTTCATGCTGCAACTAAAAAAAAAAAAAAAAAAAAAAAAGAAATTCTATACATTTTTGATAAAAGCTTACAATCATGAAACCACCACCATGGTCAAGATATAGAAGAGTTGTATCACCTCCCAAAGGTCCCTTGTGCCCCTCTGTGGTCAGCAACTGATCTATTTTCTCCCTCTATAGATTTGCCTTTTCCAGCACGTTGTACAGGTGGAATCATATAGTACATAGTCTTTTGAATGTGGCTTCTTTCAACTAAGACAATGCATTTGAGATTCATCCATGTGGTTGCATGTGTTAGTAGGTTATTCCTTTTTATTGTTGAGTTACATTCCACTGTATGGAAATACCACAGTTTGCTTATCCATTCACCACTTGATGGGCATTTGGCAATGTACCTTTGGCCAGTTAGAGGTTAACTACCATCGTTTCTTCAGCTGGGGACTTGCATATAATGTCAGGGAATAAGCTCTCACTTTTTGTCATCTATCTAGACCTTCATCCAATGCACAGTTAAGCATCAGGGACATGTGAATTGGAAACATTTATTTCAAGACAGACCTAGGCTATGCACATGTTCTCTCCTTTAGTACTCATTTCTTCCTTATGATGTAGACATTATCACCTCGATTTCATAGATGAAAAATTGAAGCTGGAAAGTTAAGTGATTGTCCACATTCACCTAAATTTTGAGTAGATTTGGAAGACCATCCTACAGCATATACAACTAATATGTTACCTCAAATGAACCCATGTAGGTATACTAACTTACCAAATAGGGTATGGATTTCCAGTCATTGTTTTATCTGAGCTTGAAAGAATCCTGGACGTCATCTGGTCTCTGGGTCCTGAAAGTCGAGCGTGGTCTCAGGATCCAACTCTTCTGAGCCTTCCAGACTTCAGACACAGAAGTGGCTACACTGGAGTCAAATTCACATGACACAGAATCACAACTCTGCTTGATAACATCTTAACTTTGGTTGGAATATGCTATTTGGGGGACTATTCAAGTTTGGGGAATAAAGGGTTTTTTCCTTGAGATAAAGACCATGCAATTATTAATATGAAATTTATAGGGCCCATTCAAGGCCCCTGGGAAAGGCCTTTGTAAATGACAGCTATGTAACTAAAGTTTCATTAGCTTCACAATAAATTCATCTCTTGTGCTGTTTGTACTTATTTTTCTTTGAACAACACCAGTAAATATTTTGAGAAAACTTCAGTAGATTAATTCAATAGAGTCAACTTTTTCTTATTATGGCTTTGATGTTTTTTTAACACTTTTCTCTGAACAAGAAAATGTTAACAGTATGGAGTGGTCTATCAGACCCAACAGATTGAAGCCAGTTGGAAATTGATGAATTGATCTGCAGCACGTGGGAAGGCCAAAAATGTTCTAATTTTAGTTGGATCAGAATACAAAACAGATCTAGTAGGTAAAATTTTACCAGGTCACCAACTCAGCTGAGTGAACAATGTAACACTTTTCTATACTTTAATTTTATTATAGCTGACTTTATTTTTATCTCCAGCCTCCTCTACCAACAATGACCACAACTTAATCTTAGCTAATTGTGCACAACTGCTGGCATTGCAGTTTCCTCTCCAGCCCTCCACAGGATTCTGTCTAAATCCCAGCATGGTTGGGGGGCTGTTAATAAAGAGCCAAGGTTGGGTGGAGTTGCTGACACTTGGTCATGAGTCATCAACTCTCAGCACCAGCTTTCCCTGGATGCGCTTCAAGGACTGCCTTCCTTCTACCCCAGCATCCCTTGGAAGGATCTGCTTCCTTGCCTGTTCCCTGGTTTTCAGTCCTTGGTCCAGTGGCAAGGTACTGCTGCATGTGCTGCCTTCCCAGATTAATCTCTGTTCCTCTGTTGGCTACGTGTTTTATTGGTCCCTGTGGCAACTTTGAGGATTTCAGAGCTGACCAAGGAAAATACAAGACCATGAGATGATGGTGAGCACAACAAGTTCTACTGAGTGGCACTTGGACAGGACTGCATGAGAGAAGTCCCTCCGGCAAGAGAACTTTTCAGAGACAGCTGCACGGGGCCACCGGCCAGAAAATAAAGAAGACAAGAGGAGTTCTGAGGGCAGCAGCACATGGAGGGGGTTTATGTGTCTAGATGATGCTGTTCAGCACCTAGGTGGGGAGTCTCTGGGTCAGATTGCTCTGAAGAGCAGCAGAAGTTTGGGTTTTTATAGCCACAAAGTTTGTCTTATCTATGGCTGGTAGATGTTGGGTGCAATTTCATTGATATGCAAAGCAAGGAAGCTCTAAAAGTCTAAAATCTGCATATTTTGGGTTCTATTGAAAGAAATTCATGTGTAAAAAATTTGAGTTTGGTGCCAGCAGGCTTTGAGCTAGTGGTCATAGCCTGCTGTGAAGAAGTAATGCAGAGCCAGTATAGAGGGGTAATATGTGGCCAATGCATATAACAATCCCTACACAGCACTGGGTCACCCAAGAAGTTTTGAGGTTTCTTCAGCACTAGTCCCCCATGATTTTTGCTTGAACACTATGTTGAGTATCAAGGGGACTCCAAAAGTCCCTCCCTCCCTCAGGCTCTGGAAGCTGAGACATGAGTCTTCTCCAATCTGTTCCCAAATTGGTCTGGGCAGTCTACAACAAGTATTTTAGAGTGAATCACAGAGTTGGCAAGAAAGTAAGGATTCCACAGAGAATAAAAAATGAGAAAAAACAGAAAACTTGGGAGGCATGGTCCGGGACAACCCTCAGCCAACCTCAGCTCAGTGACAGAGATAATATGATGACTTGTGCTTTGGATACGCAGCCACCGTGTTTCCCACCACAGAGCCAGCTCAGTTTCTCCAATCCCAGAACTGAATGATGTCAGATTCATTTATGTGTAGATACATGATGTATCCTTGTGTAAATATGCATTAACCCTAACTACATTTTTTTCGTTGGGTTACCTGCAACAAGTGTGGTAAAGAGAATGTTGAAGTTAAATCTGTCCCTGAAATTAAATGCCTGCGAAGTTCAGCCCTATCAGTCTTGACATAGAAGAGGAATGCATTTACTCCGTAAAGGATGACTAAATGCCTACAATATTTTGTGCTTAATCCATGAAAGAATGATAGATTTCTTCTAAGACATCTTGATGTATTGTAAAAACTTCCAACCTAACCCTTTTTTTTTTTTAAAACAGTCTTCCTTTTGTATAGAAAAGTAACTGCTTCCTGTAGTGGGATGTTATGTTCCACTCAACCCTGCTAATGCTAGAGCCCTATCATGGACAGATCTCTACTCTTTCCTTAGGATTTATTATTCAATAATTTCTCCTAGTATTCTGATAGAGCTTCAAAGAGGAAAATAGCAGCAGAGACAACACCCCTAATGTTTTGTCCCTCATTCATCTAGAACACGGATTTGTTTTATGACACAAAATAAGCCATGTACAAGAATACTGGTCTCTGGGCAAGTTTTTAAAATGAAAGAACTATGCCTCAAAAGAAAAGAATGCCAATAAACCATGTAAAATATCTGAGGGCAGAATTGAAATCTAAGAGCTCCTCTTTCTTTGCTAAATCCATCTTATTTCTGGAGAAAATCTAGAGCACTGATGTGAAGATGACTTAGATTTGAATTCAGATTTTCAAGACACTTTTTGTTACAGAAAATGTCTTATCATTGTTTGGCAAAATAATCCAAGCTCATTGATGTGACCATCTGGTGCCTAAACAGTAAGTGTGAAAGCAGCTAGATTAAGAAATTAAAGTGTGGGGAATCCGGAGAAATGTAAAATAAATGATCTGTACCAGACCGTTAGAGTAAAACACATGCTTTTTAAATCCAATCACAAATACCAGAGGTGTAGGTGTGATGTCACAGGTACAAGTTTATAAATTCAAAAAGCTTCATCTTGTAAAAATCTTGTTATGGAAGAAGTGAGAATGACTTTGTGTGTGGGCATGTAAGGATGCTGATGGAGTTATCACATTACATTCAGTGAATAGGCCCAGGGCTTTCAGAAAATCTCCATCACTGGGTGGAAGCTTGTCATGGCTTCCACCTGCCTCATGGCTGACGTCAGTCCACATACAGAAAGGGAACCACGGAGTTGCCATGGGCTACATGGTGGGTAGTGTCTGTTTCAGTGAAAAAGGATATCGTATAAGGAACAGCAGTGACATTACATATCAGACTTTTATTCACAATGCTAATAGCTAACAAGATTTTGAACTCTTTTCTATGCTTGAGTGCTAACCTTTTATGCTGTATCTAACTTAATCTTCATTTAAACCTACTTTTGCCAGCTAGATGTGTCAGAGCCAAGACTTGAGCTCAGATCTGTGATTTGTCAACTCAAGGTTTTAACCACTGCACTGTGCTACCATTTCTTTACTGCTAATCACCACAGTTCTCATCAAAGTCCTAATTGGGAACCTTACAGACTGTGTGATGTTGCTATTACTTCAAAGGAAAAATTCAGCCTGATTTCTAGGTAATCACACCTCAGCGAGCAACATTGTTTTTAATTACTGTACTTTCAGCTCCTTCTGAATCTGAGATGTCTCTACTTATTCTGATAATAAATAAAGTAAATTCTACTACATTTACTTATTTTTCTAAGATAATCTGCTCTCTATATACTCTTTGCTTAGACCTCTGAAAGCCTTTCTAAGGGGGTAAACTCTATATCGTGGATTTTACATGGCTCATCCGAACAACGTCGTTCATTCCAAATTTGTGATTGATCTGTTTCATATTTGTAAGAGTTGTGAGAAAATGTTTGATTTCTCCACCTTCATTACATTCTGAACCTTGACGGCAATCCATCGTTTAGAAAAGGGTGATGGGAGCCACTTGCCTATAATAAATGTGTCTCATTTGTAGGCGCTCTATAAATATCTGTTCTCAATTTACTTATTTAGAGTCACCCACACACTGGGATACTGTTATTTTCATCAGTCAGTGTTGAATTTTGTGAAACATGATGTACCACGTTTAATGTCAAACAATTACTTTTCAAAAATATCAATCTACATGTTCCTGATAACAATAAGAACAATCAACAACTTGAACACACCACTGTATTACCCACTGTTTCACACATTAAAACAAATGCTATTTGCATTAATGGAAAGAAAATTGCTTTTATATAATTAAAATATTTTCATTTCAATTTGGCAAAAGAATGTTACTAGGAAGAAGAGAAATGAAAAATAGTGTAGAAATACATATTTATCTCTTATGGTTTCAGTGTAATATCTTAAAGCTTCAACTTGGTAAATACAGTTATTTTCCAGATAGATATAGTTCAGTGGTTATTTATTAAGATTTCTCAACAACTATTGACATTTTAGACTGGATAATTCTTTGCTGTGGGAGGCTGCCCTGTGCACTGTAGGATGTTTTACAGCATCCCTGTTTCCACCCACTAGGTTCCAGTAGCAAGCTCCAAAAATGTCCTCAGATATTGCCATTGCCAAATGTTTCTTGGGGGATTGAATCTCCCCCAGTTGACAACCACTAATATATAATACATATATACATACATATTTTATATATATATATATATATATATACTTTATTTGACTTTTGTTATTCTTCAGAGATAAAAGATTGTAACTGGGGAAAAAAAAGGACTGTTATCTTAACATAAAAAATAGCACTCTTAAATAAATGACTACTTACATATAAAAGTACATTAATAAAGAACAGACATTCATTGATTTAGGAATGACACTGAGTTAGCTGTCTGTTGTTTAACAAATTACCCTAAAACTTTTAGCAACTTAAACAACAAACATTATCCCAGTTTCTGTGAATCAGGAATTCAAGCTGGATGGGTAGTTCTGGCCTCTTAGGTCTGTCATGAGATTGTAGGTCAAGATATCAGCCAGGGATCCAGTCAGCTCAAGGGTCAACTGGGTCAAGGATTCTCTTCCAAAACACTCCCGTGGGTGTGGATAAACTCCTCCAGGGCTGTGGATGGAGCCCTCAGCCCTTCACCATTTTGGCTTCTCCACAAGGCTACTCCGTCAACATGGTAGCTGGTTTCCTCCAGCATGGGTGATCTGAGAGCCAAAGGAAGCCACGTGCTACTTGTGATCTGATTTCAGGAGTAATATCCCATCACTCCTGCCATATTCTCTTGATTTGCAGTGGATTAGTATGATGTTCTCTTACTGGATGGGATTATCAGGAGTAGAGACCCTTGAGAGCCATCAGAGAGGGTGCCTACCACAGTCTCCTTCATACAGACGCAGCTTCCTTGTGAAGTGAGGATCAGAGTCCTCTTTTGCTTTCCTGATACAATTCCATAACGTGGGACCCTTTTCTCAGTTGAATCAGCATCCCACACTCAACTCTTCCAATGAACCCCCTGAATCATCCTGCCACTGGCCTTCCAGTTTCCACTCCAAGCTCCACCTCGTACTGTGCCTTTCTGAGTTCCTTATTTTGACCTCAAATGTCTCTTGGTAGGGTGGGCCTGGTACTACCTACCTCTCAGGATTGCTGTGGAAATGAAATGAAGAAGCGCATAGAAAGTTCCCTGGACATGGTAGAATATTTTCAATGAAAGTTTTCGTATGCTCATCAACTTCTATAAGAGGGCAGTTGTTAACAGTGCTTCACATGTAGGGCTCTGTATTTGTGTTAAATGATGACTAAGAATAGCTTATTAGTGCCATCTGGGTTTTAACCAGCAGTGAAATTTGAGTTACTTTGGGAAAATATTTTGAGTTCCAAAATGTCTGACTTGGAATGAACTTTTGAATGATCCTTTTTTTTTTAATTGGAGTATAGTTGCTTTACAATGTTGTGTTAGTTTCTGCTGTGCCGCAAACTGAATCAGTTATACATATATATACATATACCCCCTCTTTTTGGATTTCCTTCCCATTTAGGTCACCACAGAGCACTGAGTAGTGTTTCTTGTGCTATACAGTAGGTTCTTAGTTATCTATTTTATACATAGTAGTGTATATATGTCAAACCCAATCTCCCAATTCATCCCATCTCCCCTTCCCCCATTGGTGTACACGCACTGGTTCTCTACATCTGTGTCCTTATTTCTGCTTGATAGCTTATTTTAATTTGAGCATAGTCTGTGAGAGTGAGATTTGCTTCCTTATACTTACTAATGACTTTAACTAGAATTCCTGGTAGAACCACCCTTTTAGTTAGAGTGCAGAAAAGATTCCTGGAATAGGAAACAAGAATTCCGGAACCAGGCCTCATATCAATTGTTGGAGCCATTCTGGATGGGTGGCTTGATTTCGACTGGCCTCATTTCCCTAAATTTACATTCAATGAGGCATATGGATGGGGTAATTTCTGAGGCCACATCTGATAAAATTCTATGTTATTCATCTTGTTTTAAACACTAATGTCATGGGGAAAACCATCCAAGAAAGCAAAAAAAAATTTTTTTTCTAAAATACACCCATAACTTTTTATATCATTTAGAAAGTATTGCTAGTTTATTTGCTGAGGCAGGTATATAAAAATGTATTGAGTGGTATGGTTTTTGACACTCCCTGAAAATCTGAATCAAAAGTTGTAGAAAGTCTTTCTTTACTAGAAATCAGTAACTGTGGAACAATGCTAGTGACCAACTTACTTTGAAAACAGGTAAGTAAAGGAGAAGAAACAAACATTTATTTGCTTTTTCCTAAATGAATTGTACCACTGGCTAACCAAACAGTGAATGAAGAGAAGTTTTTTTTTTCTCATTCATTTTTTTTTTAGTTATACATATACATATATCTATTCTTTTTCAGATTCTTTCACCATATAGGTTATTACAGAGTATGGAGTAGAGTTCCCTATGCTATATAGTAGGTCCTTGTTGATTATTTATTTTATATATAGTAGTGTGTACATGTTAATCCCAACTTCCTAATTTATCCCTCCCCCCAGCCACGTTTCCTCTTTGGTAACCATAAGTTTGTGTCCTAAGTCTGTGAGTCTGTTTCTGTTTTGTAAATAAGTTGATTTGTATCAGTTTTTTAAGATTCCACATATAAGTAATATCATACGATATTTGTCTTTCTCTGTCTGACTTACTTCACTTAGTATGATAATCTCTAGATCCATCCATGTTGCTGCAAATGGCATTACTTCATTCTTTTTATGGCTGAGTAATATTCCATTGTATATATATACCACATCTTCTTTATCCATTCCTCTGTTGATGGACATTTATGTTGCTTCCAAGTCTTGGCTATTGTACATAGTGCTGCTATGAACATTGGTGTGCATGTATGTTTTTGAAGTATGGTTTTCTCTAGATATATGCCCAAGAGTGGGATTATCATACGTTAGCTCTATTTTGAAGAGACGTTTTCATTTATAGATGTGTTTCAGCTAATATGTGAAGAAAGTATGATAGAAATTAGAATATGGCCATTGTATGACCCCAGTGATTAGTGGATACAGTCATTGAGGATTAACAGAAGCCAACATCATAAGAAGAGAGACAGTCAGGCCCTGTCAGCCTTTCTACAGAGAACCACACCACCAGCAAGGAAGCAGTCTTGCCATGAAAACTGAACCTGAATCTGATCGAGCTCATCTAAATCCAATTATCTATATAAAGGAAATAAGCTGTTATACACTCAACCCGTATATAACGTGTGGAGGCAAACATCAAAATCCAATCTGTGGATGACTCTACAGAAAAATTGATCTTATTCATTCTGCAAATGTATTCTAATGAAAAAATGATACAGAGAGAAAATTCTACCAATTAAAAGAGACAGAAGAAATTGATCAATCCATCATAATGTGTGGATTGTACCCAAATTCAAACAATCTGTAAAAAACACAAAGAAGAGCATTTGTGGCTTCAATGAGACAATTAGACTTTTGAATACTGACTGGAGATACTTGATGATGTTAAGAAATTATATATTTTTAAAATGTGGTAATGATATTGTAGTTATGTTAAGGAAAAGCAGCCTGTATATTTTAGATACACTGACGTATTTATAGATGAAATGAAACATTTTATTCAAAATAATGTGGAGGGTAATACAGGGGTAAAGTAGATGCAGAAATGGTCTGATATGTAGGCAGAGGAATAAAATCGTTGGGGTGAGGGGGATAAATTAAACTAAAATGACCAGAAGGTGAAATAGTTGATAATAGGTAACAGAAACAGGGAGGTTTATTACACTATTCTTGTGTAAATGTTTGGAATTTTTCACAAAAAATAGTTTAAAAATAAATAAAGACCAGTAATTGAAAAAATTATTCTATCCACAAATCTGTCTGTATGTATAAAAGCAACTGAAAATTGAAGTTTTTTGGCATCTAAGTGCAATCTAAAACAGACTTACTTTTTAAAAATTCAACTTGATAACCAATAATAAAATGCTAACATTCCACCTAGCTTTAAGGGTTGGAAATTGAATATAAAGAGTGCTGTTTGGAGCCAGCTCATACAAGCTATGAGAATTATTACATTTTTTAGTTGTTAAACACAGCCATTATTAAAATTAGCTTATATAAAGTTACAATTTAATCAATTCTACATATATTAAAATATAATAAATATTCAAAACTCATTAACTCAGTTATTTGACTGTACTTTCCATTTTCTATGCTCTTATGGTTATTTACATCTATTGTATGCGTGGATGGTGGCAATGCTATATAAGGGTGTGTAGTGTAGTACATTTCATGTTAAGCAACTCCATGTTAAGTAATATCATTTTGGTTGCTTGAAATTGGCCATGTTGGGAGTATTTACACCATGGAAATTGGCCAACACTACAAACCAGGGCTTTCTGGTTTCCCCTAAGAGCCAACTGTTAATCATTTACCAGTACATTGCTTAGATAAGGAATCATTCCTCTGGTTCTAATATGGATAAAATATACTTATAAGACAAACTTATGTAGAGCAATACTGGAGAAGTGGCTATCTCTATCACTAAACCCTCCCATTCTCCTCACACCTGTGCACTTATGTGTCTGTCTCCTCTATTCATCTGTAAGCTTCTTGCAAGTAGTGTATCCATTTTCTCCCCAGTCTATTCCCAGTAGTAGCAGAGTGGTTGGTACATTGGGCTGGCTGAATGAATGGACGAATCTCTGTTTAGCATCTAATAAATGTGCTCACCATTGTACCAGGTACTGTGGAGATGCAGAAGGAGTATAAACACTTTCTTTACCCTCAAAGGGTTTTTAGTCTAATTGGGATACCCCACTGGTAGATTACACAATGCTATCAGTAGTATACACTAGGTACTAATTTATTAGATTGAAACTCTAAATTCTAAATGAGACCAGCAGACAAGAAAATCAGGGAGGGCAGGTGTATTCAGTGAAATATTAATTACCCTTGATGGATGCTCACCTATCTCAGTTCCTTGTTTAGGAACTTACTACATACCAGGTACTACACTAAATAATTTATATGTATTTTATTTAAAAACTTTAATGATACTTTGAGATGGAATTATTATCCCCATTTTATAGATGAGAAAACTGAACTTGAAAAAGATTAAGTACTTTTCAGTGAGAGGTAAGGCTTAGATTTGATCTTAGATTGTCTACTTTCAAAGCTCAGGCTCTTAAGTGTTTCATGTACTGTGTTAAAGAAGAGGCAGAATAAAATTAGTTCTTGAAAGATTGGTAGAATTTGAAAAAGCAGAGAGAAATACAGGATGTTTCTATATTAGGGAAAGAGGCATCATCAAGGCAAGTTAGCAGGAAGAAGGAGATATTTATGAGCTAGTGAGGAGACTACCCTGGCTGAGTGTCTGAGCCATCTTTGGGAAAAGTATGAATGTGAGGATGGTGGGGAGAACTGATTATTTTGAAAGCCAGGCAGAGAAATTTGGCTCTGACATAGGGAGCCATTAAGGTCTTTGAGCTAGAGAGTGTTATAAAAATCACAGAATTCAAATTACATTAGAAAATATACCAGATGGATTGAGAGAATAAGAATAGACACAGATGTTGTAGCAATAAAGGTACGAAGCAACATCAGACTGAAATAGAATAATAGCCATTTTCTTTGGAGTTTGGGAATTTGTTCCTAAATGATTGCTCATAATCAATAATGAGGATAAAATCACATGAAAAATTTCCATAATTGGACAAGTAATGACATTTTTCCCCTAGTAATCATAGGACAAATCCAATATCCCACCCTAAAGAAGACTGACTCCTGCGGCAGAATCTAGGGCTCAACATAACGAAGGCATTCAGTGCATTTTGAGGGAGAGGGTTTGGGGTGCAAGAAGATTAGCATCTTATGCTCCAGAGCACCAAAAGCCAGCAACAAACCCACTCATCGAGTTTTCCATCACTGTCGCTGCCCTGGCATGTTTCCAAATGTCCTGCAGGGAGAGGGAACCACCCCCAATGGAGAATCACTCAGATTAGCAGACCAACACTTGAATTCAGTTTAGTGTTCTTTTTTCCAGAAGTAGCTCAGCCACTGAGAAGGTTTGATACCAAACAATGTGTATTTTCACTTCCAGGGAAGACTTAGAGAGATTTAATTATTCATCCCATTGACTTTCCAAGTCTCTGACCAGATGAATTATTTGAATGCATTTGAAATGTTTCTTAATGGCAAAAAGGAGAATTGTGTACAAGTGCCATGCCTACAATCTCAGAAGAGTAGGGAAAAATTATGAATAATCATCCATAATAGAGAAATCACAGTGTAGTCAGATTGTAAGAGATTTGAGGTTAAGATCACTTTAGTATACATTCAGTAGAGCACAGGAAACACAAGGGTGTAAATTCCTTTGAAGGAAAAGAAAGATGAATGCAGGATTGAACAAGACTAGTAGGTTTTTAAATACCTTATTAATTTTTCAATGAGAACCTACTTTTAAGTCTTTAGTCCTTGGAGATGGATTAGATTTCTAAAGTCACATTCAAAATTGGTGTTTTGCAAAAATGAGTGGGTGGAGATGTGTGGGTTTTATTGACCTCCACCAGTCCTAGTTCACTGGCTGTCGTAGTTCTCAGGAAATATTACTGCAGCCCCCATCCACCCCTGTACAGGGTCTGAGTTAAATGCTATGACAGTCAAAACACTAGAGAGAAGCCTTCCTCCCTCTACTAAAACCTCTTCAAATTCTTGGTGGGGTCTCAGTGGAATCACAAGCTGAGACAGGCCTGGACCTGGGACCTGGGATCCTTTGCTGCAGTGCTGCAATTCTTGCAACTGGACAAACCTCTCTCCATGGGCAACAAAATACAAAGAAACTATATGGAACTAAAAATAACTGCATGCATGCACAGTTGGGGCAAATTCTGGACCAAAAGATACAAAAAGACCAAAAAAACCTGAACTGCCACTTCTGAAGAGCTGGGAGTAAAAACAGGGTGTTGGGAGCAAAAGCAGGGTGCTTGGAGCAAAAGCAGGGTACTGTGCATGCCCCCTGCACACAACACCACCAAAGGGGTGGGCAAAACACCTAAGCCACCCCTCCAGCGGCCTGACCCCTGGACACACCCCTACCCTCACCCCATATAAGGAACAAGCTCGCCCCCATCCCCCCAGGGAGCAAGCGAGCAAGGGAACCTGTTACTTGTTCTCACTGGCCCCCTGCTGCAGCAGGGACCCCAGTAAAGCCTTGCCTGAATTTCTTGTCAGGCCTCTAGTCAATTTCTGTTGTTTAGGGAAGGCCAAGAACCCTGGTCAGTATCAAAGCAACAGGTTGACAGGGGGACAGGGATCAAAGACAAGGGAAAGAACTTCTATCAAACCAGAAGGTGTGGGGAGGGAGAGACTGGAAACCCCCAAGAGGAAAGCAAGAGCATGAGGTCACCATGGGTGAGATATGCTATTGGAACCCACCTGTGCTGGGACTCAAGGACCAATTCCAGGGAGGTCAGGGAAGGTTCTGAGTAGGGGGTAGACTCTGGTTGTGTCCACACAGTTCTGACATCACCAAGTAACTCTAATTAGTGCAATATTAGGTTTTGCTTCATATTTGAATACATACATTTGGAACACCGAATTCTATGAGAATATTTAATAAAAATGGTAAGCTTTACAGTGATAGGGAAATTTCCAGTCGAAACTATCTCTTAACCAACCTTCCTAACCCCATTCAACTTTCAACACAGTGCCCTGTGATCCTTGTAAAAGATGAGTCAGACATCATTCCACCCTCAAATCCTCCAATGACTTTGCTTTCCTATGCCAGGGAGCAACAGCTACAGTCCCTAGAGTGGCCCCTGGGCCCCGCAGGATGGAACACCCTGTACTTCTCAGATTTCATCCCCTATACCTCCCCTCCCTCTGCACCAGCCTCCTTGGCCTCCTTACTGATCTTTTCACATACCAGGCACACATCCTATCTAAGGCCTGGGCACAGATTGTCCCCTTGCCCTGAATTCTCTTCCCCAGTTATCCACCTGGCTCCCTCCCTCACCTCCTTCAGGGCTTTGTTCAAATGTCACCTTCTCAAAATACTCTCTCTCCCACCCTCTTTGAAAGGGCAACTGAGACCATCCTGTGTACTCTCAGGTCTCCTGCTCTGAATTTGCTATTTTTCCCCCAGAGCACTCATCGTCTAAACACAATGTTAATTTGTTTATCAGGTGCATTATTTACTCTCAGCTTCCACCTACTAGGACAAAGGAATCTTTTCTGATGTGCAGGATGCTCGATCAGTGCCAGGCGCATGTATGGCATTTTCTCAGGGACAACCTGTTTGGAGCTGAATGTGAACATCATCAGAAACGTCTCCTTTCAAATTCTGATGACCTCTCTGTCTCATTAGCTGCTGTCTCGCTAGCAACACATCAATCATTCACCCTCCCTTGCTTACATAATGTATCATTGCTGACAAAGCCCATTCTAATTTGCATCATATCTACAGTGTCTAATTTTTTTTGCATCTGAACACTTGAGCGTGCATAGATTTCAGTATTACCATATTTGGCTTCCTTTGCATCCGCCCACCTTGGGCAAGCTTCGGTAACATGTAACTCATGCCATGTGGATTGATTTTTACCCCACAGTGTACAGCATTTGGGTGGGGACTGACTGTTACTTACTTACCTGCATTGCTAGGTCTCAGTACCACAGTCTTAATTGCAGCTAATTGAGCTCTTTTGTTCAGGAACTTCTCCTTAACAACTCCTTAGCGGCTCTTGGGCATGCATAATAATGACAACATAAAGAATTACATTAGAGCAACTGAATGTATAACATAGAATAGGTAATAGTAATTGAGTGACCGTATCCTTAAGGGCATATATAAATATCCAGCCATAACAACAGAGTGGCATTTACCTGACTGTTCTATCAGAATGAAAGCCTAGTGAGGGCAGGACTGAGACGGTCTCTTGCTCATCACTGAGTCTCTGTGTGGCAGATAGTAGGGGCTGAGTAGCTATTGCCAAATGGTTGAATCTCACTTCACTTGCTGGGAAAGCCAGTGCTCTTACTGGTTATGAGGGTGGCCTCTGAATACTCATAGGCTCTTGTGTTCAGCTGTGTGTGTAAATTCAGGTGAGTTCTTTGTGCCCCTGGTGCCTCAGTTTCTCCACCTGTGAACTATGGGTGATACTGTTTCCTGTTTCACAAATATATTGTGAGGAAGAGATGTGTTATATTGCACGTGGGGCCACGCGGGACCGTGTTCACTCTTGCTAATCCGGGGTTATGGTTGGGGCCACAGAACCTGTTCAGCATGATTTTCAGAAGACAACAGCATTCTGGGACCATGAAGCAGCCTTTCAGTTGGTGGAAAATTGCTAACTGGAGGCTTCTCAGATGGTCCACATAGGAGTCCCTGCTAGTGTTTCAGCTTCCACAAAGCTGGCCCTGGTGCCATGAATGGCAGTTGGCCGATTTCTATCTGACCAGTTGTGACTCATAAATAGCACCTATGATGCCATTGTCTATACCTTGGACTGTGATGACCTTGGACTGTGACTGCTACTTCCCACCTGATAACCCTGACCAACCTTTGAGTTTGCTTGACCTTGGTCCTGTGCCTTTGCTGAGGTGCTCTGCCAATGCTACACATATGTCACCCATCACAGAGCAGACTTCCCTGAAGTTCTCAGTGTTCCTCTTGTTCCAGAATCCTGGGTAACCATTTCTCCATCTGAGCTCCTCTGCCAACAAGTGTTCCATACTATATTGTGCCAGGATGGTCATACCCTTGTGATAAGGCTAATATAGTAACTGAAGTCCGTTCTTAGCTGTCAGGTCTAACATGTATGCTCTTTTCAGACTTAGAATAAGCAGTTAATGCCAACTGTGCAAGCTAGCTCTGTTTCGAATTGTCACTTTGTAATTAGCCCATTTTGGTCTAATAGAGAAGTTCTGAGTCTGAGTATCTTTAACAAGAACATCCCTCACTGTTCTGAGCCATTTACAAGAAACGCTGCTGCACTGTCAGATTCTTCCAGGCTATATACATGGGAGCTGCACTTACATGACCTTGGAGACCCCACGTTTGGGAGCTATAATATAAGTGAAGAGTAGGGCTTACCTTGATCTTACTGTGGCTAGGAAAATACCCTTAATTTCATCAACTTGCCATAATGACCTTGTTATAATCAGTACAGTGTTATGATGTGAATCCAAAGAAGGCTTGCAGAATGATATTAATCTTGGTAGATGTTTCCCCCACCTGTAGAACTGAACATGTTAGTGCATGAGCCACATGTAAATTGAAGTGACAAATGTCTTCGGAAGCAACCAAAATTGTATTAACGATTCTTAAAACACCTGGTGTTCATTAGCTAAAAATACCTCAGAAAATCATGTCTGGAACTCTAGGAACATTATAAATTGAGTATTTATAAAAGGATATTTTATTCCTAAGAAAAATAAAGTCTTCCAAAATATCAATAGTACATTCAAAGGCTGCCTGGTGAGTAAAGGTATATTAAGTGCTCATTCTTACATAAATGATATTAAAAATACTCAATTATAAAGTAAAGGTGATTGAGTAACCAAGAGTAACATTAGCAGTTAAGTCCCCTACAATTAATAGCTCTAAAACTTCCTCCAAAATTTGAAAAGTTGTCAAATAAAATGTCACAAATGTACAGTGTTTATTTGAAAATCAACTAAATTATTCAATATTAATTTTATCTGCTTTTAGGTGTCTATAATTTCAAGAAAAATATTTTTGATTAATATATGCTGTTATCTAAAAATAATCATTTGTAGTTTGGAATCAATACCTCTATTCTCACCATACAGAATCTTCTAAAATCTAATACAACAGCAGCAAATTGGATAAATGTATAGCAGGCTGATGAGGTGTGGAAGGACTTTAATTTGAATTCTTAAGGGTTCTAACTTGGATTCATCTTGAAATAGAATATAAATAATATAAATAAGTTATCTATTTTGTGAGTTTCTTTGTATGTTGGGAGATAGAGGGGGCTGATGATCAAGGAGTAAATAATTGAAGGATAAAACAAGAATGAAAACCACAAGTCAAAATTTGGAAGGATCACTGTATACAAGCACAGTGACAACTGTGATAGAATTCATATCCACTTCTCATGAGCCTGTCACTCTCACAAGTACTTCATAGGCATTGACTCTCCTAAGCACAGAAAGAAATGATTTTGTGCAAAGAAAAGTGCCTAGGAATGAGATAGTGCTTTTAAAGACAAGAGGTCAAGATCAGGCAAGCCACCGATAGGGCCTTGGGATATGAAAACTGGTATCTCATGTAACAGGAAGCTAACCTCGTGATAATAGAGAATGTATTTCAAATGATGGTGTTATTCTTGAATTACTATTGTCTGCTAATGTGATCAGATCTCTGTACTTAGATTTTGAGATATGGGAAGGAATCAGGGTTCCACAGCTTAAGAATGACAAGAAGAACTTCAAAGATTTTGATGGAGAGATCTAAAAATTAGTCATGTATTCAAGGGAGAAAAGGGCAGATTTCCTGAAGGAGAAAATAATTTAGCCTTAAGAAAAATAGGCTGAGGAGATAGTAAGGTACACTTCGTACATTATGTCTCTGTCTGTATCTATCAATTATCTATCTATATTAGTCTATCATACACTATACATATTTATATATTTATTTTATTTATATTATATACAGATCTACATATATCAAGGTTGGGGGGGACAAAAACTTCCTAGTTTGAGAATGACCAGCTACTATATTAATACATTAAAGTGAGAAATGGTAGAATCTCTTCCTTTCCATCTGTCTTTAAAAATAGGACAAATTCCTGTTTGTCTGATACAGACGTTTATTTATTGTCCTGTATATTCTGAGACTACAGAATAGCAAGGATGACTCTTTAACACTCTTTCTCTTTCTCTGAACCTATACTTCTTTGGTTATATATTCCTTTTTTTAAAACAAGTCAATAAATTTGTCCATCGATGAAAGCAAGCTTTCCCCTGCCTACTTTGGCTAAACTGAGAAATATAACAGCAAACCCAACATTCCTCTTAGTCCCTTTTTCAAAATTAAAAAAAAAAATCAATGTCAAGAAGAATGGTCTTTTGACTAGTGCAAAACACCTCAACTAATTGTAGGAGAAAAATAGCTTCTCTGATGTAAACATTTGGAAACATCCTCAAGGCCTGACGGTTTTTCCCCATTACCCCCAACATGGAGGCACACAGGTATCACTTTCCCAGGGTCAGAGAGAGAAGGAAAATAAAACTCTCATAAGTGGAGTCAGTTCCCTGACTTTATCAAGCATGTACAGGTCTATTTCCTGTGCCAGTGCAAGGAGAGTGTTCTCATCAGGACATGAGGGATTAAGGCACAGAGAATGAATGAGATTGTGTATAGGGACATACACGTTTCTGCCTCTAAAATTTACGCTCTTTATACCACTGCTGCCTAAATCTGCCCTGCCGATTAATTACACATGCCTTCTACAAACATATGGCAGGTTGATGACTACTCTGTGATTACATCATGCTCTGGGGAAAGCACTGGTGCCCTATGACAGCTGTTTTGCCATTTTTCCATATCAAGCAGGACACCTAACGCTTTGCAGTACATTATTATAGCCTGGTTCACCCACCAAGTTATTGCCAGGTAACTGTTTATCCACCGCAGATAAACCTACCATCCTATCTTGTCCAGAAAACTCCCTGATTTTACTGGGAACTTTTAGTAGCCTTCTTACAACTAAAATGTGTTGAACCACTTATCTGTATATTGGTTGAAAGAACAATTCTATGGGATGTGAAATTACTAATGATGCGAAGATTTCAAGCTTCAATTTTCACCTCTTTGAGAATTGTCTAACCAAGAAAAAAGAATATATATCAACACTTGAGATAAAAGCGAAAATGCACATCACTAGGGGGAAAAAAAATCTCTGTGGTAACAATGAATTATGGGTATACCATAAATGTAATTACAGGAATATAAAGTTAGGGATATAAACAATTCATTTTTTTTCTGAGAACCTTTTAATTGTCGTATTTTGGTCTTACCAAGATTCTATTTTTTGTGGTTTCCCCTTACATCAGATGATGAATTGTTTGTTTTAGCTCTTCATAAAATCAATAGCAATTAGACACTCTTGTTCAATTAAGAAATATTCTTATCTATAAAACAGGATTTTTTCCAAAATCATTAATACCAGAGAAAGCAATGAAGATAATTTTTGTTTTCTCTTCATTAAAGGTTGGAGTTTTAATTTTTCTCTTTAGACATTTCCTCTACCCTGTTTATTGCTTTGAAAAATTTGAGAGTCTGGAAGAGCCGACTTTGCCCTGGAGCTGGTGAGAATGCTCATTAGAGTTTGCTAACGTGCTAAAGCCTGTTGTTTGTCCTTCATCTGGGTCTCCGAGCAGTGGATGGTGAGAGACAAGATAATGTGACTTATTGCATCTGGTGCCCAACAGAGAAAGCAGTACTGTCCACCTACGTCCTATCTGGTGAAAGGCCAGCCTCAGGATCCAGTAACATGTAGAGAATAACTTGGTTTCTTAGATAAGGAAAGTTGACATCAATGAAGCATGAGTTTAAAACATCTGACCAACCTTAGGGGAGAAAGTTGAAGGTTACACTGAGTACTTCTTTCTGTAGAGTGTTGGTGATATAGTAGATGCAAAGGTGCAGGAAAAATCTCCAGTATCTACAGTTAGTGCGGAGTCAAACCATCCTGGTTCTATTGAAGAGAAAAACACTGGGGTAGTGCAAAACAGAGGCTACAGCACCAGGAGATAGACTTTGTTTGAAGAAAGTGTTATTAAAATAACTTAAAATCTATCATGTTTCAGTAACTCTTCTCCCATGACAACTAAGACCATTTACATTCATTCTTTATTTATGGGTAATCCTCACAACATTTCTGAAGGGGAGTGTTATTACTCCCACTTGACAGATGAGACATCTGAGATGTAGCATGATTTATACTTGAGGTCACCTCCCAGGACAGGCAGAATCAGGATTTAGACCCAGACCTTTCAAACTCTCAGCCTGGGGAACTTTCCTCCATATACCACAGTGTTTCACTTCGAGTGTGTATTTTCCAGCAATAGATAAAATTAAGGTTTGTAATTTCTAATTTATTTAAATGGAAATTCTAGTATAATCTCCAGAAACCATAAAACCTTATTCCACTTCAGAAATGTAGAACTTTTAATAACTTAGGAGAATTTTAATAATTTAGAGCTTATTGGGCAAGAACCAAGGTGAATGGTTCAATTCATAGTTGGCAAAATTTTTAGTAACATGAAGAATCTCATATGTTTATATATTGGAATTGTATAAGTATCAACAACATATATTCTATCATATAATACTATACATATATATTTCCTTTGGAAATTATAAAACATGCTTATATTAGTTATTAATCATATTAATGACATTTTGGAAGAAGTACTTTTATTTAAGAAGTTCTATCATATCATCATCTCTATGTGCTAACATTTGGGGGTCATCTCGTATACACTACTTCATTCAGACTGTCCATTTCTTCTGTAGTTCTTCTTGCTAAGATTCTAAAAAAAAAAAAAAAAAGCTTTTAATTTTTTGTTTTTTTTGCTGTGCCATGCGGCTTATGGGATCTTAGTTCCCTGACCAGGGATTGAACCCAGGTCCCCAGCAATGGAAGTCCAGAGTCCTAAGTGTTGAACCATCAGGGAATTCCCTTGCTAAGATTCTTAATGTTATTTTATTATGATTTTTTTAACATCTTTATTGGAGTATAATTGCTTTACAATGGTGTGGTAGTTTCTGCTGTATAACAAAGTGAATCAGCTATATGTGTACCTATATTCCCATATCCCCTCTCTCTCGCATCTCCCTCCCACCCTCCCTATCCCACCCCTCTAGGTAGACTAAAAGCACTGAACTGATCTCCCTGTGCTATGAGGCTGCTTCCCACTAGCTATTTTACATTTGGTAGTGTATATATGTCCATGCCACTCTCCCACTTCACCCCAGCTTACCCTTCCCCTTCCCTGTGTCCTCAAGTCCATCCTCTATTAGGTCTGCATCTTTATTCCCGTCCTGCCCCTAGGTTCTTCATGACCTTTTTTGCTTTTTTTTTTTAGATTCCATATATATATATGTGTTATCATACGGTATTTGTTTTTCTCTTTCTGACTTCACTCCGTATGACAGATTCTAGGTCCATCCACCTCACTACAAATAACTCAATTTCAGTTCTTTTTATGGCTGAGTAATATTCCATTGTATATATATGTGCCACATCTTCTTTATCCATTCATCTGTTGAGGGACACTTAGGTTGCTTCCATGTCCTGGCTATTATAAATAGAACTGCAATGAATATTGTGGTACATGACTCTTTTTGAATTATGGTTTTCTCAGGGTATATGCTCAGTAGTGGGATTGCTGGGTTGTATGGTAGTTCTATTTTCAGTTTTTTAAGCAATCTCCATGCTGTTCTCCATAGGGGCTGTAGCAATTTACATTCCCACCAACAGTGCAAGAGGGCTCCCTTTTCTCCACACCCTCTCCAGCATTTATTGTTTGTAGATTTTTTGATGAGGGCCATTCTGACTGGTGTGAGATGATATCTCATTGTAGTTTTGATTTGCATTTCTCTAATGATTAGTGATGTTGAGCATTCTTTCATGTGTTTGTTGGCCATCTGTATATCTTCTTTGGAGAAATGTCTATTTAGGTCTTCTGCCCATTTGTGGATTGGGTTGTTTGTTTTTTGTTATTGAGCTGTATGAGCTGCTTGTAAATTTTAGAGATTAATCCTTTGTCAGTTGCTTCATTTGCAAATATTTTCTCCCATTCTGAGGGTTGTCTTTTCATCTTGTTTATGGTTTCCTTTGCTGTGCAAAAGCTTTTAAGTTTCATTAGGTCCCATTTGTTTATTTTTGTTTTTATTTCCATTTCTCTAAGAGGTGGGTCAAAAAGGATCTTGCTGTGATGTATGCCATAGAGTGTTCTGCCTATGTTTTCCTCTAAGAGTTTGATAATGTCTGGACTTACATTTAGGTCTTTAATCCACTTTGAGTTTATTTTTGTGTATGGTGTTAGGGAGTGTTCTAATTTCATTCTTTTACATGTAGCTGTCCAGTTTTCTCCTAATGTTATGTATGCTGTATATCTATACTTCAAAAAAGGAATTATTTTCTGATTAAGAGTAGCTCATGTTAATTTTAGATATTATGGGGAAACCCCCCCAAAAATACAAAGAAGAATTAATCATACAAAAATAAATAATCACCTATAAATACATCACCAAAAGACCCCTTCTAATATATTTGGTCACCATGATCACAATACCAAGTCTTTTTTTTTCTGTTCCTAAATATGCCATATTTTTATGACTCTTGAATTAATTAAGATATGATAAGTTGCTATAATAAATAGGCCCCCTAGAGTCTTGAAGAGAAAGAACTTTATTTCAGCCTCACAGACCATCCGAAGGTGGAGCCCCAAGTTTTCAGGGGGCTGGCTCCACAGAGTCTTTCAGGGATCCACACTGATGAAGACCTTGTCATTCAACATGACTTTTCCAAATTTGCTTAAACTTTGCAGTTATAGCCCTCCATCTGGTAAGAATGGAGGAGGCATGGCCTGAGCTTCATGACTGTCCTAGGAGGGGCATGCATGACTTATGCTCACCTTCCCTTGAATGAGCTCAGGGCCATGGTCATTTCTCACTGCAGGGGAAATTTGGGAATGTGGGGCAGCATGGCCAATCTACAACTCTATTTACAACTGAAAAGGGACTGAGGGATTCTGATGCATATTGAGCTGTTTCCACCATTGGAGACTCTGATTATATTTTCACTGGCGTGTAATGCTCCATAAACTACAGAACCATTTCATTGAATGAAGTGGAATCAGTGCAGTGTAAGCAAACAAATAAACAAAAAAACCCATTTTATTTCTCTAGTGTTTTTCTTACCTGTCTCTAGTGCATCTTATTTTCCATTCTCATACTGGAAGGTCCCTCTCAGGTTTACAGAGCTTTCAAGTCAGAGTCACAAATTTCAGGCACTAACAAACGGCCTCTTTGATAATGGTGTTTAAAATACAAAGCCGATCTAATATTAAAACTGTCAAAGTCGTATTAAATTTAAGACTTCTTGACATTCCTACTTCTTTATCTTTCCCCTTGATCATATGTAACAGAGTTTTTCTATTTTATTAGTCTCAAACAAAAGCATTCCTTTATTGATGAAATATATTGTTATTTTAATTGTTCTTCATTTTATTAATTTCTGCTTTTGTTTTCAGTAATTCCTTCTGTTAGCTTTCTTAGTGATTATTTTATTGCTCTTTTTCAATTTCTTGTTTTGAAAACATTCAATATATTCTCATACTTAATTTTTTTATAAATGTGTTCACGGCTATGAATTTTCCTTTGAACATCACTTTAATTTCATCTCGTTTCAGCAGGTTACTGTCAGTTCTAAATAGTTTTCAGTTTTCATTGTTATTTCTGTGTATGTATGTGTTTGATGTTTTAAGCAGATTTGTGCTTCTATACACAAAAAAATGTAGTGAAAAAATGGGCCTTGCATGCATTTTGAAGTGTTCTTTAAAGTCTAGAAAATATCTTGAAAATTACTTTGGCAACTGTTTGAAACAATAACAGTCCTGTGACCCATGGAAAGTTAGATACTTTAGTGATATAAATATTATGACCAGACACTGGGGTAGTGGGGAATGGTTATTAAAAACGCAAAGGAATCTTGGTTTAGCTGGGTCAGGACACTTCTTTATTCTTTTTTTTTTTTTTTTTTGAGATATAATTGACATATAATACTGTATTAGTTTTAGGTGTACAACATAATGATTTACTATATTGTATGTATACATGGTGAAATGATCACCACAATAAGTTTAGTTAACCTCCATCAACTCACATAATTACATTTTTTTTCTTGTGATGAGAACTTTTAAGATCTGCTCTCTTAGCAACTTTCAAACATACAACACAGTGTTATTAACTATAGTCACCATGTTGTCCATTATATCCCTATGACATTTATTTTATAACTGGAAATTTGTACCTTTTGACCACCTCCATCCATTTTGCCCATTTTCTTTTTTAAGCCAAAACTTAGTTAGAAGTCTATTTTCCCTAGGTAATTTGTGGGAGATTTATATGTGTATACATATATATTTGTTTTTAATTTCTAATTTCATTGTACTTTGGTCAGTTAATATAGCAACTACGATATCATTTCTCTGGAATTTATTATGGTCAGTAAACATGCCCATATCATATCAGTGACTATAAGCTTTGAATGGTTGGATATCTGAAAAATTCTATATTCTGCCCTGACACTAAATTACATTTTGGACATAGAATTCTAATCCTAGTTATTCTTCTCAGGGATTTCAGGACATTTTTCATTATCTTCTGATATTTGTTAATTGTAGGAAAATTCTTATCCTATCAGAACTCTAATGCTGGTTTGATACCTTTTATATTATTGTATTTTAACATTTTTGTCTAGTAGTTGAAAGGATCTGGATTCTGTACTTTGTTTTCTGAAATTTCATTACATGTGTCTAGGTGTTAATTTCTTTTAAGGTACTTCTCAGTAAACTCTGGGAGTCCTTTGAAAATTCTCTTATCTTCACAGCTGGGAGATCCTTCCCTACTGATTCTCCTGATTCTGCTTGCTTTATATTCCTTCTATCCTATCCTTCTGAAAGTCATAATGGATTGGAATCTCTGTATCTGTTAGAATATCTGTATCTATTCACTACATTTCTTAACTTTTCTTTCTTATTTTAATTTTCTTTATCCTATTGCATTACTTTCTGGAAGAATTCCTTACCCTGATCTTCTGGTGCTCTTTAATTGTGTGCACCACGTTACTCAGCTAATGTGTTGACGTTTTTACTGGCATGAACAAGTTTTTAGTTTTCATGTTCTTAATTCTTGCAAGAGCCTCTTATCTCTAAAGATTCAACATATCATCTTCTTACAAGCCGCAAACTGCTCAGTTAACGGCATTTCATTGGGTAAACATCTTTCCCTTAGTTGGGTTTGTTAGTTCCCCATTTGCCCAGCAATTTAGAATTTCACTCTCACCTCTGTATCTGAAAAGCCCTGTTGTTCCCAGTTGTGGGCTCCTGAGGGGACGAGAAGGATCCTGCTGGTTCCTGTCATCCCAGATTTTCTGTAAGGGTACAGAGGGCTCTGATGCAGCTGGCTGTGCCATCTTGGCAGCCTGCCTTTTACCCCATCATCCTCGGTCCCACTAACCATGCAAGACACTTGCCAGTTTTTAGACCCAAGCTTCAACACTATCCAGATGGTCCCTTTAGCTGTCTGGCCAAGATATGAGTCAGGCTGTTTGAGCAGGGGCAGGGCCACCTGGATTGCCCTGCCCCCACAGTGTTCAGTCACCTCCCTGCTTCCATGGACCCTCACAGCCACCTCTTCTTATCAGTGTATATCTCGTGTTTTTCTTTCACAGTTTCATGAGTTTGGGGTTGAGGTTTTCTATTTCAAAACAATTCATATCTGCTTTTATGCCTTTCAAGGATTTATCAGAGCATTTAGAGACAATAGATCCTTTCTTGTTTTCCAGCATTGTTTCAGATTTTTAAAAAATTTGCAACCATTTTTAGAACTTTGGAGTCTGAGCATCTCCACCTCGGTGTGGAGAATCCCCTGTCTTTGAGTCTTTCAAAGGGAAGGAACTTTAACAAGTAAAAGCAAAGGCACAAAGAAGGGAAATTTGAGGAGTGCATGCTTTGACCTTATTTATATTTAGATATTTTGACTATGGAGACATAAATATTATTTACGTGAAAAGAAAAGTCTAAGATTGGCCAAAGAAGATTGAAGGTTTGATATCTCAAATAATTAGAACATTTAGGACAAGAAGAATATTCAGGGACAGTACAATTTCAGCTGCCAGAGAAGAACCAGTGACATGGTGAGGAAGAAAACAGCTCCATCTCCCACATCTGAGCTGACAGTCCATCAGCACACATTCGCCTGATATCCAAATGTGCATAGCATGCTGACTCAGCTGTAACAAATAGGGAGTGAGCTGTGTAATGGCTTAAATGTATGAGAAGGGTAATTTTTTCCCTCTCTCTTTTCACATATAATAGCCCGAAGCTCTTATTTCTGGGCTACAGAGACCACCTATCTAAACATTGTTAACCAAGAATGTAGGCTGACAAACACTGCAGTTTTCAATTCATGGCCTCTAAGGCTGTCATGGTCATTTCCACCCAGACCTTCAGAAGGGGGAATGATAATGCAGGAGCATGAGTGAGGGGTCCTAATGGTCTGGAATGAATGGGTTACCCAGCACCTCTCATGTTCCATCATCCAGAACTCAATCACACGGTCACATCTAAATGAATGCCAGGGAGGCTGAGAGATGACGGGGTCTACCTGTGTGCTCACATGAAGAGGGGGACCGGATGGTGATGAGCAGCTGGCTCTCTGTACCAGAGTTTACTCTGAAGGCTACCAAATATCTCTCTGTACCTTCTTCTTATGTGAACTCTCTTATCTCCCTAGTGGGGCACACCCCAAATTTCATGTAGTCACTGAATTCATATCAAACCACGGGAACTCTGGGTTATGCTCATTCCTTTCCACCAGGCTGGGATGTGATTTTGTTTTATATTACACTCTGACCTGGGTGAGGGGAGCATCTCTCCTTGGCAGATGCTAGCTTTCACAGGCTGCTTCCTGTTGGTGCAAATTTGGAGTCCTGAGCAGTGTGTCAGTCTTTGGCTCTTTCGAGACATGCTAGAGAATTTTTTAGGCAACATAATTCTCTAAATAACAATAAAATTTTGAACTTACAGTTCATGTCATATGTCAATAAACACACTCCCAAAATCCTTCCAAGACATATTTTTTAAAAAAAATCTAAATTGTGTTTAATTTCTGTCTCTCTGCACTCAATGCCTGTTCCTTTGACAACATCTGAAACAACTAAACTTGGGGGGAAGATTACACTCAATTTATTATTTGCATCTCTGTCTTTCAAAACCTTTTTCAGACTTATTTTCTATTAGTTGGGGTCGAGAAGCAGTTGGCCCTTTAGTCTCTATAAAGGTTCAACTTTCTAGACTCCAAGACTTTTTGTTTCTTCTTCCAAACCAACCAATTCTTTGCTGATTGTTTCTTTGTTCTTGAAATGACTTGCTAAAACAGCAAGTAGCAACCAACACACACTAACATTCTGGCTTTTTCCAACCTCTTCTTCCAGAGCAGTAAGTCCAATGACCATTTTGTCTGCCTATCGAATTATCATTCTCTACTATTCTAGAAATCTTTTGCTGTATGGTAGGGCCCTTTAGCACCTCCCTCCCCCCATCTGCATTTGTTCCCTTGCCACCATCAGCCAAGTCATTAAACCGAAGCCATACAGTTCAAATTTGCATTGTTTCAGGATCCCACTTCAAGACAGCAACTATTGCTTTGCTGGGGTGCTGCCAGTTGCTCTAACAAATAGCCTCAAACATGTATAATGCTCAATCCCAATAAGTTTATTTGTTGCTCACATGAGGTCTAAAGCAGGTACTGCTGGGAGATGTAACTCCAGAAAAGAGAACAGCATGGGTTCTTTGAAATATGTAATAAGTTTGTCCTCAAGGATGAGCTGAAGTTTGTTAGACAACAGTGTCACGCAGAAGAAAATGATCGGACCTAGGAGGAAATAAAGTTGGCTCTCACCTTTAAGGCTATGCCAATTTTGCCAAAGAAATTCTCTCCTTGAAGTCACTGGGACCTCAGGCAAGTCTAAGATAATGAGGAACTGAACATGGGAGTCTGTATTAGTTTCCTATTGTTGCCATAATAATATGCTACAAACTGGGTGGCTTAAACACTTAAAAAAAATCTATTCTAATAACCAACAAAGTCCTATTGTATAGCACAGGGAACTCTACTCAATATTCTGTAAAAACCTAAATGAGAAAAGAATGTTAAAAAGAATAGATATATGTATATGTATAACTGAATTGCTTTGCTGTACACTTGAGACTAACACAACATTGTAAATCAACTATACTCTAATATACAATTTTAAAAATCTACTCTAAAAAAAAGTATTCTCCAACAGTTCTGGAGGCAAGAAATCCAAAATCGAGGTATAGCAAGGGGAAGATTTGCTCTGGAGGCGCCAGGGGAGGATACTTCCTTGCTTGTTCTGGTTCTGGAAGCTGAGGCATTCCTTGGTTTGTGGCAGCATCACACGACCTCTCCTGCCATCTTCACATGGCTGTCATCCCATGTGTCTGTGTCTCCACGTGGTGTTCTCCTGTGAGAGTATGTGTGTGTGTGTGTGTGTGTGTGTGTGTGTGTGTGTGTTCAAATTTCCCTCTTCTTATAAGGCCATCCGTCATACTGGTTTGGAGTCTACTCTAATGGCCTCGTCTTAACTTGATTATATCTACAAAGATCCTATTTCCAAATAAGGTCATCTCCATAGGTACTGGAGATTAGGACTTCAGCATATCCTTGGGGGACATAGAGTCTAACCCCTGTCAGAGCACCAACAAAGGGAACTCTGCTTTCGCCATGCTACACTGCAGGGAATGTACCTGAAACCTTTCACCTTGCATGGGTACCAACTAGTGACTTAGAATCCATTACCTGAACGGAAACTAAAGCTGCACCAGAGGAGCTCTGCTCCCATTAGTCTGATAGGACCTGCTGTCTTAGTTTTATCTCCAAGTTTGCCATCAGATTGGCCTAATATTCTTTTAGGGTCTCACTAACGTACTAGTCTGCATTATCAATAAGTGTGATTTTATGGAGAGAACATACAAAGTGCAATCTCTTTTCCCCTAGGGACTTGCTTCTTCCTTCATTACTCTTCCTACATCACTAGGAGACAGACAAGATCTTCAGCTTTTGATTCAGCCATGACCTTTCAATTCTCTTCTCTGCTACCCCAGCAACGGCGGCCTTGGTCTCTAAATCTGCCAAGTCAAACATCAGCTGTGGGGACCGAACCACCCCTGGGTTCAGAGTTTATGGGAGGAGGCACCACCGGGAACCTGAGCGGCAGCCATAGGAGGAATTATCACAGCTCCAGATTTTACCTGCAGAGTATTTAGTTTTCCCAGTGGATGTCAGCCGATTTGCCTTCTCATCATGCCTAACTTTTCAGGGAAGAGCCCCTTCTGATCTGACTTCTTTTTCTTCAAGCCATGTGGTCAAGAAGGGAGCAGCCACATGAGCTTTGCAGATCCTGGCATGCGGGCCCCAGCAATGGGCTGGAATGGATTGTCCAGGGAACCGGGTTGGTCTGGCTGCCTTTGTGCTGTGATGGAACGAGTGGAGAGAATTCAGTCACACTGGTTTACTTATCTTTACATTTACTGTATTGATATAACAGATAATATTGGCTTCCTGTTTGGGGTAGCGACAATATTTCTTTGGAACATACATTTATTAAAGAAAGAAAGTTGATTTAAAAACAAGACTGTGAAGTAAATAAGAGACAGAGCCAGAGTGACCTAGCTTTGGACAATACTGTACAAGACAATTATTAATTCAATCTTTTTGTAGGTCTATTCACATTTAAAAATCTTTCTTAAGTCAGTTTCAGTAGTTTGTGTCTTTCTAGTAATTGGTTCATTTCTTCTAGTTAATCTAACTTGCTAGCCTTCAGTTCATCATAGTTTTCCCTTAGAAACCTTTATTTCTGTTAGGTTGGTAATGATTTCTCTTTCATCCCCGATTTTAGTATTTGAATCTTCTCTTGTTTTTTTCCTGGTCAAGCTAACTAAAGGCTTGTCAATTTGCTGATGTTTTTCAAGGAACCAGATTTTTCTTTCATTAATTTTGTTTTTATACTCTCTATTTCACTACTTTCCACTGTAGTCTTTTTTTTAAATTAATTAATTTATTTATTTTGGCTGTGTTAGGTCTTCGTTGCTGTGCACAGGCTTTCTCTAGTTGTGGCGAGCGGGGGCTACTCTTCGTTGCGGTGCGCAGGCTTCTCATTGTGGTGGCTTCTCTTGTTGTGGAGCATGGGCTCTAGGCGGGCGGGCTTCTGTGGTTGCAGCATGTGGGCTCAGTTGTTGTGGCTGGCGGGCTCTAGAGTGCAGGCTCAGCAGTTGTGGCACACGGGCTTAGTTGCTCCATGGCATGTGGGATCTTCCCAGACCAGGGCTCAAACCTGTGTCCCCTGCATTGGCAGGCAGATTCTTAACCACTGCACCACCAGGGAAGCCCCTCCACTGTAGTCTTCAATATTTTCTTCCTCTCCCTGACTCTAGGTACAGTTTCTGCTCTTCTTCTAGTGTTATAGGGTAGAATATTTGTTACTGATTTGAGATTTTTCTATTTTTTTTTTAATATAGGGGTTTCTAGCAAGAAATTTCTCCCTAAACACCACTTTTATGGCACTTCATATATTTTGGTATGTTGTGTCTTTATTTAATTTCATTCAGGTTAAAGTATTTTCTAATTTATCTTGTGATTTTTTTTCTGATCCATTGGTTATTTAGTTGTGTGTTGTTTAAATTTTCACATAACTGAATTTTCAAAATATTTTTCTGTTACTGATTTTTAATATCATTTAATTGTGGTTGGATATTATAGTCTGCCTGACTTTGATCTTATACATTTATTTAGCTTGTTTTATGGCTTAAAAATGGTCTAGCCTGGAGAATTTTCCATACAATCTTGAAAAAATGTGTATTTTGCCGTGCTTAGGTGGAATGTTCTATGCAAGTGTGTTGGATCTATTTGGTTTAGAGGGTTCTTCTATTTCCTTGTGACCTTCTGCTTTTTTCTACCCATCATTAAAAGTGAGATAGTAAAGTTTCCAGCTACTACTGTGGGATTTCCTATTTCTCCCCTCAGTTGTGTCAGTTTTTGCTTCATGTGTTTTGGCAGCTCACTGTTATGTGCACATACGATTAACATGGTTATAGCTTTCTGATGGATTTGACTCTTTTATCATTACAAAAAGTCTTTTATCTCTAGCAACATTTTTTGTTTGTTTTAATGTCTATTTTCTCTGACACTTCAGCTTTCTTATGGTTTCTGTTTGCATGGCATATCCTTCCTCTATACTTCTGCTTTCAGCTTACTTGTATCTTTGAATTAAAGTGTACCTCCTATAGATAGCATATACTTGGACCTTATATTTTAATCCAGTATGATAGTAAAATCCCTGTTTTTTGATTTGACTTTTTCATTCATTCACATTTAATGTCATTATTGATATAGTTCAAATTATGTTTGCCATTTTACTTTTTGTTTTCTATATGTCAAGTGGATTATTTTTAAGGAAATAATTTAATTCCTTTAATGATTTTTTTTTTTTTTGAGGTACGTGGGGCTCTCCTGTTGCGGAGCACAGTCTCCAGACGCGCAGGCTCAGCGGCCATGGTTCACGGGCCCAGGCACTCCGCGGCATGTGGGATTTTCCTAGACCGGGGCATGAACCCATGTCCCCTGCATCGGCAGGCAGACTCTCAACCACTGTGCCAACAGGGAATCCCCCTTTAATGATATTTTAATTATATTCTTTGGGCTATCTTAGTGATTGCTTGAGCGTTTACTTATCAGAATGTACCTCAGATTTTTACAAACTTAATTCTATATAGATATTTCTGGAATTAAGTTTGTAAAAATCTGAGGTATATTCTGATAAGTAAACCCTCAAGCAATCACTAAACTAACTCAAACAATATAGTAAAAAAAATCATTAAAGAATTAAATATATCTATACACATAAATGTTCTTTCCTCATTTTAAGTGCTATTACTATTGTATATGTATATTACTTTTATAGGTATTATAAACTTGACTGTACATTATTATAATTACTGATATATAATTTTCTGTCTTTTAGAGTAGAGGGAAAAAAAGGGGAAGGACTTATTTATAGAGCTTCCTTTTAAATAAATGAGCTAAAGAAGACCTTTATATTTTGGTTTAGGCCTTCATAGCAGACTGGGACAGTTAGTCCAAAAGCCCTTTGATGTTAAACTCAAAAAAGGCAGAGGGGCAATACTAAAGTATTACTCATTAAATGTTGTTACTAAGGTGGTATTTTAATGAATTCCAGGTATATTATTTTCTGATTCTCTTAACCAATATAGACTAACAGTCAAAGGGTATGGATATTTCAGAATTCTCCCATATAGTCCTTAATTGCTTAGTTACACTTTTGTGAAAAGTATTTTTTTAAAAAAGCTACAAAATGCTTGTTCAACACAAAACACTTTAGCATACTAAGAATGCAGATAAATTCTTGGTAGACACTCCAGGATTTTGCAGCATGGAGAGATAATTTTCTCTAGAAACTTTATGGTCAACTGTTACCAGTCAAAGGCATTAGCTTTATAAATTACATAAACACTTCTCATCATTCTGATAAGTGCATATTACAAAATAGCTATCTGATGTGTAGAAATGAAGTCTGTTATATAAGTGTACATAACAAAGTACCATAACTGGGTGGGACAGCATGTCAGGGATGGTTTGTCTGAAGAATGAAATATAGGATTTAAGTGAGCAACAAACTAAGCATATGGGGACCAATAATGTGTGTGAATGTCTGGTGGCAGAAACGAGTGACACTTTTTGTTAGGAGCTGGGCCAGGACCTGTCTGGCAGAAGCCCAGAGGGAAGGTAATAGGATATGATACTGCAGAAGCATGCAGAGAACAGATCAGCAGGGACTTGCAGGCCACATTGAGATTTTTTTTGTTATTGAAGTGTGGTGGATTTACAATTTGTGTTAATTTCTGCTGTACAGCAAAGTGATTCCGTTATACATATATATACATTCTTTTAAATATTCTTTTCCATTAAGGTTTATCACAGGATGTTGAATATAGTTCCCTGTGCTCCACAGTAGGACCTTGTTGTTCATCCATTCTATATATAATAGTTTGCATCTGCTGACCCTAAACTCCCAGTCCACCCCTCCTCCACCCCCTCCCCCTTGGCAACCACAAGTCTGTTCTCTATGCTTGTGTGTCTGTTTGAAATAATGCCATTTGCAGCAACATGGATGGATCTAGAGATTATCATACTAAGTGAAGTAAGTCAGAAAGTGAAAGACAAGTTCCATATGATATCACTTGCATGTGGAATCTAAAATATGACACACACTGAGATTTTTGGTTATTCCACGGGAGAAACGGGTAGAATATCTGTCTGTTTCAAACAGAGATAACATCTTCTTATTTGCATTTGACAATGATTTTTTCTGGTTTTTGTGTGGAGAATTAAATTGGAAGGGAAGCAATAATAGTAAGTTATTAACTGCTCTAAAAGACAAGGAAAGAATAGTTTAAACTGGGTTTGTGCGATTATAGGATACAAAACCCATGCAGATGGAGAAAATGTTTTGGACGTTGAGAATAAAATGAGAAGTGTGGCATAGAAAAAAAGCCAGGGAAAAAACAGTAAATTTAGTATAAAATTTAAATCTTTAAAAATCTGGGTTAAAACACCTCCACTTCCGGGAACCAGACTATTTTAAGAAAATATGGTGATAGTGATATCTCATGGAGACCATAAACATTTCACCTTAAGTTCAAAGCCACAGAAATAAAATCTTGGTGATGGGCTTCCCCGGTGGCACAGTGGTTGGGAGTCCGCCTGCTGATGCAGGGAACATGGGTTCGTGCCCCAGTCCGGGAAGATCCCACATGCCATGGAGCAGCTGGGCCTGTGAGCCATGGCCGCTGAGCCTGCGCATCCAGAGCCTGTGCTCTGCAACGGGAGAGGCCACAGCAGTGAGAGGCCCACGTACCACAAGAAGAAAAAAAAAAAAATCTGGGTGAGTCTAAATCAGTGTTAAATTGTAAGAATGTTAACTTTGGTTTTCTATCTCATTTTCCCTTCCAGTGTTGTGTTGGGTGGGGTACAGGACCCTCAAGCATCTACTCAGCGAAGATTCCTTCAAGAAGTGATTCTCTATCAGCTCCAATTTGATAAGCTGCCTCTATGCGCTTATCGTCTTTTGTAGAAATCCACCCCTTTTCACCACCACTATCAACTACCTCCACTCCCACTGGTATGGATCAAGGTTAACTAAATTGGAGGGGAATTTCTGGCAGTTGTAACTGCCTAAGAACAGCCTGTATCATGCTCCATGCCATTGAAGGACATGAACAACTCTCTCTAGATGTGGACAAGGTTTAATTTCACAACCTATTGACATTCTGGAGAAAATCTTTCTTGTTTGTGAAAGCCTGTCCTATGTATTGTTGATGTTTAGCAGCTTCCTTGTCTTCTACTCCCTAATGCAGTATCACCCCTTCAGTTCTGACCATCAGAAATGTCTCCAATTATTGCCAAATGGCCTCTGGGAATCAGAATTGTCCCTGGTGATGATCCACTGGTTTAGATTTTTAAATTAGCTTTTTATTGTTTTTTCTTAGCCTTTGTTATTGTTGATAATTTTGACAAAGGAGACTGTTAGTTTTATGTTTCATTATTAAAAAATATACTATTAACTCTCTCTAATCAACAATCTTAGTTTGGGTACTTAAATAGAGAAATGTCTGATGCCATCACAGTCAAAATGTAATGTTCCAAAATAAGAAATTGGTTAAACAAATGTGCTATGTGAATATGATGAATTTCAAAACAGTCATGACAAATTTAAGAAAAAGATTTGTTGTCATGGGAAAATACTCCTGATAAATTGCAAAGTGAGGAAAGAGCAGCTATAAAGTGATAAGTAGAGTACGACATCAAAAATATATATGTATCTATGTTTATATACTCTGCAAAGATATATACTATAATATCAAGAGATGGTGGCATTACATATGATTTGTGTCACTTATATTTCCTTTGTGCCTCTCTATTTTCCAACTTTCTTACATTAGCAATGCATTACATTGGCAATGAGGAAAAAGCAAACCACAAATGTTGTTCTTTAAAATTGTCCCATTTATAGAACTTCTTGTATTTTGTATTCAATAACTACTTACTTTTGAAATCGTAAGACTGAAATCACCATTATAGTCCTACAAATCACATCCAACCTGCACACAATTCAAAGGATTTTCATTGTGGTAAAGACATGCAGCAACCTCATCACATCAATAATTCAAAAATAATAATTTGAAGTAAAGAGAACTTTTGAACTCTTAGCTTTCATATCATGGAAATGTCAGTTTTGTGTGTGATTAGGGGGAACAAGAGAGTTACTAAATCAACTAGGAAAAAACCCTACTATTGTTCCCTGCCTATAAAAGCAACAGATAATTACAGGAAAAAACACATTAAAATATAAGGAGAAATGGACAAGTTTTAGCAATACTATTTCCTGAAAGTGAGACTTTGCAATATATGTTATTTTTCTACTTTGATAGTACTGCTTATGTTTTGTTTACAAAAGAGGTTTGTCTAAGGAAGTTCAGTAACAATGACATAATGGACTATTTGCTTAAGTAATGGAAAATACAGAAGCAATAATATCTCCAAAAACAATATAACCAGAGCTTATTTGAAATATTTTCAGGCAATTCTCATTTTATAGCATCTGAGTTGCATTAAAAATATATGCTATTCTTTAATGACTCTATGCTATTACAGTACATTACTAACATGCCAACCTGAGTGACCATGCAATTTATAATTAACAAAATTTTGTTTCCTTCTTGGGATTTTGAAGTTCATTTTAGAATGATTTGAACAGTGCCAAACTTAATAGTATGTTCAAAGAAGTTTATTCTTGATTTCCTTCAGTACATTCTAGACTAGATAGAGAGGCACTTGGTATCATTCTGCTGACCTTAGAAAGTTTCTTCAAGTAACGATAAAAATCTCTAAAGGCTGGCATTTGAAAGGGATTATCCAATCTGGTCTGCTCAGCTGTGATATTAAGGAAGTAAATAAGATAAGAGCCTACTTAGGTTTTGTAGGAAAAGGATTTTCACTTTGGGTTAGGGAGTAGAAGATTGTTGCTGACCATTTTGCCCACCATGACTAAATGAAAACATATATATTACAAATATCATATAACTGTATCTTAAAGACATGGATGTAATTGGAATCCCAGAAAAAGAGAGTAGGCAGAATCGAGCAGAAGCAATATTTAAAGAGAGAAGGATGGGAATTATGCAAAACCGTTGAAAGACATTAATCCACATATTCAGAGACCTCAGAAAAACCCAGAGAAGATGAATACAAAGTAAACCCCACCAAGGCACATCCTAGACACATAGATACAAAACCAAACCAAAGGGAAAACCTTAAAAGGAGCCAGAGAAAAAGCCATATCTTTCTTAGAGAAAAAAGAATCAGAATGGTAGATGTATTCCCAACAGAAAGCATCTTTAAAGTTTAAGAAAAAGGCATCTACACTTCTGTACTTTGATAAAATATCCTTATACATGAGGGCAAAAGAAAGGCATTATCAGATAAATCAAAGCTGAGAGCCATTGTCCCAGCAGGCCAAACTCTAAGAAATAATAAAGGAGCTCCTACGTACCAGCTGAAGGAGGTACAGGATCTCAGAAAGGAATGAAGAGCAATGAAAAATGTACAGATGTGTCTCCACAAAAGAAAAAGAGATTTATTACAGGTACACCAATAACAATATATATTTGAGGTTTAAAATATACATAGAAATAAAATATATGACACTATTTGCAAATAAGTGCAGGAGAAGTGAATTGACTTACACTGCTGTAAGGTTTTTACATTGTCATTAAGAGGTAAAGTACTAATTTAAGAAAGATAAGATGAGTTAAGGGGGAATGCTGTCACCTCTAAATTATCCATGAAAATAACAATACAAAAATTATAACTAAAAAGCAAAAGAAGAGATAACATAAATTCGTGCAAGAACAAAGAAGAAATGAGACATTATGAAAACAAATATTGAGCAGAGTTCTCTGTGCTATACAGTAGGTTCTTGTTGGTTACCCATTTTAGATATAGCAATGAGTACATGTCAATCCCAAACTCTCTAACTATCCCTATTGTTAGTCAACTATACTCCAATATAAAATAAAAAGTTAAAAAAAATAAGATGACAAGTAACGAGATAGCAGACTGAAACGTAACTGCGTTAGGAATCAAGTTTAATGTAACTGGACTAAACAGTCCAATTATAAGACACTTTTTAGACTGGATTAAAAAAATGTATATAAAACTATGTGGTGATCATGGGAGATACGCTCTATGTGTAAGAATAGAGTCAGGCTGAACGTTAAAGAAATGAAAAGTACACACTGTTGGATAACTACTGAGTCCATATTAATATCAGGTAGACTTTAGGACAAGGAGTATAAAACAAGAACATTCTGTAGTGAGAAAACAGTCAGTTCACCTGGAAGACAAAGCAATCCTAAATATGCATGCACCTAATGCATGGCTTCAAAGCATATAAGCCAATGGTAGAAGAATGAAAGGACAGGAAAGTAGCAGTCATAGTTGAAGAGTTTAACACACTATCAGTACTTCCAGATATATTTATATGTGGGTGTGTATAACACAGCTAAACAAAAATCAGTAAAGATAGAGGACTTTGAAAAACAACTTTATTGAGGCATAATTGACATACAAATAAACTGCGAGTATTTGAAATGTATCTTTTCAATAAAACCCATGAAACCATCACTGCAATCAGTATAATGGACACATGCATTGCTCCAGGCTTCCTCATGCCCCTTTGTAATTTTCCTCCCCCATATCTTCCTCTCTAGCCCCCATCTGCAGGCTACCACAGACCTGCTTTTGTCAGGATACACTGGAGTCTCAGTCTATTTGGGCTGCGATAACAAAATACCCGAGGCTGGGAAGCTTATACAACAGAAATTTATGCCTCACAGTTCTGGAAGCTGGAGGTCTGAGATCAGGGTACGGGTATCTCTGGGTACAGGCTGTCTCCCTGCAGGCTCTTTCAACAGGACACTAATCTCACTCATGACCCAATCGTCTATGAAAGGCCCACCTCCTAGTTCCAACACCTTGGGCATTAAATTTACCACATATGAATTTGGGGAGCACACAACATTCAGACCATAGCAACTGGTTTGCATTTTCTAGAATTTTATACAAGTTGAATGATATATGTACCATGTAATGCTTTTGCCAACTTTTTTTCACTCAACATAATTATTGTGAGATTCATCCATGTTGTTACATGCATCAGCAGTTGATTTTTAAAATTTGATGGGTAGTATTCCATTATATGGATATAGCACAATCTGTGGATCCACTCCCATGTTGGTAAACATTTTGATTGTTTGCAATTCAGGGCTATTACCAGCAACACTGCTATAAGCACTCATGTATAAGTCATTTATGGGTATGGGCCTTCCTTGGACAAACACCTAGGAGTGGATCTTCTGAACCATAATATAGGTGTATGTTTGACTTTTTAAGGAACTGACAGACTGTTTACCAAAGTGGTTATACTATCTTACAGCCCAAATAACAACTCATGGGAGTTCAAGTTCCTCCACCTCCTAAGTTATACTCAGAATGGTCAGTATGTAGCCATTCTAATAAATTTTAATGGTAAGTCCTGATACTTGGCATTTTTCTAATGACTAATGATGTTGAGCATCTCATCATGTGCTTATTTTCTATCTGTACATAATCTTTGCTGAAGTGTTTCTTCAATACTTTTGTCCATTTGTGTTATTTGTTTTATTATTTCATTTTGAGAGTTCTTTGTACATTCTGGTTATAAATCTTTTTCAGATGTTTGATTTACAAATATTTTCTTCCAGTCTGATTCTTGTATTTTATTTCTTTTAAGAACATTTTTCAAAGGCAGAAATTGTCAATTTATCAATGTTTTCTTTTTCAGGATGATGCTTTTGAATCCAAGAAATCTTTGCTTCACCCAAAGTCACAGAAATTTTCTCCAACCTCTTCTTCTAGAAGTTTTAGAGTTTAAGGTTTTACACTTTAGGGTGGTCTATGGTTTATGTTGAGTTAATTTGTGTGTGTGTGGTGAGGGATGGATTGACGTTAATTGTTTGCATATAGATATCCATTTATCCCACCACCATTTGTTAAAAAGGCTTTTTCTTTCCCTACTCAATTACTCTTGCACAATTTTCAAAGATGAAATGTATATATATCATAAAATATATTATATATATATAATTTTATGTATTTATTAAGCATATATAGGGATCTATTTCTGTACTATTGTTTTATTGAATAAAAAACAATTTATTTGTTCCTGTTCCTTAATATCTACACAAATACCATGTTATTGGGTTTCCCTGTGGTGCAGTGGTTGAGAATCTGCCTGCCAATGCAGGGGACACGGGTTCGAGCCCTGGTCTGGAAAGATCCCATATGCCACGGAGCAACTAGGCCCGTGAGCCACAACTACTGAGCCTGCGCATCTGGAGCTTGTGCTCTGCAACAAGAGAGGCCACGACAGTGAGAGGCCTGCACACCATGATAAAGAGTGGCCCCGCTCACTGCAGCTAGAGAAAGCCCATGCACAGAAACGAAGACCCAACACAGCCAAAAATAAATAAAATTAAAAAAAAATACCATGTTATTCTGATTACCTTAGCTTTATCATAAGACTTGAAGTTCAAGTCCTCTAACTTTGTTTTCTCTTGCTCACATTTGTTATGACTATTGCATTTCCATGTGAAAGGTTGACAATTTCTACAATAAGCCTGTTGGAATTTTTATAGGGATTATGATGAATCTATAGCATAATTTGGGAGAACAGACATCATCATATTGAGTCGCTGTATAAACAAGCCCAAAGTGACCTCCTTTGTTTTGGCTGCTAGCTTGTTTATTTCTTCACTGCAGGCTGAGACCTGTTAACTCATAAACCCTCCAGCACCAAACTCAAATTTTTACACAACCTATTATTATTAATTTTTTAACATCTTTATTGGAGTATAATTGCAACCTATTATTTTAAAATAGCCCCAAAGAGTAAACAAGCCATTTAGAGCCTGGCTGCTCTGCATATCCAATGAAACCTCACCTCACATCTGTTGGCCATTAATAAGATAGAGCCTGTAGTTATAAAACTCTAAACCACAGGTACCCTTGTGAGCTCTCTGACACAGAGAATCCCTCCTCTGCTGCTGGGTGACCTCACCTAGACAAGAAAGCCTGATCCCTCCCTTCTCCCAGAGTTCCCTTGCCCTTCCCCTTTCTAGATGGTGATCCCCATCTTAACCTTGTGAATGGTTTCATGCCGGGAGGGACTTCCCCTCGTGCAACCCTCTCCCAGCTTGCATTGTGAAGCTTGTTGTGTGTCACTGCCTTTCCTGGTCATATCTTTCCTCTTGATCAGCATCTACATAATTGTCCACACGTGCATTTGGAGTATCTCTCCTCTTATTTAGGATTTCTTTAACTTCTCTCAACAACATTTTCCAGTTTTCACTGCACAAGTCTTAAACAACTTTAGTTAGATTTATGCCTACATATTTCATATTTTTGACACTATCAGAAATGGTATTTTAAATTTTAATTTACATTTTTTATTACTAGCCTATAGAGATACTATTGCTTTCGGGTATTTTTCATCCTGCTACTTTGCTGAACTCACATAATATTTCTAGTAACTTTATCTGTAGATCCCATAAGGTTTTCCACATTTTCTAAATGTTAGGTAGATTTCACCAGTAAAACCATCTGAGCTTGAATTTTCTTTTTGGAAATGTTTTTAAGGACAAATTCCATTTCTTCAAAAGATATAGGGTTAGTCAGGTGATTTATTTCTTTTCAAGTAAACTTCTACCCTTCATCTTCCAGGGAACTTTTTTATTTTAACTAAGTTGATGAATTTATAAGCATAAAGTGGTCATTCTATCATTTTAGCATCTGTAGATGTTCCTGATACTGTCGTTCCTGAATGTTATTCCTGATTTGTCTGTCTACTGTCTCTGTCTCTGCATCCCCCCACTCCTATCTGTCTGCCTAGAAGCTTAACATCTTTGTTGATCTTATTAAAGAACTGTCTTTTGGAAATCATTGATTTGATACCTGTTTCTTTTCTAATAGAGGCATTTATTGCTCTACATTTCCCTCTTAGTGCTGCTTTAGCAGCATCTCACAAATTTTGGTGTGCTGTGTTTTTCTTTTCATTCAGACTAAAATACTTTCTAATTTCCCTTCTGACTTTTTTGAACTATCTTGAATTATGTTATTTAGATTTCAAATATTTTGGAAAATTTTCCTTCTATTTTTCTGTTATTAATTACTAATTTATTTCTATTGTGGTCAGAGAACTTATTCTGTATGACCTGGATCTTTTAAAATTTATTGAGACTTGGTTTATAGTAAAAAATTTTGTCTATCTTTGTAAATTCTCATGTTCAATTGAGAAGAATATGTATTCTGCTGATGTTATTGTTTTACAGAAATTAATTAGGTCTAGTTGGTTCATAGTGTTGTTCAAAACTATTATAAGAAGAAAATAAAAATGTATATATTCCTATATCTATTGCTTCCACAATTAAAAAATGCTTAGAAAGAAAACTTTAGGCACAGGTGACTTCACTATGTATTCTAAAAACATGTAAGGAACAAATTATACTAATTTTAAATAAAATTTTAAGATAATAGAAAAATATGAGCCATTTCTTAACTTCTTTCATAATGCATAATACCAAAATCTGACAAGGACACTAACAAGTAAAGAAAATTACAGATCAATATCCTATGGGCAGTTGTAAAAATCCTTAATAACATGATGACAAATCAAATCTAGGGATAAATTAAAAGGATAATACTTCATGGTCAAGTGAGATTTATTCTATGAACAGAAAATTGGTTTCACATCTGAAATTCAATCAAAGTAATTCACCCATGTACAGATAAGGGAGAAGATCCATTTGTTCATCTCAATAGATAGAGAAATGGAAGTTGATAGAATTTAATATCCAGCCATATTAAAATCTCTCAGAAAAAATAGGAATAAGAAAGGAAATTACTCAATCTGATAAAGGGTATGTTCAATAAAACTAGAGCTAACAACACAGTTAATGATGAAATATTCAATAATTACTCATTAAGTTGTGGAAAAGACAAAGGTATTCACTATAAATGAGTTTCTTCACCATTGTATGGGAAGTCCTAGCCAGTATACTAGAACATGAAAAAAATATTAATAAAATATATAACCATTAGAAAGAAAGAGCCTTGTTTTATTTTCAGATGACACAACTTTGCACATTAAAATCCAAAATAATCTATAGACAAAACTAGAATGAACAAATAAATTTAGCAAGGCCATGAGATACAAGGTCAATATACAAAAATAATGTATATTATGAGGTTCAGCAACAGACATTTGAAAAAAATAATAAAAATTTTAAAATTTCAAATAACATTTTCAATAGTATCCAAAAAATTTATATCTTCAGGAACTAATTTAACAAGAATGTGCCAGATCTCTTTACTGAAAACTACATAATATCACTGGGGAAAACTAAAGGAGATCTAAATAAATGATGGAATAAATCAATGAAGAAGAAGAAAAGGTGTTTTACTTCAATACTCATTAGGGAAATGCAGACTAAGGGCACAAGGAGTCACACCCAGCACCTACCAGAAGGTCATGATTACAAAGACAAGTGTTGGCAAGGATATGGAGCAATGCTTTTCCCAGTGCTATTGGAAGTGAGAAATGCATGAGCTCTTTGGAAGACCATGAGTGGCAGTTTCCATCAAAAATAATATTAAAATTAATTGACTCAGGAATTCTACTCTTAAATACATATAAGTCAATGTAAATAGATTCTAAAATATATTTACTGGAATGTTCATCTTTATTCATAACAGTCAAAAAGGAAGAAAACTCTGATACTCACCAAGAGGTAAGTGGATAAAAATCAATACACAATGGAATATTATGCAACAATAAAAAATAAACTATTGGTAAATGCAAAAATATGAAAAGCTCTTAAACATATTTGGTGAGTGAAAAAGACCAGATGTATAGAATTGCACACTCTATGATTCCATGTATATGAAGTAAAAAAAAATCCAGGCTAAGCAAACAAAAAATCAGAATAAACTGACATTTATAGAGTCAGAATAAGTTACTTTTAGGGGTCTAAAATTGAAAGATGCACAAGAAGATCTTACTCAGTGTTGGAAATTTATTTCCTTACACTTAAAATTACAGGATTATATATAAGCCATATATATCTCATGGAAACTTTAAAAATACTTATGAATGGATTTTTTTTCACCTGGAATTGTGTAAAAACAACAAAAAATTGTTGAGGAAAATCAGATCTTTAAATTAAAATACAGTTTATAACAGTAGCCAATCTGACATTTTTAACACAATGGAGAGGCCACTGGGGAGTGGTTAGAAGCTGATCTCTCTTCCCTAAAAGTCTCAGAAACTCTTCAACTAGTGCAGCCATTAGAAAGAAAACATGGGCATATACATAATTCAAAATTTTCTAGTAACCACATTAGAAAATGTAAAAGAAACACATATAAATGGTATTAATAATGTATTTTATTTAGCTTAATATATCTAAAATATTTTAACATGTAATCAAAAAATTTAAAGATACTGTCTTTTATTCACACCAAGACTTTGAAATCTGGTATGAATTTTACATACCATACGTCTCAGTCTGGACCACCCACATTTCAAGTGCTCAGTAGACTCAAGTGGCTGGTGGTGACTGTAGTCTCGGACAGGAGGAGGAAGGAAGTTTCCATCTTAGTTTTGTGCTGTTTCTTCTTTTTTTAAGGGCTATGGGGGTGTGGGAGGTGAGAGGGTGTGGGAAGCACAGAATCCAAATGCCTGTCTTTATATTTGCAATATGTTAGTCAACAGTTTCCTCTTATCGATTTCAGCTAGACTTCCACGAGCTTCGAACCTGCATATATTTTTCAATTTTATCCATACTATGAGAGGCTTAAAAACAATCCAGATAAGTGATGCCTCTTGTATTTATTTTATATATCAGTTGGATAACTCTTGAATGAAAAGATGAGATTTCTTTGCCATGAGCAATTTTTCAGTGACATACTGACTTTTGGTAACCACTTATGTATTTAATACAACCTTCTAGAATCTATTGTGGGGAGAATTTTAAGTTTCTGGTTTCTAGTTGGCAGGAATCTGCTTTTTCTTCCATTAAAAACACGGGAGCATGTTTACTCATCTTAAACACTCCAGGACCCTTTACATTTCCTGTGATTTCTGAAGGATTGGAGTTTCTGAGTCTACACCTGCATCTTGCACTCAGGTAGCAAAGTGAGGAATCTTCACCCAACATCCTCCCTCATCAGGACAGGTCACCTCTTACCTGCATTTCCTCTGTTCTGTTGTGCTCCTTGATGGAAAAGATGGAACAGTAGAATCAGCTGCTAAGGAGTTATACTTCCTTTTCTGTCATCTGTTCAAGTTAAATCATCTACTGCAAACTATGCTTTCATCTTCATTTTCCTCTTATTTTACCCCAAATATATAGAGAAAAGAGGCTTATTATTTCAATATATTTCATAAAGCCTTTTATCATGTTGAGAATTAACCCTCCTGGAAGATGGATTATGATCATTTATCCATGTTCTTGGATCTATACAGCTTCTTTAATCTTTGCTGTTTAGTCTATGAAAATTGGAGCTGAGCAGACATCTAGTGAAGTCATGCGTGCTTCACAGAGGTAGTGAAACAAAAATTAAGTACCGACCAGTCTGTGCTCAATTAAAGTTCTGTCTTTAATTTTACTATTATTGTTTAAAATTCTATGTTCACTAGGTCATACACTGTGATATAGTTCTAACCTATGCTAGAAGTCTATCCTCTGTCTTGGAAAAAAATTAATAGTGCCTGTTTGGTGAGAGGAACCCCAGACAGGCAAGGGCAGGTCTGTTGGTGCAGGTGCAGAACGAGATCAAATTCTAAGCAGCAAAGCCATCTCAGGAGACTTTATTTTAAAATCTGAAGTCCGAAAAAAATTACAAGAACACAATCCTTTTCTGTATTTAATCCTGTTCTGCATATAATCACTTCATGAGGTTGTTTGTCAAAGTCCATTTTGGATATCTGGATTTGAGAAAGTTTTAATGTAGCTCTCATAGAATTACAGTATATCATCTCTTAAAGCTTTTTATTGGAATTGGTCGCCATGGATAACAATATTCAAATTGATATCTTTAACTCTGAAAGTGGATCAAGCATCCACTTTCTTTCTGTTAGACCTCAGGGTCTTAGACCATCATGTTTTCTTCTCTTACCCTTTGATAAGACTAATCCAATGACTCTGGTCGATTCCATAGTTTAAAACCATGTGCACACAAAGTTCATTCTGTCCATTGGGGCCTCGCTCAGAGGGCTGGGGCTGAGGGACAGAGAGGAGAGAGGGAGGGCGGGAGCTGTAACCCCACAAAACTGCACAGAGCTCACTCAGCACAGTCAGAGGGCCGCTTCGCAGGCTCCATCAGGAGTCTGCTGTCTGTGTGGTGAGTCTCTAGTCAGGGACAAACGGTGGTGCAGAAATAATTTTGGGTCTGCCAAGCTGTAGAAAGGGAAGTAATAAAAATATAAGCACCCATATAAATATTTTCTCTCGGTGGTGGCTTCATCAGATTAAAAGCAATCTTGGTGGATTATTTTTTTTTCATTTCTTTCTGGTACAAATAATATTTCATGGATTTGAAAATTCGCTGAGACATAAGTCCCTCTTTTCTTGTGCAGACTGAAGAATAAACTGCCTAGCTTTGGGGAGAGATAGCTTCTGGGTCGCTAAGAAGCCAAATAGGAGACTAAGGTCTTTAAGAGGAAAAACAGCACAATCTCAGTTTTAATCATTCTCCCGACAACAATTCCATCTCTTTCCGTCTCCAGTGTCCCACTGATAGGAGCACTTGAGCTCACTGGGAGATTCAAACCATTGATTCTACTGCCAGGCCGGTTGTCTTTCACTGCTGACTAGTTAGTGGTGGAAAGAAAGAAAAATCACCTAGATGTGCACAGAAGGTAAGGACCCCACAATTCCCCTCTTTTGATGGATTTTTGGTTTTCTTAATTCTGTCAAATAAAAATGTCAAATATCTTAGGACTAAAGTATCAGATCAAACACAATACCAGTCTAATTAGCCAGGTTTTTCTCTTAGCCTGTGGCCTCTTGTCATTTCCTTTTATTCCTTCATGTGAACCATTCTTTCTTTCCCATTTGAGGGATTTCACAAGACAACATTACTTTGGGAGATGCCATTTTTCTTTTCTTTTTTACATGGCATGCTCACATTTGTTTTCAAATAATAACATACCCTTAATAGCCAATAAATTCATGGGTCTTGTTTTTGAAGTATAGTTGATTTACAATGTTATATTACCTTCAGGTGTAAAACATAGTGATTCAATATTTTTATAGATTATGCTCCATTTAAATTTATTACAAAATATTGACTATATTCCCTGTGTTGTACAATATATCCTTGTATCTTATTTATTTTATATCTAGTAGTTTGTACCTGTTAATCCCCTACCCCTATCTTGCCCCTCCCCCCTTCCCTCTCCCCACTGGTAACCACTAGTTTGTTCTCTGTATCTATGAGTCTGTTTCTGTTTCATTATACTCATTCATTTGTTGTATATTTAGATTCCACACATAAGTGAAAACACACGTTACTTGTCCGTCTCTGTCTGACATACTTCACTATGCACAATACCTTCCAGGTTCATCCATGTTGCTGTAAATTGGGGAAACCACTGAAGCACTGAACAATCGATAACACTGATCTCTGCTCACGTTTTTTAAAATTAAAAATACAAAATCTTGTAACATATGGGGAGCCATCGTTGATAATACTATACACTCATTTTTATACTTGATAAATAAAAATTTAGAAAAATTCCCAAGATTTATATTAATAAAAATACAGAATATAAAAACTCCTTTAATTTTGGATCTTAAAAATGGAATTGGCTGCTGATTCTGCTCATTCGTGTCTCCTCTGACTATTCTGTGAGTGAATCCCCAACAGCTGTAGTGTAAGATGGTTTCATTTCATTTAATTAACAGAGCTGGGTCTTCAGGGAATCTTCCCATGAAATCTGAGCAGTTCTGTAAATGGAGAAGTAGTTTCTAGAGAGGAGGCCAACACAGCCACCCACTGACATGTTCATAGAAATAATTCCATATTGAAAAGAGAGCCCCAGGCTAATGTCAGTGCAGTTTTAATCATAGCTTCTAATTATGAACAATAAGTCACTTCAACAATTTTGTGTGTCTTAGATATAATAAAGGGAATAACTAACAGTCAGCAATAATTCTCAAGCTGGTAGAGTTACACAGCCAAGGAGTCTGAACTGTGTACCTCAATAAAGTAAAATACTTTGTAGAATGTCCCTCTACCCCCTCTACCTGGCTTATTATTAAAGATCATTTACAAAAGAGCATGTCCTTCTAAAAGCACTCAGGCTATGACCCACCAACTGCTGGGAGGTTATCAAGACTCATGGACCACGTGCTAAGAAAACTCATTCTTAGGAACAGACAGTAACTGTTTAGGATTGTAACCTGGGTTACTACAAACCACCCTGGGAACCCGACCCCACCCTCCATGCTTATGTATGTTTGATGCAAACGCTATCAAATACTTGTACTGGCTGTACTCCTATCAATGAGTTTAATTTTCTTCTTACCTTTATTGTTTTTCAGATTCTGTGCAATGGTTTAGTATTACTTTTTTTTAATGTTTTATTTATTATTTTTGGATCCGTTGGGTCTTCGTTGCTGCGCATGGGCTTTCTCTAGTTGCATTGAGTGGGGGCTACTCTTTTCTGAGGTGCGTGGACTTCTCATAGCAGTGGCTTTTCTTGTTGAGGAGCATGGGTTCTAGGCGCACAGGCTTCAGTAGTTGTGGCATGTGGGTTCAGTAGTTGTGGCATGCAGGCTTAGTTGTTCTGTGGCATGTGGGATCTTCCCGGAGCAGGGATCAAACCCGTGTCCCCTGCATTGGCGGGCAGATTCTTAACTACTGCGCCACCATGGAAGCCCCAGTATTACTTTTATAACCAGAAAACGATGTTCCCTAGGAAGAATACTGAGAGGCACTCAACCTTTCCTGTATCCTGCAAGCTGCAATTCCTGACAATTTTCCCTCCTCTGGGATTTTCAGACCTGCCCATTCTCCAGTCCCCATGCTCTAAGTGGTCAGCCTCACGCCTGTCTCCCTGCCTCTGGTCAACCCCCTTCACCCTCACCTTCATCACTGACAGAGAAGCTTACTGAAAATGCAGTATCTTGGCCTCTCACCTTCTGAGATGACCCACACTCTGTCTGTGGAGCATGTTTCTCTCTAAATAAATCCTCTTCTTAACTAAAAAAAAAAAAAATGCAGTATCTTACTGTTGCTGTAAATCCTATAAAACTGTTCCTCCGGTGACTTCATTTTGCTTACAAAATAGAGAGAACCGAGCTCCTAACCCATCAGCTTATTGATCAGGCCCCTGTTTCCTTCCCAGCTGCACTTCTCCCCGAGAAGAACGTTAAAATCCAGCGGCATCAAATAGCTTATGGTTCCCCACACGTCCCAGGTTTGTGTCAGCTCAGTGCATCTACTTATATCCCGTTTTCCTGAACCCCTTCATTTGCCTGGTTAACTTACTCATCCTTTAAGACTCTCAGCTCAGAAGATACATCCTCCAGCAATCTTTCTTCTACTCTCCCAGCATCTGCCTCTGCTGGCTACAATGCTCCTTCTCGCATTCCCCTAAATTATTTATACTTGTCACTGCTATTTTATTTCACTGTAACGGTAATTTGATGTGGCTGTCATCCCTACCAGATACACGGGTTCCTTTAGGGCAGGAAATGTGCCTATTGTTTTCTTACTTTCACCTGGAGTCTTGATACACATATGATTAAAAGTCAGTAAATATTTGGTGAATGAATGAAATTGTATTATCAATGAACCTGCCAGCAGCATTACAGAATTCTTTCTTGCAACACTTTCTGGTGGTAAAAGTTAGTTAAAGGAACTTCAAGTATTTTTACGATCGTCTACCAAGAAGCAAAGCAGAGCTATTGAAGATTGCTCCACAATATCTACTGCAATAACTTATAAAACCACAGTGTAATCAATAATTTGCATGTGGTACATGGCATAAAATAACATTTCAGTATAATAACTCCATGTGAGACTAAGAACTAATATCGCAGTGAAACATCCTTGAATACTGCAGTGTAATAGCAGAGGGTAAAATCTGCAAGATCAAAGTACGGTTGCATTGGTTATGATAGGACAGCCAACGCTGCAGTAATGAAATCAGAGCTCTCCTGAAAGTAGCACAGTTTTGCTCCTGCTGTGGTTTGGCAGCCTCATCTAATAGCAACACAGCTATCCAACTAGTTCTGCAACTTTGTCATCGTAGATTTCTTGACCTCCAGTCATGCAAACGATGAAAGGGAAAGAGGATTGCTGAGGCATGGGTCTATAGTCACACCTGAAATATGGTCTGTGGCTTCTAAATCAGTCCCACCCAGATTCTGTTGCCAGAAAACAATTACAGGTAGCTCCAGTGGAGCAGCCAGGGAAGTTGGGACGTGCTCCACTTGTCAGCCCGGGAGGAGGGAACGGGAGCGGAGACAGGATTTCACCAGACTCTGCTGTGTCGGACCAGAGCACCTATGCATGGGGGTAGGTGCCACAGAGCAAGACCCTAGAGGAATTCCACAAGGCATGCCCCAGGGCCCGTGCTGATGCCGCATCCATTCCCAGCATATCACATTGGGGAGGCCATTATTCCTCCTGGAAACTCAGTATCAGGGGTACCGAATAAGCAGCCCAATTCCATTCTTACCCCAGGACACAACGGCCGCTACGCAAAGCCCCTGCAGTAACTCTACAAACTAATAACCCTAAGTTGCATTAGATAGTTCTTATTCCCAATATTTCAAATAGCATCCTTCTCCTCCACTCTGCCATAATTAAGTTTATTAGGAATTGATTTTTTTCTACTTCTGCGGGGGTAATGACATGACAAAATCAGTATCTGTGTCTTGACCCAGTAGAAATATCTGGCATGAATAAATGTAGCTTTTAAAAACAGTTGAAATGGAACCTCAGATTGAATTTGAATGCTCTTGAGTTTGATGATATAAAACGTTACATGTTTGTGTACATATATCAGACACATAGGCTCACAATGCATTAAAAACTTGAATAGTCTGCAAGGTCACCTCACAGCAGAAAACAGCAGAGTGGTCCGGACTGCTGAGAAGCTGGCAGCTGAGAGAGGACCACAGTGGAGAGCAGAGCATCTCCTGCTCACCCTGAGTTTCCATTCGCACACACTACCGTGGCACTTAACTGTTGGATGGTTGCTCGCATCTGTTGCTTCTGGCAGACTGGACACCTGGGTAGGGCAGAGAGCAGCCCAGAGGCTGGGAGACAATCAATAAATGCGTGTTGATAGGGCGCACTGGCTGCAGTAACCGTGACTTGGGCTAGCTCTAGAGTCAGACAGCAACCACTGCTGTTCGTGCCTGCCAGGTGTCCAGCTTTGAGCTCATTCCATGAGGCCAGGATGGAGCCAAGCTTACTCCCAGATCTGGAAGGAGGAGGACATGGGACTTGGGTCAGCCAATCCAAGCAGCAGGTTCCCTCAGCTAGTTGTACCAAACAAGGAAGCTCTGAGTAGTGGAAAAGAGACCCCTTCTAGACTCGTGTGGAACTTACAGGAAAACAGACTCTCTTTTTCCACTGGGATTGCAAGCAGATAGAATGACATAAAGGTATAAACTTGTAGCTTCTAGGCGTCCACCTGGGGGGCCTGATGACCTAGACTTAAGACATCATGAAGTGAGACAAGGCGCTGATGTTGGTGTGTAAGATCCTACCCCGTGCAGACTGGCTCCCCGCTTCCCAGCTACTCAACTTCTTGTTTTGTTTTGGTTTGGTTTGTTTTGGTTTTTGCTGTGATCAAAGTCAGTTGGGTTGCTACCACTTGTAACCAAAAGAACAAATACGCACTGATTGGCTTAATTTATGTAATCTTGCTTGATGAGGATAAGAAACAAACAAGAATCATATACATTTAATCTTAAATATGTTAGAAAACATTTTCTACTTGAAATAAAGAATTTATAACAGAATTCCATTCTAAGATGACTGAACCACGCCGATTTTTATACAAAACAATATTCTTTTAAAACTGAGCCTCTGTAACCTATATTCCTCTCTTGAGTATATTTCTAAATGTATTATAAATGATACTCAAGTAACCAAATACAAATGCCAAGTAGGAATTGTCTAAATAACATTTTAATGAAAAATGAATATTTTGTAATCCTGCCTAACATCTCCATCTATGTGTTGATGGGGGCCAAGATCCTCCTCTGAGTACATGGGCCCCTAGGAAATCCATGAGTGGATTCCCAATGGGTTTGTGAGCCCAGGTGTGTGTGTGTGTGTGTGTGTGTGTGTGTGTGTGTGTGTGTACATGCACATGCACATCTCAGTGGAGGCCATTCGTGGAGTTTCATCAGACTCCTGAAGGGGATCTAAATAAAGAAGAAAAATCCCTGAAATGGACCAGACAGTCTCCAGTCTCTCACTTTATTCTTTGTTTTTACCTGACCTGTGGGCAGACATTTCTAAGCAATCTGCCAAAGAATCTTGGCATAATATACTATTATGAAATCAGTATTTCAATAAAGTGAAATACCCGATAAATTGAGATTGTGACTTTGTAGCCCGAGGTCCCGCTTCAGTCGGTGATGACAGCCTGTGTGATGGAAACGGGAGAGGAAGGCCGTGTATGAGCCATCCTCAGAAAATAGGAAACAGCTGTGATAGCAACATGCGGGACACCTGCCCTCATGTCTCTCACTTACAGTGAGATGTTCCTCGTTTATATTTGCTACTAGTCTTGCTTGTGCTTCTGTTTGCAGAATGACCACTATCTTTGAGATGCTCTGTAGAGCATCTGTGGTAGGACAGTTCTGCATCCTCTAAATGCACTGAAGGATGCTCAGCAGGTCCAGGCCTCCCTCCTGACGCCTTAGGGAGCCTGGCTGCCTTTATTGTCTGCAGCCCTTGGTACGCAAGCGTCTTCAATTCTCTCGCCTGGTTCTCAGGGGGGTCCTTGCTTCTAATTTGCCCTGTTCTTAAATACCTTCCGTTAGACCCTGGAGATGTATCTCATCTCTCGTTTCCTTTTCTTACTGAGGGACTCAGCAACACCTGCCTCTATGTACACAGCTTTCACTCATTCCTTAGCAAATACCTTTGACATCTCAGAGATTTCCAGTCACTGGTCTCTGATGAAGATCAGTTTCTGAGCTCCTGACTCATATGTGTGTCGAGTTAACCTCCCCACTTCCATGTCCCAAGTTCATCTCCAAGTCATCATCTCTAAGACAGACTCAGGTGTCTGTTGCTCCTTGGCTGTGATCTTAGGCAAACAGCTTGTCCTCCTCATAATGCCTCAGTTTCTCTTTTGTAAAGTGGAGGTGGCAGTGAGGCTGGAGAAAGATGGCACGCGTCCAGTGCTTAGAACAGCCCTGACAGCAGGTCTTAACTGATACACTGGCCATTTCCCGTGTTGTCCTGTCTCAAACGGCGCCTTTTCCAGACTTCTCCGCCTCAGAAAATGGCACCCCCCCAGCTGCTAATACCCACACCCCCAAACCACCCCTAGCCTCTCATGTGGATTACTGAGATCTGCAATTGTCTCCAAAATATGTCTTCAGTACACCATGACGCCGCCTCTCCACTGCTCTCTCCCATCTTGCCCAGGTTGCTACGAGCGTCCTGGGTGCCCCCTTCCATTCCTGTCCACCTCCACCCCATTGCACAGAACCCAGACATAGACTTATACAAATATGCCCGCTTGACTTCTAACAAAGGTGCGAAGCAATCCAATGGAGGAAAGATAGCCTTTTCAGTAAACGGTGCTGGACGAGAGCACATCCACGCGTGCCGAGGACAAACCCAGGTGCCAATGACAGCAGGACTCCGCCCACTGGCTGGACCCTCATCCTGTCCATCCCCAAACACCACACAGCGGGAAGTAAGACAGACAGGCAAACACTCTCCCTCTTTCTCATGGAAACCTGTCTGCATTTTCTTCTCCTGAGGGTCCTCAGTCTCTGCTGACTCTGAGGCAGGTGTGGCCTTATCCACAGCCAAGTGTTCTAGCCTTTGTCTTAGACACCTTCTGCTCCTTTCACCTGGGGCTCACTTACAGTTGTCAGCAATCTTCCTCCTGCCCCCAGGTGCCCCCTGCATCTGACATGGGTTCGAACCTCACATGAAAACAGAGACCCCATCCCTCCGCCCTGGGTTCTTTCCTATCCCTAGTGTTTGCTTCACCACCTCACTTCCTCACAGCAGTTCTCATTTCTCACAGTCACCTGCACTGGCCCCGCTCCCTTCTGCCTCAACCCTCAGCATCCCACCTTTGCCCTCGCAGCCCCACTGGAGAGCCTCGGCAGTGCCACCTCTTCCTCATAAATTCTGTCCCCATTCACTGAATCCCACCAGGTATTTGACCTTACTTCTCTTTCTTTTCTCTATTCAGACACCCAGTTACCCTAGCACCATGTGTTCAAAAGATATTGCTTTTCTCAATCAGTTGCTTTGACACCTTTATGAGAAATCAATTAATCATGTAATTGAAAGTCAAGCCCTGGACTTTTTATTCATTTCGTTGATCCTTTTTTTTTTTTATGCTGACACCACACTCTCTTTGTTACTACAGATTTTAGTAACTTTTAAAGTCAGCGATTATAAATCTTCCACCTTTGTTCTCCTGCGATAGTATTTTAGCTGTTCTCAGTTGTGTTTCCATAACATTAGAGTCAGCTTGTCACTTTCCAAAGAAAATCCTCTGGCGATTACGATTATGATTGCCTTGAATCTATAATTATTTAGGGGAGAATTGGCATTTCTGCAATACTGAGTTTTCTGATCTGCTAACAAGGCGTATCTATTTATTTGCATCTTTGTTCTTCAAAATTAGGGATGGCAGCTGTCACCCATCATTACCAGACTCTGGGCTTTCTCACCATCCTGTTTGGTGACTTTCTTCTTCCACAATTGTTTGTGTAACCAAATATCTATATTATGACATATTTGAAAGAACTATTTCCTAGCTGGATTCTGAATGACCCACCCTGGAACTTTCTCTTTCCATCTCTTCCTACAAACGTGTAGCCAGATTCTTCCAAATATGAGTGTCCAAGGTATCTCTCTGCTTAAACACCTGGGAGGCAATTGTGAATCAATACTTAGCGGCTGACTTTGCCCTTGTTCAAGCCTCCTTTTAGAATGAAAATGTTAGGAGAAAATGGAGAAATCATGTAAACATACATGATGTTAAAAACAAGCACAAACAAGAAAGCCTGTGAGCAAGCCTAACAGGAAACCCGGAAATAGTCTTGTAAAAAGAATGTTAGAAGTGTGATTGACATGTATATAGTGCTATATTTAAAATGGAAAACCAACAAGGACCTACTGTATAGCACAGGGAACTCTGCTTAATATTCCGTAACAACCTAATTGGGTGAAGAATTTGAAAAAGAATAGATACATGTATATGTGTAACTGAATCACTTTGCTGTACACCTGAAACTAACACAACACTGTTAGTCAACTATACTCCAGTGTAAAATTAAAAGTTAAAAAAATAGAAAAAAGAGAAAGAAAAAGTGGGCTGTAGCTGCTATTTTATCAGCACAATTGCCAAGCTTCCGGCTGTCTGGACAGTTAGTGAAATCTCACTACAGAAACTCTGCCTTCCCAGTACGTGCACTCCAGTTTGATTTCCGCGCTCACAAGTAGTTTTTTAAAGGAAATTTCCATTTTCATGTTTTTCTTTGGGGAAACTATCTTGATATTGAAAATATAGGACTGTTAAGAGTCATCCTGCCTCCGGAAGCAGCAAAGTCCTCTGTGTCCAGCACCAATCAAAAATGATTAAGGAGAGTACGGCTGTCATCGCGCATGTTTGACAGACAGTGAATAAAGCATGTGCCGCTGTGAGTTTTAAGAACGTAGGGGAGTTGTAAAACCCTAATTAAAATAAAAGCCGCTATTATGGAACACTCAGACATCTAATTTTTAAGTTTCCTTTTTTCCTGTTTATAAAAGGGAATCCTACTTCATTTGAAGAGGTTAGAATGATACAGAAAATTCAAGGGTAAAATTAAAAGTCCATGTCATCTCATTACCCAGAAGAAATTATTACTAACATTTTGATATTTTTCTAACCAATAATTTCTAAAAACTCTTTCAAAAAGTGGACACATCTCACATTTTGAAGTTTCTTTTTATCATTTAAAGCTACAGCAGTTCCACTGCCTAGATTCTAGGTGTTTACAAGTGTTATTTGAATTTCTATGTACTTTATTTTACGCTATGTTCTATGGTGGACCCTGAATAGGTTACTTGTAATATTGAACTTTATATGTTATATTGCTAAGACCACGTGTACCAAGATATTGAGATATCTTCTCAACTGCAATTTTACATATTATATCTTCAGGAGTTATAATTGCTGGTTCAAAGAAAAACATTTTAGGGTTTCTTGTCACACATTTCCAAGTAATTTTACAAAAAGTAAGTACCAATTCCCACTGCCAAAATGTGCGCATCTCACTATAACCCCACTGATACTGAGTGTTATCAGTGTATTAATCTATGTTAGATGCTATCTAATTTTTATTCTATTATCTTGTTAAAAACAGAGTTGACAAATAAAATTGTAAGATATTTAAAGTGTCCATCGTGATAGTACATTATATATTATATATATATATATATATATATATATAAAGAATCCCTCTCATCTAGGTAATTAGCACATTCATCACCTCACACATTTATCTTTTGTATGTGTGTGTAAGAGGACATTGAAGTTCTACTCTCTTAGCAAATTTCAATTGTACAACACAGTAACACACTGTTATCAACTGTAATCACCATGTTTTACATTAGAGCCTTAGACTTTATTCATCTGAGAGTTTGTACCCTTTTACCAACCTATCCCCATTTCCCTCAGCCCCTGGCAACCAATTTTCTACTCTTTGTTTCTATGAGCTTGATTTTTTAAAAAAAATTTTAGATTCCACATATAAGTGATAACATGCAGTATTTTTCTTTTCATGCCTAGCTTATTACACTTAGCCTAAGGCCCTCAAGGTCCATCCAAGTTGTCACAAATGGCAGAATTTTCTTCTTTCTCGTGACTGATAGTATTCCATTACATCATAGATAGATTACATCTTTATCCATCCGTCCTTTGACAGACACTTAGGGTATTTCCATGTACCCATGTAGGGTATTATCCTTTGGATAAATACCCAGAAGTGGGATTGCTGGGTCATGTGGTAGACCATACAATTACCTTGAATTGTTTGTCTCTGTTGAGGAGTGTGGAGACACATTTTAAACTCTCCTTAGTAATTACAGTTTCATTGTTCTGCTCCTTTTATAGTCCTTCCTTTCCTCACCCCCTCAAAAGGGTCCTGAATGAAATTTTAAATATTTAGCATGCTGATTCTTTATCATATCTTTGCAGATATTTTCGCAATGTTTTGATATAGTTTAGGTTATTTTTATTTTTTAATTAATTTATTATTTTATGTGTGGCTGTGTTGGGTCTTCGCTGCTGCGCACGGGCTTTCTCTAGTTGTGGTGAGTGGGGGCTACTCTTCGTTGTGGTGCAGGGGCTTCTCATTGTGGTGGCTTCTCTTATTGTGGAGCATGGGCTGTAGGTGCGCGGGCTTCAGTAGTTGTGTCTCTTGGGCTAGAGAGCATAGGCTCAGTAGTTGTGGGGCATGGGCTTAGTTGCTCCATGGTATGTGGGATCTTCCTGGACCAGGGATTGAACCTGTGTCCCCTGCATTGGCAGGTGGATTCTCTACCACTGTACCACCAGGGAAGCCCTAGGTTATTTTTTTTTCATTGATGTTCTAAATTTTTATGAAGGCAAAATAAGTTTCCTTTGTAACTCAGAGATTTTAAAAACAAAACTGATATAATGTTCTAAAGTACATATTTCTCATGAAAAAACCTTATATCAATGTTATTATTTCTCACAATATGACCGTATGGGATTCTGGGTATTCTCTCAAAAATATCTCTTCTCTTAACCATAGAGTTTTGACATAGAAATGAAGCAATATTCTTATAAAATATCTAAGTGATTTTGTTTTATTTTGTTTTCCTTATTTTCCAGCAGACCTCCATGGCCCTAAATTCCCTGTGGTCTGGCACATGAACTATTATGTAATGTTACCCAGACTGAGGTTTAAAACTGTAAAACTGCATGAATATTAAGACTATAGGTATACTTTTAAGGTAAAATATACATGTGTTCTTACAAATGCTTTTCTAAAATACAAAAACTAAATTCTTTTATTTAAGAAGCAGGACGTGTCATCTGACTTGACTCTATTCTAGTCAACTATCTTCCAAAGGAATCAAAGTTCCCAGCAGTTTCTTTTTTTTTTTAAATTAGGACCTTCTTTTAAGATACTGAGAGAAGCTACAGACCCCATTCCAGAATGATTCAGTTACACTGAATTTTCTACATAATTTACAGATTTTACAGAGATCTACCTAAGAATCTCTATTATTCTTTCATTTCATCACAGAATTAAATTATATTTTAAAATATTTGATAAATTTTTTTTCCAGTCATATGTGATCTGCTGAATGAGGACATTTATTTCTGTTTCCTCCTCAAACTCTCCTTTTGTCAATAAAAATATATATTATGCATAATATATAATAAAAGAATATATTAAATCAATATAATAAAAAGATAAAATTGTCTATAATGATATATAGTAAAATAATATATACACACATACTTACACAGTCATATCAACACACAAGGTCAAGTACAACAGGGGAGGAGATAACAAAGGGTGAATGGCCAACCTGATGTTGAAAGATGGAAATCCTTGACTTAGCAGAGCAGAGCAAGCTCACCCTCAGTGCCTGGAGGAAGAAGACAGCGGGGAGAAAACAGACTAAACAAGAGAGCCCAGAAGGACCATTTGCTCCAGGCAAAAGTCAGTAGAGCCACAATGTGAGATGGTGGGGTTAAAAAAATAAGAGGAAGATGGTTTAAAATCAGTATAAAGGCTTTAAGAGCCTTACAATCACCTCTTTTTTGTTTTTTTTTTACAGATGAGGTAAACTGAGGCACAGAGGTGTTAAGAAAACTGCCCATATCATATGACTAGTGAGTGGTTTGAGAGACTGTGCTCATAAACACTTCATCTCTCAAACAGGGGATGCTGAAAGCTTCAGGTGGGAGAGGTGCCTGAATTGAGAATCAGACTTCAACAGCAACACTGGAAACTAGATTTCAGTGAAGAAATGGCTTCAGAATTTCCAGGCATGCTTGGTTGTTATTTCCTGGTTGTCAATGGGGTTGTTATAGCTCAGCTGCTCAACCAAACATCCCAAACTCACAGTCTGCTTTTCTCACGTCGATGTCTAGTAGTCCTGGACAGGTATGGAAGCTGAGGCGACCATCAGAAAACCCAAATTCCTCTTCTTCTACTGTCTGTCTTCCTCAGCATGTGGCTCCCACCAGAGGGTCCAAGATGGATGCTCTAACACACACAGTCATGCCTTCACTCTAGTCGGGGGATGGGGACAGCAGGCAGCAGGGCACCTTCCTCCCTCTCACATGCTACAGGGAGCTCTTGCAGCCACATTAACATGTCAGGGAAACCGGGAAAGCAGTCTTTTTTCTGAGCCTGCCGGATGCCTGCCACAGTTATTAAAGAGAGAAAGCATAAATGGATGTTGCCGGAAAAGTAGCTGTTGGCCATTTGTGGCCTCCAAATCGCTAGCATGCTTGAACACTCTCTTAGTGAATTAGCGAATGATGTGCTCCGCCGAAGAGAGAGTGAAAAAGAAACAGTAAGATGTGGCGTCTAGGAAATAGGTGATCCAACATAGGAAAGAGGTAGAGAGAATTCCCAGGAGGCTGGAGAAGGGCAGGCAGGTGCAGAAATTGTGCAGCAATTGTAGGCATCAACAGTGCCGGTGAGAGCAATAAAGACACCTGAGTCTCCAAGAAGAAAAACGGCTCTGAACCATTTCCTGATGTGCTTGACTGAATGGAGAGCCAATGCTGTCAGAAAATTTGGAAATACATATGTAAGTATGCAGGAAAGTAAGTAAATGAATCAAGACAAGTAATTATAAACTAGGGGGGGAAAGGGACAGCTTTTGTGTCTCTTTTATGGTGTGTGATTACACTGTGAATTATAAGATTATATAATAGGTACCTGATAGTGGTATTGTGGGTTGAATTTTGTGCCCCCCCCTCTCCGGATTGATATGTCGAAGGCCTAACCCCTAGTATGTAACTATTTTGTGGAGATAGGGTCTTTGCAGAGGTAATCAAGAGAAGATGAGGTCATTAAGATGGGGTCTAATACAATATAACAGGCATCCTCATAAAAAGGGGATTTGGACACAGACCCACACTCTCAGGGAGAATGCCACAGGAAGATGGAGAGGCAGAGATGGGGTGATGCTTCCAAAGCAAAGGAGCACCAAGGATGGCCAGCAAATACCAGACACTAGGGGAGAGGCGTGCAGCAGACTCTCCCTCACATCCTCAGAAGGAACCCACTCTGCCGGCAGCTTGATCGCAGACTTCCAGCCTCCAAAACTGGGAGACAATACATTTCTGTGTTTAAGCCTTCCAGTTTGTGCCAGTTGGTTACACAGCCCTGGAGGACTAACAAGAGTGGTCGAAGCAGAACTGTGATGCCAATTTGATGAGAGGAAGGGGAGAGTGTGAAGGGTAAACTCATTTTCCATAGAAAACCTAAGACAGAAAAATCAAGTTTCTTCAATAAGTATGAGATCTAGAAACAGTGACGTCAATGGCAGGAGAAACAGCTGACATGTGGGCTGTTGGCCTTTGAGAAGTGTAGAGAAACAGGAGGAGGGAGGACTCCAGGTGCCGTCCCCGATCTCCTAAAATACGCATAGGAAAAGCGCACGCATACCACAGTACGTCAATAATAACACGGAACAAGGAGCATCTCTAAGATGTTTCAGGTACGCGGGGTGATGCTAGGGCCACACCCCTAGCAACATGCTGTTCAGCGGGCTTTCTCCCTCTGCATCCCAGCCCCTCCTCTGCCTCTGTCATCATCCCAGCCACTCCTCCATGGGCACTTCTGACACCTGAGAATTTCCTGGACCCATGAGACACAAGCCACAGCTTCAGAAACTTGGCCCCCTCCTGCTTCCGTCTGGATGTGTGTAAAATTTGACAGCGCTAATCTTAAGTGTTATGTTTAATTGGCATCAAGCGGAGTCTTCAGACCCCAGGAACCAGCAGCTCTGTGCTGCCTCGAATCCCTTCAAATGTTCGAAGTCCCCTTCACGTAAGATGTTCAGTTCCTACATCACGTCAGCTCAGGTACAGCTCTACAGTTCAGATACAAAACATTGACTTTTTTGATGTAAAAATGGTACAGGTAAATCCCTTAACAACCATTCCCGCCGGGCCCCCCTAAAGATGCCCACCTTGTAGAGGAGACATATTTTGTTGTCATTCTCTTTGAGCTCTCCACTCGGGTTCTTGGAATCTAAGAATCTTCCCTAGAAACTTTCTGACACAGGCAGATTTTGGATGTGCTGTTTGCCCTGTTGTCCCCTCCTGGATCGCAGCCAACCCCGCTGAGGCTCCACCCACCAAAACCCCGCCTTCCTGAGCGTCTCATCTCCGGTGCCGCCCCACCTGCTCTTGTTCCTTGCAGGCTGCTCCGGCTTCTCCTGATGCCCAAGGCCTGCCAGGACGTGTCTCCTGTCTGGGGAGGCCCACAGCTCACCCCGCGGATGGCCTCTCACCCACTATGAAATCCAGCTGTTAGTCTCAGACTCCCTGGACCTGGCTTTCCGGAGGGCTGTGGAGTGCCTGACAGGCAGCACGTGGGTCCCAGTGGGTCAGCACCTGCTGAGACCTGCCCGACTCCCTGTCTCCTCAGCTGACACCACCCAGACACAGCGTCTGATTCTCCCTCCAATGTACAAGGATGGCTCATGAATGAAGGGCAATGGTGTGGGTTTGTGAGTGAGGGATTCTGACAGGTTTGAGACATCTGGGGACAGCTTGAGCCTCTGTAGCTTTCGTATTCTTTCTGGGCACAGGGATGACACCATATGGATGAAGTCGTGGTGTGGCTACTGCAGCTCCCCTCTGCAGTGACAGCAGCCCTCTCCTGTGGGTGCCAACACCACTGAGAAGTGTGACAGTGTCCTGGTGAGTTTGTGGAGCATCCCTTCTCAATTTGGTCCTATTCAGATGTGGGGAGATTGCTACTACCATGGTAGCAATGCCTTAACCCCATCCACTTAATCTCTAAGTGGGAAAAATAGACAGAAATATCTAGCTGTGGAAGAAAGTAAACAATTTTCTCCTGTGAGCCATGGTTTAGGAAACACAGGCTGAAAATGGCGATGCCTTAAAAATAAGCTGACATTTGTGAAAAAGGTAAGAAAAGAAGATTTAAGTTTGCAAGCTAATTAATACAACTCTGTATCATGTAGTCCTTCCTCGGGCTGCATAAGGTTTTACTGTGAGTTACGGAGAAAGCAAGATTGGAAACCCCATCTCCTAACTGTCTAGTCTGCATTTTCAAGGGCTTTTTGCAGTAATTCCTGCACACACTCCAAGTCCAGCCAACCTCAGACAGATGGGGTGCAACCACACCAGGATATGGTTGGGGCGAGGAGAGAGGAGGAAAGTTACATCTTGTACACACTCTATGCAATCCTTGCTTCCTAATCTCTTCCCCCAACCAATGTAGGACTTGGAAGACCCCACATGTATATAAAGATATGTATCCAAGGCAACTCTGCCAGGGGCAGGAGTTTCTTGGGGGCTACTCTCTTTCCTCCTTAAGAGGCTGGGAAGACAACAGAGGGAGAGGAGGTAGCTGAGGACACAGCAGGAGAAAACCCGCTGAACAGCATCTTGAATGGAGTGGTTCAAGCATCACCCCATCTGGGCTGATGTATGTTAAAGATGTTCTTTTCCTTTTAGTTTTATCAGAGTAATGCACGTGTTTCTGTTTTTTAACAAAGCTGAGTTTTCAAGAAAGAGCTGTGGATACTCAGGTGCAGAGGGCAGTGTCCGAGAGGCAGAGGGGCAGTCCCAAGCTGGCTCAGCCGTGTTTCCTGGGTTTGTGTCTGGGTAAGAAAGGAGCAAGTGTCCATGCACAAAACAGCGACTGTCAGAGGGCTGCAAACGCGGATGAAGAGGGACTGGGACATTCTGTCCAACAGGATAGGGGAGCTCAGGAAAGTATCTTCCAGGAGAAATTAAAACTCCAGACCTGAATTTTGCCTGAGTCAGGAGTCCAAATTATTCTACACATGAGGTGTAGGAAAATCTAATTAGAGGGATTAATATAAAAATTGGTCCTAGGCCAGTGATATTGCTGAGCCATCTGGAAGAATTAAGTAGAAAGCCAAAATTAAATGGAGGGATACTTCACCCGTTGAGGCTTTGTGGATTGACATACAAAATAAGAACCATTTCAAAGTTTAAAAACACATGGAGAAGACATCTCTGAAAATCCTAAGGAAAACACAGCAACTAGTGTATCAGAGGAACCTGAAATTGTAAAATACCAAACTGAAAAATTTTACAGTGAATAGGCTTCAAATCATTAAGAAGATGAAGGTAAGTTGTATAAACCTTTTTTTTAAACCCAATTAAAAAAAGAAGATAGGTATTGTGCTAAAAAAGTTTAGTCATAAGGAGAAAAAAATAAAATCAGTTCTCTGCCCACAAAATAACAACAGAAATATTCTAGAGGCATAAAAGATCTAAGAGTGCATATGAAACTTAAAAAAATGAGAGTTCTGGGTCTACGTGGGGATGTAAACAGGTGGAAAAATTGTGGCTTACACTAGTACGACAATGAAGTTGTACCCATCAGAGAGCTGCAGTCACAGAGTAGCCAAATAACTCCAAATCTGGGGAGAGGCCAGTGCCTAGAGGAAGATGAGACCGCAGTACTTATTGACCTGGGTCACATGCAGCTGGACCCCCTGGTAAGTAGAATTCTGCTGCAACAGTCAACGAACTGGTGAAGGCCAAGTGCAGGCTGGAAGGAGGGTGTGCAGCCCCTGGGAGAAGCAGATAACAGGGGTGGGAAGGGATTGCCCATTCTTGAAGTCCTTTTATCATGCATCCCATCAGATGCTAAAGGGGAGACAGGAATCCCAAGAAACCTACTGTGGGAGGGGCACAAAAGTCCACCTGGATCCTGCTTCCCCATGGAATAAAATTCTAATCTGTGGGGCTAATTTAGGCAAAAAAATACTGTCTTGCAGCTGCAGGAAGGGAACAGAAGAAAGGCCTTTAATCCTAAGGTCGGGGGGTAGGGGCAGGAATACCAAAGGGGTCCATAACTACAGCTGGAAGATGGACAGGAGCCACTCATGGAGTCCCTTCCCCTGAGGCCCAGGACACAAGCCCGTCTAAGATTGAGGGTTAATCTGAACATCAGAGAAGTCCATCCACCCCAAACCAGGGAACAAGCATCGATTAAAAGTAATTGTGGAATACTTCTGGGAAATAAACCAGAGACAGACTCTCTGTGAAGATCAGGGTAAGGGAAGTCTTAAAGCTGAGGTGGGGCAGTTTTAAGGTTTCTCCTTTTTAGAGGAGAAACATCTAGAAAGCCAGCATCCATAAAACAACAAGGTGTTGCTAGAAGAATTTGAAGCCTGTAATGATTGAAGATAATCATAACAACAGCCCCACTCCTAAGTAGATCGAGGGTCAGCAAACCATGGCCTGCAACCAGATCTGACCCACTGCCTGCTTAGTGAACACAGTTTTATTGGGACACATCCACACCCACCTGTGTACCTATTGTCAGAGGTTATTTTGTAGAGATCTTATGATTCACAAGTCCTAAAGTACTTGTTACTTGACCCTTTCCAAAAGCTTCTGCTGATCTTTTGACTAAGTTAAGACAAAACTCCCCGGGAAGGGATGAGTATAAGAAAAGATGTGCCTATTTCCAAACATAAAACTATTTATTCAGTTTCTACAGCACTATGGGCATCTTTCAACAAAAATACTTCAAAGCATAAAAAAGCAACAAACTCCCAAGAAACAGAACAATACATAAAACCAAGCTCAGATATGAAGCAGACGTTGTAACTATCTGACTAGGAATTTAAAATAACTATTACTAATACGTTTATGTTGAAGAGTCTAGTAGAAAAGGCATATAACATGAAAGATCAGATGAAAAATTAGCAGAGAGATGGAAACTGTAAGAAAAAAAATCAAATAAAAATGTTAGAAATGAAAAACACGGTAACAGAGATGCAGAATGGTTTCCATGGGCTCATGATACAGCTCAAGAAAGAGTCAGTGTACTTGACAACATGTCAATGAAAGTTATCCAACTGAAAGACATAGAGGAAAAGGCTGAAAAATAAAAAGAGCACCCAACGCTATGAAAAAATATCAAATGTTTGGATATGTGCATAATAGGAATCCTAAAAGGAGAAGAGAAAAGAGTGCATAAGAAATATGACAGTTTTCTAAAATGATTTGTGGACACCAAACTACAGATCCATAAAGCTCAGAAATGTTAAACAATATATAGTAAAAACAAACAAAAAAACCCACAAAACATCAAGATATATATTTTTCTAACTGTTGAAAACAAAAGACAAAGAGAAAAACATGAGGTTAGCCTGAAAAAAAAATACATTAAATAAAGAGGATCAAAGATAAGAATTTCAGCAGAATGCTTATTGGAAACCATGCAAGTAAGAACATAATGCATTGACAACTTTAAAGTCTGAAAGAAAATAAAATCTGTCAATCCAACATTTAATAGTCTGTGAAAATACCCTTTAAAAATATGATGAAGTCATATGAAGATGATGAAGTCTTTCTCAGATGAACAAAAACTGAGGAAATTCATTGCCGGCAGATCTACTCTACAGGAAACGTTAAAGGATGCTCTTCAATGAGAAGGAATATAATATCAGACAGGAACATGAACCTATGAAATAAAAAAAGAAGTGTGGAAAATGTAAAAAACGAAGGTAGTATAAACTTCATTTTCTTTTTAATTGCTGTAAAGGATAACTGTGCAAAGCAAAAATTGTAATATTGTATGGTGTGTTTATAGTATACATAAAAATAAACTGGCAACAATATCACAAATAAGAGGGAAGAATTTATGTATAAATATATTTATATATATTATATTTATAAGAATATATAGTTGTAAGGTTCTTACACCACATATGAAGAAGTATAATTTTAAGTATAATATTAACTGAATACAGATTCTGATTAATATCTACATTTTTAAACCCTAGGGCAACCATCAGAAAAATTGTTTTGAAAGAAGTATAAATTATAACTCAACAATAGAAATAAAAATGGAATTACAAAAATTGCTCAAATAACCCAAGAAAAGACAAGAAAAGATGAAAAAATGAACCAAGAAAAGATTAAATGAGTAGAAAACTGCTAATAATGTGGTATGTTTTAATCTATATCAATAATTACATTTAATGTAAATGGTCTGAACACACAAAGTGAAAATACGATTAGATGGGCTAAAAACAAGGCCCACCTCTATGCTGTATATAAGAAATTCACTGTGAATATAAAGACACAGATAAGTGAAAACTAATAGGATGGGAAATGATATACCATGCAAACACTAAACAAAAGAAAGTTATAGTACTTATATTTATTTCATATAGTACGTTCGAAGTAGACGTCAAAACAAGGAAAATTATCAGAGTTAAAGAAGGACATTACATAATGATAAAAAGATCAATTCTCTAAGAAGACATAATAATAAACGTGTGCACCTCACAAAGGACTTCAAAATACATGAAGTAAAACCGACAGAACTAAAAGAAGAAGTAGACAAATCTATAATTAGAGTTGGAGTTTTCAACCCTCCTCTCTGTACTTAAAAGAACAAATAGGCAGAAAGTCAGTAAAGATATAGGAAACTCGAATGAACAACTTCATTAAGTTGATACTCTATTGGACAACAGCAGAATAAACCTTTTTTTAAGTATACATGGAACATTCATTGAATAGCTCACACTCTGGGCCATAAACAAGCTTTAACAAATTTAAAAGAATAAAAAGCACAGTTAAGTGTTTTCTCAAGTCTTGAATTAAAATTAGCAACCAATAACAGAAAAATATCTAGAAAATCTGCAAGTATTTGGAAATTAAACAATACACTTTGTAATAACCCACAGGTCAAAGAGGAAGTGCACAGCAAAATTAAAAATAGTTTAAGCTGAATGAAAATTATGAAAATACTACATTTCAAAATTTGTAGGATAGGACTTCCCTGGTGGTGCTGTGGTTAAGAATCTGCCTGCCGATTCAGGGGACACAGGTTCGATCCCTGGTCCTGGAAGATCCCACATGCTGCAGAACAACTAAGCCCGTGCGCCACAACTACTGAGGCTGGCTGCCACAACTACTGAAGCCCATGCACCTAGAGCCTGTGTTCTGCAACAAGAGAAGCCCCTGCTCGCTGCAACTAGAGAAAGCTGGTGCGTAGCAATGAAGACCCAACGCGGCCATAAATAAATAAATAAATAAAAATTAAAATTTAAAAAAATTGTAAGATACAGTTAAAAGCAGTGCTTAGAGTGAAATTTATAGCAAAAACTACTCATATTAGAGTAGTAGAGTAGTATCATAGTAGAGTAGAAGGAAGCTCTCAAACCTGTAATCTAAGCTTCCACCTTAAGAAACTAGCAGGAAGAAAGAGAAAATGAGATACTTCACTCCAGTTGGTAATTTGGTTTCTCAGAGAGCTTACTGGTTAGCAATTCTGAAACAAACAAAAATCAAATTAAGGGAAATCTCTAAAACCAAAACTGACAAGTGCTCTTCAAGCTCATCAAAGACAAGGAAAACCTGAGAACCTGTCAAAAATTGAAGGAGACTAAGGAGATATGACAATTAATTGTAATGTGTTTCTTTGCATTGCATTCTGAAATAGCAAAGAGATATAAATTTTAAAACACAATTTAAAAATTTGAAATGCAAATGAAGTGCTCAGTGTTATCCCTGTTGATAAATGTTGCTGTGGTTTATTCATTTTTCTCTTCTATTTGGTATCCTATTATATGCATAAGTTATCAGGTGACACAGAGAAAAAAGTTTAAAAAGTATTGAATAGCTTAATGATATTTTATATATATATATATGTATACATACATATAAAAATAAATGTGTATATGTAATCACACATACATATCATAGATAAAATCACATTTATATACACTAAATTATAAAAACTTGCATGGAAATGAAATATCTCAACCTTAGGAGATTAATTATGTGTGTGAGGGAATGAGAAGAATTTTAATGAATCCTTAACATTTTATTCCTTTTAAGAAAACTCATAGGGATTCTACACTAATTTTTCAAGTTGGTGGAAAAAGACCTTGTTTTCATCTTTTCTTTACATCATTAGAACTTGAAAGGTTTACCACTGTACTATCATCACCTTTTTTTGCGGAGATTTTATTTGAAGATAGAATATTTAAGTCCCTTAAATACAGAGGGATTCCTTTCCAAAGAGCTTTATATAAGCTCTTGTTTCTGAACAAAAACAAACAAATTAAAAACAATAAACTAATAGATTTTACAGACATACCCAAGAGCTGGTTAGCTAAAAAAAAAATAAAGAAGAAGAAGAATATCACAATGCCCTAGCTTATCTAATCAGAATATGGAGCATGTCCACAGATAAACTTAGGAATGAAACTGGACTCATGATCTTTGAGGCAGAGGAGATATTCAATGTTTAAACAAATCACGTGGTCACTGCCAGACTTTCTTCCATCTCTTGCCACTGCCTGTGGCCACCCGCCCCTCCAGAGCTGGCTGCTGATTGAGCTAAACCAATGGGTATAGCCCCAGCTCATGCAACTAAAATAAGCAGAAGGAAGTTCAGAATATTTTTGGGTGAATTAGGAGAAGAGGAAAACATAAGGCTTGAAACTAGTACCGTAACACAGGTTTGTGAATTGGGATGGGTCCCCTTCCTGGTACCCTGTGATGACTTGCTGTTATCAAGATTACTATAAAGACAACTCATATATCTACACTGAGTCTCTAAGTGCTGTTAGGGACTGAACTGTGTGCTCTCCCACCCAGATTCATATGCTGACATCCTAACCTCCAAGGTGACTGTATTGCCTCCAAGGCCTCCAACAGCAAAGCCAGAGAAAAGTCACCCCCAGAAAGCCGGCAGGGGAGGTGGTAGGCTGTGAGTGCTCAGCGTTCTGCAGACGAGGGAGGTGGATGAGGGAAGTGTGGACTCACGCGGGGCTCTCAGAGGCTCCAACCAGCAAGGCCTCTGGCCAGGGCTGTGTTTAAGGCTGGGTTAGGCAGAGATGGGAGCTACAGAGAGGAGATGAAAGGTCTGGCTGGCAAGCCCCAGAGGAAGGGCAAAGGCACTGGGGCAGATGCAGTTGCAGGCGATGACCAGATCAGGCAGGGACCCTGCAATGCCTACAGCAAACAAGGCCATCCACGCAGCTCAGGGGCCTTGGCCTCTTCAGGGGCCTTGTCTCAGCCAAGCGCAAAGGCATCTCCCAGGCCAGAAATCAGAGCCAAAGCACCAGCCCTGTCCCACAGCAGTTTGCAGATGTGGGTCTGGGTCAGCATTGGGGACCAGGCCATCCTCAGCTCAGTGGCAATTCTGACAGTTGGGGTGGCAAGGAGCCCCATTCTCCCGGCAGCAGCAGCCCCCGCTGGTATCTCCCAGGCCCCCGGGGCCCCAGCGAGGACCCTCGGTGACCCAGCAGATCTCTGTGTGGCAGACAGTGCAGTGGATCCAGTCACAGCCATCCTTCTTCTGCACCACGATCTGGCCCTGTGGGCAGTGAATGGCCTCGCCCTGCTGCAGCATGGTCCTCAGCATCTCCGTCGTCTGCCGGGCAGCCACGTCGTTCTGATGTTTGCTCTTCTGTGGCACAGTGTGATTTGTTTCCAGACACTTTTCAAGAGGCCCTGCTGTATATTCCCTGACATGAGAGATCATACTTGCCTTCTTCCAGTGACCCTTTTCTGGTTCCTCTGGTCTCCTGCGAATGGCCCTCTTGGTGGAATCCTGGAAACACACCTAAATCAATCCATTTCCCACTGGGGTTGCTTGATCCAAGGGAAACTCAGTGATTCCTGTGTCCTGAAAGAGCAGAAGTGCAGCTTACTCCACTGCTATAGCCTCCCTGCCCTGCCGTCTCTGTCCAATCATGTGCCTGCCCCTGGGAAAAAGTGACAAGTCTAACTGCAGATGTGGAGGGAATGAGTCATCAGCCTCCCCCTCCTCAACTCCCCCCGAATATTTAAGGTAAGTCTGCTGATAAGGTTTTCACTAAGCTTGAACAGGTCTTGCCATGGGATACGAACAAAAGCCCAAGCCCTCTCCACTGATCCAATGAGTCTTGACTCAGTAGAGCTCACTGTCTGCTTGCCATCACATCACCTCCTCACATGGGCTGAGACGGTGGTCCTGGGTGGCAGGGATTGCTCTACATCTTACTAATAAGGTTTCACAGAACTGTCTGGTTCCTTTCCACTGAGGCCACATATATTATGCCTTACATTTCTCATCAAAAAGAGATCAATGAACCTAGATTGAAAAATTTAGTTTGGAGAAAAAAATACTGAAATCAATTTTGAAATATGTTTTTCTACATGCAGGATATCCAAAGTGACTATCCTGTTGGCAGGTGAAGAAGGGAACAGGCTGGAAACATATACTCATGGAATTCTTAAGATCAATGCAATTGTTTAGGGAAAGAGTGAAAAGAAAGAGAATAAAGGTCCAAAAAGAGTTTATTAAATGATCACCACATAGGGGTGATGCTAGAGGTGCTGGTGGAGGGGCTTAAAGTAAGCTGTCAGAAAGGTGTTGTGTTGTAGAGAAGGAAAAAAGGTGAGGCACCTTGGACAAAATAACACCTTTTGAATTAGAAAGAAAGTCTGATAAAGGCTAGATGATGAAATGATGATAATGATGGTGATGATGGTGATGGTGATGATGTTGGTGATGGTGATGGTGAGAATGTTGATAATATTTAGAGAGCGGGTACTCTGAGTTAGGATATGAACTTCACATTTATGACTCCTTGATCCTCACAACTGGTTACTCTATGAGTTAAGTACTTTTTTCCCACATTATACAGATGAGAAAAGTGAGATGATCTTCACATAGGGATTTTATAGGAACTGCTTTATGGAGGACTTTTGCCTTTACTGATCTCAGTACTCTTCAGCAGTAACTCATGAGATGCTCTGAGTGTGTCTATAAATAACCTCCTGAGGCATTCAGGTCTTTCAAACCATGATCTAAAGTGAAGGGGAAAGTAATCTGTTTTCCCCCAAAGTGCTAAAGAACACAGGTCTGATAATTTGAGGCTTCTAGATGTGATTCATTTTTGAAGCTGAGAATACCTCCAACACAAGTTAGAAGTAGCTTTTGCTCCTAGAAAGGTAATTACATTTATCTTGCAAACTCACACCTTCCTTACCTCTCCAGCTATCAAAGAAATAATAGTAACAGCCAGTGTTTGTTGTGTTCACCCGGGAGTGTGGGTAATTTCAATTCACACAGCTGGTCTATGGTGGGGCAGGATTTGAACACGGAGACTCTGGCGGCAGAACTTATAAATTTAACTTTATACCATGGCTACATCTCATGAAAGCCCATTTCTGTATCCCATAAGAAATCATCAAAGTGACTGAGAGGCTTAAGAAAGGCCAGTGGATCCCAGTTACTGTCTTAAATAGTCTCTTATTATTCAAGTTTACACAGATTGTTCTCCCAGCAGAAGTACTCACATTCAAACACTTGTGGAAATGAATGAGGTTTCTAACATTTGGGGCTGGGGGAAGGTTTGGCAAGGGTATTGAGGTATCACCACAGAAAAACAAATGAAATCATAAATCAGAAAAGATTATGTGAAGAAAAGACCTAAATACAAGATATTTGATAGCAGAAGTTAAAACTATCTTAGAATTATGAGAGTGGCAATTCTTTTTTAAAAACAGCTTTACCAAGTTATAATTTATATATAAAAAAACTGCCCATATTTAATATATACAATTTGATGAGTTTGGATATATGCTTATGCCTGTGATATCATTGCCACAATCAAGGTAAAAAACAGGCATCACCTCCAAGAGTTTCCTTGTGTGCCTTTGTGGGTTTGTGTGTGTTGTTTGTGTGTGTATGTACGTGTGTTTGTGTGTGTGTAATAACACACAATTAACATGAGATCTACACTCTTAACACATTTTTAAGTGCATCGTAGATGTTTTGTTAACTATAGATCTCTAGAACTTAATGAACGTGAAATATGATGACAGGAGAGAGGTCCTGTTTATATTCAATCTCACTAGCCTCATGTTAGCACTGTATGGATGCTCACACAAGTTTGGAGGTCATCTGTCCCTGAGAACAAGTCATTAGGTAACTTTTCCAATTGTCCTACCAAAGGAAAAACATTAATAAGTTTGTGCTGTTGTTAGCTACTACGTTTGTGGTGATTTTTTAAGCAGCAATAGAAAGCTAATACATGGTAAACTGAAAAATGGTTTCTTCACTGCATCTCATTTTGGTTTCTACTCTTCAATAACTCTTTGGGGTTTGGGTCTTGGTACATCTGAGGGTTTAGCCTTGGAGGGAACTTATGAAACATCGGTGTTGTCAAACATCAACCTGCAAGCATGGCAAGGGTCCTGCCCTCCTCAATCACATGCCCAGAGGCCCCTCCCACATTCCTACTCTCCCTTTTGCATACATTTGCTTCCAATGGGTCCCTCAGCCTGAAGATCTTCCCCAAATAGGGACTCAGGGGGCAGTCTCCCCATTCTGGTTGGCTAATGGGTGGAGTTGGACAATAAGGTCTTTGAAGCCAATTAAAGTCTAAGTCTCAGGAGTGAACCATCCACTCCATTTGAGGGCAGACACGGTGTCCTATTGCCTTATGCCTTGTGACTAATGGTGCCTAGACCAGACCCAATAAATGTCTTTGAATGAATAAATTAAATGACCTACAGATGGGCTAAGCTTCTGGGGGGACTCAGCTTGCCCGCTGCTTTCCAAATCTAACGTTTATTTCTACCCTTCCAAGAAAAATATGTTCTCTTCTATGCCTTTCTCCTCCTGAGGTCCTAGATCAAATGATATGTGAAGGCTTTCTTGACACTTCCTCTCTCTGCTGACTTTATAAAAGTTCTTGCTTATCTTATTAAATTCAGTATATGGTGTTTTAATGACTAGTTTATAAACAGTGATTATGAATCTTAGAGGAATTATTCTAGATCTTTATCATCTTTGTTTTTCCAATAAATATCAGAATTCCAATCCTACAGTAGTAATCAAGAAATATTTTAATATGGTACCAAATCTCTCTTTTTACAGTGCTGTGTTGATTTCTGGCTACACAAGAATGATCATCAAATAATACAAATCATTTTTAGAAATCTTTTCTATCCAAGTGTATCTTTAAAATCAGAGCTGCTAACTGACATTTAAGAAAGCAAAAAACTTGATCAAAATGCCTAGGGGGCAAAAAGCCTTCTGAGATAATGACACAAATTAGAAGGAGTCTCTAAAAACCCAACCTACAGATCTGGTATTGGTATGGAGGGAGGAGGTTAGATACTAATGTGGTTTCTGAAACTAATTAGCTGTGTAACGTTGTGAAAGTCACCACTTAACTGTCCAGGACATCAGTTTTCTCAACAGTAAACTGAGAGGATTGAAGTCAATACCTCTAAGATTCTTTTATTCTTAAGATTGTCATACTAAGTGACGTAAGTCAAACAGAGGAAGACAAATATCACATGAGATTGCTTACATGTAGAACCAAAAAAAAAAATGATGCAAATGAACTTATTTACAAAACAGAAACAGACTTGCAGACAGAAAATGAATTTATGGTTACTGGGGGGAAGGGGGGGAGGAGATAGATTGGGAGTTTGGGATTAACATGTACACACTGCCATATTTAAGATAAACTGCCTTTCCATGAAAAAAAATTCTATGATTCTGATATTAAATATTTTATTAAAAATTTAATTGTTTTATTAAGAATTTTAACATTTTTATAAAGATACTGATGAATGCAAATCTTTCTTAGTTATTGAAACAGTGGCTGAATTTTTTTCAAAGTCTAATTTTTGAGGAGCACCATCTTATATAGTAGAACAGGAATGACAAATGTTGATTCTTTGTTCCTAGCACACAGTTTGAACACAAGGCATCTTTTGAAAGTGATGGTAGCCTATCACAGATCACAGGATTTGAATTGTCTCAAAACCTCCCTGCAGATTTGTAACCTGATAATGACATCCACACTCAGCAGAAACCAGTCCAGCAAGCCAGATGGACTCCACAGAGGTGAGAGAAAACATTCTGTACCATTAGAAACACCACAGTAGGTCATTATACCTTAATAATGATGAAAATGTCATATTGTGCATTTCTTAAGTTGATCAGAAAATATCAATATGCATTTTAGTAGGCATTCATAAAATATACATACTTTGGGAATGTTTGGGAGATTTTAAGGAAGGTTAAAGTCATATCTTTCCAGAAAAAAACCATAGAAATGTACAGTGCTATAGTGGTTTGAATAGTGTTGCCCCAAAATTCATGTCCATCTGAAACCTCAGAATATGACCTTATTTGGAAATGGGGTCTTTGCAGATGTAATTAATGAAGTTCAGATAAAGTTGTACTGCATTAGGTTGGGCCCCAAATCTAATGACTCCTGTTCCTTTAAGAAGAGGAGACACATACGCACAAGGAAGCAGGCCAAGTGAAGACAGAGGCAGAGATTGATGTAATGCAGCTACAAGCCAAGGAATGCCGGCAACACCAGAAGCTGGAAGAGGCAAGGAGGGATTCTTCTGTTGAGTCTTCAGAGAGAGCATGACTCTGCCAACACCTTGACTTTGCACGTTTAGCCTCCAGAACTGTGAGAGAATAAATTTCTGTTGTTTCAATCCACCAGGTTTGTGACAATTTGTTCTGGCAGCCATAGGGACTAATACAGGTGTTAAGGTGGATTATGGAATAAAAATTAGGAAGGGAGAGTGCATATACTGAAGTCTTGTCGTGACTGTGCACCTTATCCAACTCATTTTATCCAATTTAATTCTTACAATTACCCTATGAGGTAACTATTATTATCTCCATTTTACAAAATGAATAACAGTTTGGGGAAGTTGAGAGGCATGTTCATAATCATACAGATGGTTAAGTGGTGGATAAGGTTGGACGTCAGGCCAAATAAAACCAAAAAACACCTCATGCTTTTACTATGGCTGCCATTACGGGGTGCAGAGGCATCCACCAATTATCTAAAGATGTGGCCAGTGGAGGAGACACTCAGCTTCAGTTGTCAAGAGAGTAAAAGAGGAAGGCATGGGCAGTCACCAAAGGGAGAGGTGGTAGACAGGAGTGGTATTCCAGGCAGGAGATGGGGCCTCACCCGAGCAGCCCTGGCAGCCTCACCGGGGTCTGAAGCTTGTTGTCTCAGATAAGCTGGAGCTGCAGGGACAATCTGAAGGCAGCAAGAGTCCTATTGTTCTCTATGAGGAAGTTTCCAAGCATTATCTCTGTGAGGAATGGTCCATCTGTGTGAAGTGGGCACAGGTAGAAAATGAAACTGTATGGTGACGTGTTAACAGAGGCTGAGGAGTTCTGTGTGTTCCAGAATGTGCCTTTTCTTTTGAAATTTATTTATTTTATTTATTTTTGGCTGCATTAGGTCTTCACTGCTGTGCACCAGCTTTCTCTAGTTGCGGCGAGCAGGGGCTTCTCTTATTGCGGAGCATGGGCTCTAGGTGCACAGGGCTTCAGTAGTTGTGGCTCTCAGGCTCAGTAGTTGTGGCACACGGGCTTAGTTGCTCCACGGCCTGTGGGATCTTCTCAGACCAGGGCTCGAACCCATGTCCCCTGCATTGGCAGGTGGATTATTAACCACTGTGCCACCAGGGAAGTCCTAGAATTTGCCTATTTTGATCTGCAATATGCTTTCTTTTTGTAACTTTTTATTTTATATTGGAGTACAGTTGATTAAGAATATTGTGTTAGTTTCAGATGTACAGCAAAGTGATTCAGTTATACAGATATATGTATCTATTCTTTTTCAAATTCTTTTCCAATTTAGATTGTCACATAATATTGAGCAGAGTTCCCCGCAATACACTTTCACTATATCCCTCCTCTGGTGGCGTGGCACGGCAGGGACCACAAAGATGAACACCATTTTCCTTTCAACTTTGTAGTGTAATGTGGAGAAGTCACACATAGTTTCAGACAGCTTATTTATTATCACCCTCCTCATCAGGCAGAAGAATTGTAGATGTGTCGACTCACCCTCTGATTTCAAATGGACCAGCTCTGGGACTCGATTTTGAGTTTTCTAGGTTTACGGGAAATTGATGTCCGTGAATAAAAGTTCATTATGTGCGTGGCCCCTGAATTGCTGTTATTGATGCCCGGCTCACTTTATAAAGTAGCCCCTCAAAAGTTTGCCAGTGAGATGCATATCTATGTACTGAACAATTTTCCCACTTGATGATTTAATGAAATCAGAATCCTAAAATACTATGGTTAAGTAAGTTTACCTTTCAAAATTGTGAATGTTGGACCTATTGAAAAGGAAGGAGGCATTTTATGATCTTGATTATGTTTACTACATGGTAGCAAATATTTTAAGGTAAGCAGTTCCTCCAACTCCTCAGGTATCTGGCAGCACTTAGGTTGTCTTTGTTCCTAGGTCGTTTGTGTTTCATTTCTTGTGACTTCTGAACACCCTGGATCAAGTCTCTGAATCTCTGAAGCTCCTAGCACTGAGCAGTATTAATTAACCCTTTCCACTCAACCTTACTGAAACATGACCCAGCTCTGGACAAGGACAGTGGAAAAGCAAAGGAAACACAAACGGATATATACCCTGGTGACCAAAGGCTACCTTATCTTAACCATCACTTCTATTAAAACTGTGAGTTTTATTCTGTTCTAGATTATGTCCCTGTAAAATTAAGTGGACCATAAGGGCTGATTCAATGAAAACCACGTATGGGTCCTTGAAAGGAAAAACCTTGCCTTGTATATTTAAGAGGAAAGTGCTAGAAAACATCCTAGAAAATGGCGATTATCGCCCCAGCTTTGTCTGCTGGTGGAGTAATTCTCAGATTTCCGCCACTTCACTCACCACATGTTAAATGTGCTCTCCCCCAACCCAACTGGCTGATAATAGCCTTAATTATATTATCCTTGGGCTCCCAAAGTGGAGGAAAGAGAGGAAACACCGCTTGGTTCCAGCTTACTGGTCAAAGCCAATTTTAAGAGATTTATTTTGTCTAAGAAATGGCAGTTCCATGTGGCGAGTGAAGATCAAATAACTCTGTGTTTGTCAGGAAAAGGACACTTAGTCCCAGAAATCCCATCTGGACCAGGAAGCCAACCAGGCGCCTCAGAGATGTGCCAGCCACCATCAGACCTGGGCGCAGTCCACAAAGCAGGGAGTGAGTGCCAACAAGGGGCACCTGGACACGGGCTCCTTAATCAGTAACTAAACTGTAAAAATAGGGCTGGGCCAGGAACCTCGCTGTGGCTGGTTTGTTTTACATTCTCCTTTTCCTCCCTCCTGTCATTCAGGCATTTACTCCTATAAATCTCTCTGTTTTCCCCTAACAAGCATGCTTCTTCTGTTCTCTGATGGGCAGAGCTAGGTGGGGTGGGGTTCTGAATGTGTGTCCTGAGGGACCCCTCCTCTCAGGGTTGAAGATCTGTGGTGTGGTAAGATTACACATGGACCGGGGAGGGGGATGCACATAAGGGCCCTCACCCCAGAGATGCTGTGGAGGACCAGTAAGCCTGACTGCCTGTCCTGGGCTGGCCCCCCTCCCTGCATGTGTGGGATGAGCGAACACAGGGACACAACATGAGTGAGCCAGCCAGGCCTGGATACCTGGAGGTGAGCTGGGTCTGCACACAGTCTGGAAAGCGTGGCCAGGGAAGGCATGTGAGTTGCTGCAGGTGTTTAAGCAAATTTTCACGTTTATTTGGTGCCAGAGAGACCTGAGCTGAAATACCTGCCATTTCGTAGCTACTGAGGGAACTAAATCATTGAAGCTTCAGTTTCCTCATCTGTATCAAGAAAGTGAATGACTCAGCTCAAGGCTGCTGTGAGGGTCAGATATGAAAACACGCTTGCCTGGTGCAGAGTCTGCTGAACAAAGAAATGCATTTTTCCCTGAGTTGTGTGTTAGGCTTCCCTGTAGAATTGTTTCTGAAGGTAAAGGCGAACTACTGAAAAGAAGAAAAGAGATTGAAGTTCTCAGCTTTCATCCATAAAATGTATCTCAGGGTGAGGATTTCTGGTTCCATGGTAGACTGGTGAGAAAAGAACATTGAAAGACAGAGACTCTCTCCCTCTCGCCAGGACTCTTTAAATGACATGACATCTTTATATATTTCTGTAAATGGGGACTTAATGAAATAATCACCAAAAAATCAAATAAATATAACCACACCCTGCCAAGAGTCACAGACATCTTTCTCATCGTCTTGTATGTGTGTCCAAAACTCAAGCTTTGAGCTCCCTCAGGACAAGGATGTGGAGGCACTGGGCCTCCAGGGAACTCGGTGGCTATTATAGTTATTGAATCCTAAGTGCTTTGGTTTAATTACAGCCAAGGAACCAGTAGTGGATGTTTTACACATGACTTTCTCCTGAGCATAACTGCCTAATAATATTCTGCAAAAAAAGAAGGTGTCATCTGCATAGGACACAGACTTCGATGACTGGTGACAACATGCAATCTAAGGTTAGCAAAAAACCCAAAACTATCTATGGCAAAAATATACTACAACAATCTGACTATTTATAACCCTGGCTTTTAGAGAATAAATAATAAGCAACTAAATCTTTTTTGACTCACCTATCTCACTATCTTCTTCTCCATTAAATTCTAAACTGGAGTTTAATAGGCCCTAAGAGGAGGGTTTAAGTGTGGCCTCCAGGATTCACAGAATTTAAAGTGCCCCTTATTCCCGGCTTTGATCCAGCACACAGTAGGGGGGGTACCCAGAACACTCCAAGTTCTTGGTAACCTTCTTCACCTACAGCATGCCATGCCCCAACTATTGAAAAGATGTCACTGCTCCCAGGGTGTCACCACCTGCCCACCAGTGCAAACCATCTAAGAGATGACTCCATCAGAGGACTGATTACCTGTCTTTGACTAACATCATTCATTGGGAGCAGCCCACTCAGCTGTACATCTCTCCTTGTGTCCCTCAGTTGAGGCTTTGGTCATCCATCAGCACCCTCCTGGCTGTTATCTTCGTGTGACTTTGGACATCCCTCCATCTCCCGTCCTTCCTCGTTCACTACCCCACCCCCAGTTCTACAGTGTGCCTTCATGGATGTCAACTGCAGAGTCCTCTACATTTTTAAAGCCTTCTCACAAGTTCAATTTCATGATTAACTGAAACCCTTCTTTGCCTCAAGGACCCTAGTTCCCCTGCAAGTCTCTCAAACAGCGCCCTCATTTCTGGTCCTCCAACCCCAGGTACATCTGAATGGCGGGTAGGTATGCTCTTTGTTCCTCATTGCATCTGGCCAACAATGTCTTCTTTTCTTCCTCTTTCAAAAACCTTGTTTCCATAGAAATACATACCATCAGACTATTTCATTGGCTGCCCCTCCTTGGAGGCTCTTCCTCCTTGTTGCAGTTGTACGAAAGCTGCGCAGTCTTTCCCTGTCATTTGCAAGAGATTTCAGCATCTGACTCACTGGTTCACTCTCTCCATCACCATTCCTGTCTTCATTCTTCACAGATTTAGCATCCATCAAGATAATCCATTCCCAGCCTTGGCCTTTCAGTTCCTTGACCTCTCCTAACAGCCCTCCTGAGCCTCTTCCCCCATGGCCATGGTCATTTCCTATACTTTTCCAATTGCCAGTGATTAGATCACCGTAAAGCCTTCAGTTCTGACAGTGACCTCCAACCTCACAGACTACTTTCTCTTGGGCTAGGGTCTCCAGATTAAATATAGGCTGCACAGTTAAATTTGAATTTCAGATAAACAATTTCATATATTTTAAACATGATTGTGTACATACAACACTTCCAGAAACACTTTTGCTCAAATATTATTTTTTTTATTCTGAAATTCAAATTAACTGGGCATCCTAGATTAGTATTTTCCAAATCTGGCAACATTACCTTGAATCCAAATTCTAACAGTCTCTGACTGCCCTGGGATATTTAAGCCTTTGGTCTGACCATTTTATGGGGCCAGCATTTCTATGTCTTCTTCCCAGGACTTTGATTCCTTGGTCTCTCCCTGCCATCACTTCCATATTTGCCTGGAAGAAGCCGAACACCAGTTAAATCCAATTCACTGTCTACTTTGTGCCTGCATCTGAAGAGCTTAATGTGCATTGAGAAAAATGAGTCATTATGCTGATTGGCCTTTCTTTGTAATTTATGACCATAAATCTTAAGTAGATCGTTAGCACTGTCCAACAATCCTACTATATTTCTTTTGCAAACTGTTTTCACACTCACAGAGAAAATGGTTCAGACCTTCTGATTTTTTCTTAAACCTCTTAACACCAACTTACCTGCTTACTCTCAGCTGATAGTCATGTTTCTTATTTTACTGAGAAAACAGAAAAAAAGATAGCAACTGCATTTCCCATTACTAAATGAGCCAAACTCCCTGCACTGAGGCCCTGTGCTCCCTCCTACTTCTATTTAAGGCCATCCCTCCACTTGTACACTGGATCTCTTTTTTTTTTTTGCCTACTTCAGTTCACTGCTTTTGCAATTAGCTACTTCTTCATCCTTAAATGTTTCTATGTTTAACAGATCACTGCGATCAACGAAAAAATGTTATGTTAGGCCATATCTTTAAAAAAATTTAAAATGCCATTATCCCATATCCTTTCTTATTTGCTATAATGGAGTGTAGCTCTGTTTCTCTACTCACCCTATGTAGCCAAACAACTCAACAGAGTTGTTGAACCAATGCCTCTCAAATTTGCATAGGGATGCGCTTGTCAAAATACAGTTCTGATTCAGTCAGTCTGAGGTAGAGCCTGAGATTCTGAATATTTAACAAGTTCACAGGTGATGCCAATGCCTCAAGACCAGAGACCATTCTTTGAGGAGCAAGGATCTGTAGACACCTACTATTCTCTTTTTGAACCTCTCCAACCAGGCTTCTGTGTCCACAATTGCACTCTCAGGGTAGCTGTGGACTGTGATTGGCCAAGTTTAATGTCACTTCTCAGTCCTTCTTGATGGATCCCCTGCAGCATTTGACTCTCTTGAAAGGCTCCCTTCCCTCCTGCTCTAGAATAACTCCCCATTCCCCACCCAGCCTGGTTTTCTCCTTCTCACTGATTGTTCCTTTTTCCTTCTTTATTGGCTCCTCTGAGCCTTTCCAAAGTCTACACAATGGAAGCTCCTGGTGGGAGACATTCTCTCTTCTCCCTCTACACTCCCCACCTCTCTGTGTGATCATATCCAGCTCTATGGCTTCAAATCTTTCTAAAGGCTGATAACTCACACATGTGTGTCTCCATCTCTAAGATCTCGCCTGAGATGCAAATATAGATGTGTATGTTTCCTTGATTTTTCTACCTGGATATCTAAGGAGTCTCAAACATATTATGTGCAAAACAGAATTTTTAAATTCTACCCCACCATCTGAAGAAATGATACCATAATTTACCCAATTTCCCAGACCAGGAATCCAGGATTTATCTTTGTCTCCTCTTTCTCCCTCACCCTCAACATCCAGTCCATCAACAAATTCTATCAGTTCAACTCACAACATACATCTCACTGTCTGAGATGCTACAACCATTATCCAAGCCCTCATCTTCCTCACCCCGGAATTACTGCACTAACTTCTTACCAAGGTTTTTCTGCTTCCACTCTGCTAAGAAGTGTATACACCATATAAAATGACCTTCAAATAGATATTAGACATATAAGGGCTGAAATGACTTAAATTTTCCTTAATGAATTTTTTGAATGATATTGATAAATACTCAGTATGCCCACCATCAAGCTATTTATGTGTTCATTGTATATACTTGTTTCAGATGTTTGAATCATTATACATGATAATCCAAAATGAGCTATTGGGGACACCATTATAAGGAGAAAAATTATGATTTTTTTTCTTTTTTTCCCAATTCAAAATACTGTGCCTTCGTTTCTAAAATGATTTCAAAAACAAGGCAATTATTTTTATTTCTTAGTGTTTTCTGAGAATAGGGTCTCATAAACTGTTACACAGAGGAGCTTATGAAGGCAGGATATGACTTGGGAACCTAACGTTCTCAGTATCTCTCAGTCCACATTACAAATACTACTATGAAACCATAAAGTCAGGGAAAACCAAATTTTGTCCTGTGACCCTAAGGCTGACTGGCCCATTATATATCCCTGTCTTTATATGCTCTTAAGTTGTGAAGAATAAGAGTCAGATTCAAGGCACCTTATTAATTTTAAGGTTCTATTTTTGTAAACTTAAATTCACTCATAGCTAAGTTTTTCTTGTTCTTTTTGTTTCTTTCTCTTAGGAGAAGATACATTTCCCATAACACACTGAAGCCTTTAATGCAGGGGTCAGCAAACTCTAGCCCAAGGGCCAAGACTGGCCTGCTACTTGTTTTTGCACAGGATACAAACCAAGACTGGCTTTTACATTTTTAAAAGGTTCCATTTTAAGTGGTAATGTGAGTATCTACATAACGTCCTTGATTTTGCCTCTTGGTCCACAAAGCCTAAAATTTTACTCTCTGGTCCTTTAAGAAAAAGTTTTCTGAATCATGTATTTAAAGCTCCCCTGAGCTTATTTCTGGAGTTCCAATTTCAAGCATCCAAAGAGGAGCAGAAAATCTAGTAAGCTTTATGCAAATTTCAGACCTCCCTTCCCCAAAATGATTGTTTTTGTTTATTGGTTTAGTTTTTGGTTTTCTTCTCTGATTAATTTCTAGGGAGAAATTAAAATCGGTTGCTTATCTCTCCAATGCTTTGTCTACGGACGCCAGTCTGGCCCCAGCCACAGCTGCCCATCTCCTCCTCAGCATTCCAAGTGTCCACTCCTTGTGATGTCCCAAGAAGGGAAGGCATTGACAGGTGTGTGTCAAGCGAAGGGACAGTTACTGGATTATGGTACCCAGAGATGGATTATGGCATGACAGTTGAAGAAGTTCAAGAAGGGATAGTCCTGGTCCCCTGTAGTAGAGGTAATTAGGAAAGTGTTTTTGCTCTCCATTTATGTATCTTTCTTGGGAACATCAGAAGATATGTACAGTGCTAAGATGAGGAAGGGAAACTTCAGAGATGGGGTCATGGGTTCTCAGCCAAATGCTATCAAAGACACAACTCACAAACCTCACTGCCTGCGAGTCAGTCGAACGGGTCTAAATCTAAGCTGCTCTGCCTAGTCCGTCTTCCCTCTGGGGTTGGTGGTTAGTGCTTCTTGCCTTCTAGGGCTGGCTCATGCTATCGCCCCATTACACTGATTTTTTCATTACCAAAGATGCTGGGTGATAATTTTCACCCCTTATTCTCAAATGCTCTGTTGATGCCTACAGTCTATGTATTTTGTAGGTACCAAAGATACACCCTTGGGGTGATGGTCATTTACTGTTCACTTCAGGTTTCTAAACATTAGATGATACCAAGAGCTCTGAAGGCAAACATGTTTGGTGAAGTTTCAAAAGGCAGCTGACACAGCCCATTAGAAAACCTAGTTGTTATGGTGATGGACAATGGCTGAAATTCAGAGAGAATCACAAAACATTATAATGAGAGAAACCTTATTTTATTCCCTGTAAGTTATATGTTTTTTCTCAATGTACACCATTTTGAAATAAGTATGCTATTTTCCTAGTCCTATGGGTCAAGAACCATAACATCAACAAGGACTTCTAATGTAGACAAATCAATCAAAAAAGAGATTCTCATATGGGTAACAGTAATAGTCTCACACCTGTTTAGCCTAACTTATTAATGACGCAACATTGAGTAAAGACCCATTGTCAGCAACTCAAAACTTTTGAAAAAAAAGAACTTTCATTTAAGAATATAAATGATGATTCTTTATTCTTTAAAATACCTAAACTTCCAAGAAAAAAAACTATGCTTTTAAATTTTGTTTCTATTTAAATGAAAAGCCAGCCTTCCAAAGTCGAAAAGTTTATCAAAATCTACCAAAGTCATGAAGTCAGTGGCATAAGTGGATTTCTTAAGAAAAATGGTGAAGATACTATTGTTGGATCTAGAATGATATGAGACAAAACAGTGGACAAAAACTAGGAGTAGAAGGAATCTTGAGAATCTGGATGCACTGGCTTAAACAGATATCGTGGAGAGGAGCATGGACTACCCAGACAATGGAAGTGAGGATAATCAACCAAGTTTCATGAGTTTTTCAACTCCATTCCCCATAGGCCATCTAATTATACTTAAAAGTACATTAAAAGAGCAATATGTGTAATTAAATCAGGCATGCTTTCGGATTTTAAATCATTTAATGCAGGTTGACTCAAGTTCATGTATTCATGTGTGCGTGTGTAGCAACAGAAGGTGTAAAGAACACATCTCATGTGTGACTGCTACATCATCCCACTTCCATGATGGGGGCTGCTCTGGGGGATAGAGTGTTGCAGAGGTGGAGGAGGTTAAAAGAAGAAAACCAAAATAGCAAATCTATGTTCTAGATAAAGGAAGCCCAGGTTCAGTCTTGAACCCAGAATTATAAAACTAAGCACAACCTTTTCACTTCCTCTTAATAACGGTAATAGTTGACAAAAATCTGAACATATAGGGAGCTTTACAGAACACCATGGGCGATTGTAGTGCCTCAAAGGAAACAATATTGAACTCCAACTATCATCCAGAAAATATAGATGGGTGTTATATTTTAAATAATACCATAGGAAGATCAGGATGAAGCTTTATACGTAGGTTTTAGAGCTTGATACGTTTGGCAGTGGATAAAAAGAAGCCATTTTGAAATTTCTGAAATGATTATGTGACACTGAATCTCTCTTCTGAATCTCAAGAGAGCAAATTTTTTTCTTGTGTTGATGCCAGAGGTTTTAATGTGCCCGAGTATTAAACAAAGAGCATCTTGTTTTGCAAAGTTTATTACAAACAATTGCCCGGCTATTAAAATTTGCTTGATGTTTCCAGGTATGCTTAGTCCCATCATGGAAACGTGGGTATATGGAAACTAGATATATCACATCTCATGCTTCAAAGTGTGCAAAGCAGCTGTCAGAGTTGAGTGGGTGGGAGATGCCTTTACTCAATCAGCTCAGATTCAAAGCCCATCAATTCAGTGTTTTGATGGTAGTAAGAATACAACCACTTGTATTCTATATAAGGCTACGCAGCCAACTTAATATTTGTCAAACCTAGTGGAATGTAGAAACCTGCCAACATTTTACCCTAAGCAAGCAGGAAATGGCAAATATGATTTTCTGTGTAACAAGCAAATGTGGGTTGGATTGCAGTCTCAGACATGAAGGATTTTGATTCTTCAAAGCCTTGGGCTGACCTGCCAAGCGTCTGATCATCTTACTTTAAAATGGGTCAGAGAACAGACACTCAGCTAATCATGAAACACTAAAATAAGTTTGTTTTTCTTTCATGAAAACTGAAAACAGCAAAGTGTCAAAACTTTGTATACAGAGAGTTTTCCAGGGTTTGGGATGGGACACATGTATTCTGTATGAGGTGGATCAATTAATCTGTGAAGGTGGGATGGGACCTGAGAAAAACTCTGGGGCCACTTTCATTGAACTCTCTGTCCTTTAACTCAGAGCTGGGATGAAGTATTTATCTCTGAGCTGTGAGATTTCCCAAGGAGCCTCCCCTTACCCTTAGCTTGTTCCCTTTGACCAAGGAAGTAAGGAATGTTGCTCTGGGGAGGAAAGCAACTTTCAGACAGCTTCACCCGTTCCTGGTTGGGTGACCTTGGACAAGTCATTTCTCTCAGCCTCCACTTCTTCACCTTAAAATGAGAATAATGACAGTGCTTGACACATAAGATTTTCATGAGGATTAAATAAAACCATGCTTGGAAAGAACCCAGACCAAGTACATATTCTATAAGTGGTTGCCTTATCTTCATTATTTATTATTATTGTTAGCAATATTGTCATTGCAGTTGTCTCTTCTCCCTTTTAGCTCAATTCAATTCAGCAAACATTTATTGACAGCCAGTTTTCTATCATTTAGCAGGGTAGCTAAGTTTCACTAGCATATGTGACACCTGTCCACTTAATTCCTTCCTTGAGTTCTAGTCAGTAGTCAATAGGGTCCTAAAAACCCTTAGGATAAGGAGGATTCAAGTTTATCACCACATTCTCTTAACATTTATTTCAGCTCTGTCTTTACCAACACTCCCCTCTGGAGATTTTGAATCCAAAATGCAATTGCCAGTGCTTAAAAATTATGAATTGCTTGAGACTGGGAACAGTTGAGCATTAAAAGAGTTCTCTCTCTCAGTAATTACCCATTAAAATTCAATAACATTAAAGACATGCTGTAAAAAAGGAGGTGGGGGCTTCCCTGGTGGCGCAGTGGTTGAGAGTCCGCCTGCCGATGCAGGGGACGCGGGTTCGTGCCCCAGTCTGGGAAGATTCCACATGCCGCGGAGCGGCTCGGCCCGTGAGCCATGGCCGCTGAGTCTGCGCGTCCGGAGCCTGTGCTCCGCAACGGGAGAGGCCACGACAGTGAGAGGCCCGCGTACCGCAAAAAAAAAAAAAAAAAGGAGGTGGGAAGAAAGGTATTAAAAGCCCAGGTGTATTTTTGAATTGATAACAGCTATGAGATATTAACTTATGTTTATTTCTGTGCATGTGTCATTGCCCTAATATATTTGAAAGGAAATGGTTCAGGACTGCTCATATCACCTTGCTCAGGCTCTGTCTGAAATATGTCTCTACTGATCCAAACTGCAAGAGTCCCTAGTATGGAATTTGTTTCTCTTTCATGTTTCATGTGGGTCCCTCAGAGAGTTCATGTAACCTCCAAAGGAGATCATAGCACAAGTGTTGGGGAAAATCAGAGTTGTTTATCTCACTGTTCAGTTCAATCCTTTTGTTTTGCTGATGAAAAAGCTGTGTGGAAAACATCAGACAAATACAAAATACCTGACCACTATTGTTAAGGTCATCAAATCATGGAAAATCTGAGAAATCGCCATGACCAAGAGGAGCCTGAGGAGCCATGATAACTAAGTGTGATGTACTGTACTGGATGCGAGTCCAGGACAGAAAAAGAACAGATAAAAACTAAGGAGATCTGAATAATGTGTTGACTTGTTAACAATAATGTATCAATATTGGTTCTTTCATTGTGACACATGTATCTCACTAATATAAGAAGTTAATACTAGAAGAAACTAAGCAAAATGTATATGAGAATTCTCTGTACTAGCTTTATAATTTTCCTAGAAATATTTATAAAATTCTTCTGAAATAAAAAGTTTATTTTTTTCAAAAACTACATGATTAAATTCAAGCAAGTCATTAGCTAGTGGAATTAAAGAAAAACAGATTTGTGAACACTTTCAACCTGGAGCATACACTCATGTTTTCATGCCAGGGGTCTCCATGGGTGATAATGACACACTTGTGGTCTGGGGTGCTGGAAACAGTGTGGGTCTGTTTTCACAGCTGAGACTACCATTTGTCTCTATCTCATTGTGTTTGGTTTGTTTGTCCCACTGTGATAATCATACCTACTTCATAGGTTGTCTGTGAGGATTTAATTTAACGCTGTGAACCTCCACACAGCATTTGACACACAGTAGATGCTCAGTATAAATTTCCTTCTTATTCTCCTTAACCTTCATCCCAGGACAGGATTAGTCATGGTCTACTTCTCCTTTAGATCGTAAGTACGTGACCAACCATTACAATTTTGGCCATGCCAAGCATGATTGCCTCATAAGAGATAAATTCTCTAATGTTCAGTTATCATAGACTTTTAATTGTCTGTGAATTGTCTGCACACAAAGCCAGAAGCTCTAGAAACAAAATAAAATAAAGATGTAAATGAACCTTGTTGAATTGTTGGTTTGATTCCATGTTCTGAAGAAAACTAAGTCAGGTAGAACTTGAAGATATGTTTAACAAAATAAACTACTCTATAGAAATGAGTTAATCCACGTGAATTTACCATTTTTTCCTACAGCAGGAAAAATGCAGTTTGAAAAATAGGTAGAGAATGGAGAGAAACAATACTATTCTGAAAATCCATGGCTCTTTGTTAAGGGGCCTGGGTGATTCAAATGGAGGTTTACACACTCATTCAAGCAACTGACTTTTTTTGTGTGTGTGGGCCTCTCACTGTTGTGGCCTCTCCCGTTGTGGAGCACAGGCTCCGGAGGCACAGGCTCAGCGGCCATGGCTCACGGGCCCAGCCACTCTGCAGCATGTGGGATCTTCCCAGACCAGGGCACGAACCTGTGTCCCCTGCATCGGCAGGCGGACTCTCAACCACTGCGCCACCAGGGAAGTCCCAAGAAACTGACTTCTAAGAACCCACTAGATGTGAATTTCCATACTTGGTACTGGAGATAGAGGCAGAGGATAGTCTCTGCTATTAGATTGCTCATAATCTAGTCGAATAGATTCCACAGGGTAAGACTTGACCCTTAGCCAAGGTCAGGGGTCAAGAGAGTGTTCCAGAGCATGCAGTTCTGCTAAGTTTTAAAGGCTGCCTGGAGGAAAATGAGACTATGGAGGTGAATGCAAGGCTAAGCTCAAAGCCCATGCCCCAATCTGTCATAAACTGCAGACTCTGCGAAGACAGAAGTGTAGGATTCAAAGGAAGGCTGGTAGATGAAGCCAAAGAGCCAGGCAGTGCTCAGATCCTCTGCTCAGACTTGCTCAGCTCAGGGCTTAAGAGGTTAGCTGTCTAGGCTTCCACTGCAGTCAGAGTTCTGTGATTGCAGGGCAGAGGGTAAGCTGAAGTGGGATGAGATTGGAAGCAGAGTTTGAAGACTCTGGATAACATTCATGCAAGAAGGGATGAAAAATTAAATAACGTAGTGACCAAAAGAATGAAAGGCAAGGCTGTGAGTTGACATTGATGAGCTGGTGACCAAATGAATATAGAACATAAAGTTCTGGATAACACCCAAGTTTCTGGCTCAGGCCACTAAGACTACTATAGTGTCTTCAACAACATGAGAAACAGAGGAGGGGGAACAAGTGTGGAGGGGGTCTGAATATGTTATCTTCAAATAGGAAAATGCTAAGCTTGAAAAACTTATGGGATATCCAAGATACAGTTGAACATAAGACCAAGAAGTCATTAATTTGTTCCCATTCTTTTTAAATTTTATTATATTGAAGTATAATTGATTTAAAAATGTATTAATTTTTGCTATACAGCAAAGTGATTCAGTTATTTATGTATATAAATAAATATATTTAATAATATATATATTTAATAATGAATATATTTATTATTTATATATATATAAATATATACATACATTCTTTTTTATATTCTTTTCCATTATGGTTTATCACAGGATATTGACTATAGTTCCCTGTGCTATACAGTCAGACCTTGTTGTTTGTCTATTCTATATATAATAGTTGCCTCAGCTAATCCCAAACTCCCAATTCATCCCATCCCCACCTCTCCTCCCCCTTAACAACCACAAGTCTGTTCTCTATGTCTGTGAGTGTTTCTGTTTCATGGATAAGTTCCTTTGTGTCATATTTTAGATTCCACATATAAGTGATATATGGTATTTGTCAGATAGCAGTAATTCTTAATAAGAAAGAGATAGTGATGGCAAGAAACCCTTTTGGGATTGGGGTAAAAATTATTGTGAATGGTGCTGATAGTAAAAACTTATTTATTATGGAAATTTTTGTTTAATAAAAAATAAATAAAATGGGGCTTCCCTAGTGGTGCTGTGGTTGACAGTCTGCCTGCCAATGCAGAGGACGCAGGTTCGTGCCCCAGTCCAGGAAAATCCCACATGCCGCGGAGCGGCTGGGCCTGTGAGCCATGGCCACTGAATCTGCGCGTCCGGAGCCTGTTCTCCACAACGGGAGAGGCCTCAACAGTGAGAGGCCCACGTACCACAATAAATAAATAAATAAATAAATAAAATGAATTTTGATTAAATATTAGCTTTAAGAATTAACACAAAGTACATCAAGAAAGTATTGTTTAAGAAAAGGTTAAGTAAAAATACAATATGGGATCACTAGGGTAGAGGTGTATTTGAAGTCATATGTAGGAATTAGTTTCCTCACAGAAAGTACATTATGTTAGTGGGAAAGTAATTACTCTGTGCTTGGCCTGATGCTTTGCCACACCTTTGAAAACTTGTAGGTCTTTTTTGTTTGTTTGTTTTTTGAGAATTTGCTTCAAACCAAGAAGTAAAGCTGTGATGCAGAAACCAGACTGAGGAAGTGCTGAGATGTCAAGATTCTTCTTCATCTTCAATAATCCCCTCCCTACAAGCGCCATGTACTAAGTATTGATGACAGCAAGAAACATGGTGTGCAGAAGTTTCTTCTGAAACTCTACCATGCAACACAGTTGAGGAATTGGGTTTCTTAAAATACATCAACGTTGGATATAGAACCAAGATCGTAGAGTAGAAGGATGTGCAAGTGGAGATAGGCAACCCTCCAGAAAAATAATTCAGAATAATGATAGTGAAGATGATCCAGGACCTCAGAAAAACAATGGAGGCAAAGATCGAGAAGATGCAAGAAATGTTTAACAAAGACCTAGAAGAATTAAAGAACAAACAAACAGATATGGACAATATAATAACTGAAATGAAAACTACACTAGAAGGAATCAATAGCAGAATAACTGAGGCAGAAGAACAGATAAGTGACCTGGAAGACAGAATGGTGGAATTCACTGCTGCAGAACAGAATAAAGAAGAAAGAATGAAAAGAAATGAAGACAGCCTAAGAGATCTCTGGGACAACATTAAATGCAACAACATTTGCATTGTAGGGGTCCCAGAAGGAGAAGAGAGAGACAAAGGACCAGAGAAAATATTTGAAGAGATTATAGTCGAAAACTTCCCTAACATGGGAAAGGAAAAAACCACCCAATCCAGGAAGTGCAGAGAGTCCCGTACAGGATAAACCCAAGGAGAAACATGCTGAGACACATAGTAATCAACTTGGCAAAAATTAAAGACAAAGAAAAATTATTGAAAGTGCAAGGGAAAAATGACAAATAACATACAAGGGAACTCTCATAAGGTTAACAGCTGATTTCTCAGCAGAAAGTCTACAAGCCAGAAGGGAGTGGCATGATATACTTAAACTGATGAAAGGTAAGAACCTACAACCAAGATTACTCTAGCCAGGAAGGATCTCATTCAGATTTGATGGAGAAATCAAAAGCTTTACAGACAAGCAAAAGCTAAGAGAATTCAGCACCACCAAACCAGCTCTACAACAAATGCTAAAGGAACTTCTCTAAGTGGAAAACACAAGAGAAGAAAAGGACCTACAAAAACAAACCCAAAACAATTAAGAAAATGGTCATAGGAACATGCATAAGGATAATTACCTTAAACATGAGTGGATTAAATGCTTCAGCCAAAAGACACAGGTTTGCTGAATGGATACAAAAACAAGACCCATATATATGCTGTCTACAAGAGTCCCACTTCAGACCTAGGGACACATAACACACTGAACGTGAGGGGATGGAAAAAGATATTCCATGCAAATGGAAATCAAAAGAAAGCTGGAGTAGCAATACCCATATCAGATAAAATAGACTTTAAAATAAAGAAGGTTACAAGAGACAAGGAAGGACACTACATAGTGGTCAAGGGATCAATCCAAGAAGAACATATAACAATTATAAATTTATATGCACCCAACATAAGGGCACCTCAATACATAAGGCAACTGCTAACAGCTATAAAAAAGGAAATCGACAGTAACACAATAATAGTGGGGGACTTTAACACCTCACTTACACGAATGGAGAGATCATCCAAAACGAAAATAAATAAGGAAACACAGGCTTTAAATGACACAGTAGACCAGATAGATTTAATTGATATTTATAGGACATTCCATCCCAAAACAGCACATTACACTTTATTCTCAAGTGCCCATGGAACATTCTCCAGGATAGATCACATCTTGGGCCACAAATCAAGCCTCAATAAATTTAAGAAAATTGAAATCATATCAAGCATCATTTTGACCACAACGCTATGAGATTAGAAATGAATTACAGGGAAAAAAATGTAAAAATCACAAACACATGTAGGCTAAACATTACGTTAGTAAATAACCAAGAGATCACTGAAGAAATCAAAGAGGAAATAAAAAAATACCTAGAGACAAATGACAATGAAAACACGACGACCCAAAACCTATGGGATGCAGTAAAAGCAGTTCTAAGAGGGAAGTTTATAGCTATAGAAGCCTACCTCAAGAAACAAGAAAAATCTCAAATAAACAATCTAACCTTACACCTAAAGGAACTAGAGAAAGAAGAACAAACAAAACCCAAAGTTAGCAGAAGGAAAGAAATCATAAAGATCAGAGCAGAAATAAATGAAATAGAAACAAAGAAAACAATAGCAAAGATGAATAAAACTAAAAGCTGGTTCTTTGAGAAGCTAAATAAAATTGATAAACCATTAGCCAGACTCATCAAGAAAAAGAGGGAGAGGACTCAAATCAATAAAATTAGAAAAGAAAAAGGAGAAGTTACAACAGACACCGCAGAAATACAAAGCATCCTAAGAGACCACTACAAGCAACTCTATGCCAATAAAACGGACAACCTGGAAGAAATGGACAAATTCTTAGAAAGGTATAACCTTCCAAGACTGAACCAGGAAGAAATAGAAAATATGAACAGACCAATCACAAGTAATGAAATTGAAACTGTGATTAAAAATCTTCCAACAAACAAAAGTCCAGGACCAGATGGCTTCACAGGTGAATGCTATCAAATGTTTAGAGAAGAGCTAGCACTCATCCTTCTCAAACTCTTCCAAAAAATTGCAGAGGAGGGAACAATCCCAAACTCATTCAATGAGGCCACCATCACCATGATATCAAAACCAGACAAAGATACTACAAAAAAGGAAAATTACAGACCAATATCACCGATGAATATAGATGCAAAAATCCTCAACAAAATACTAGCAAACAGAATCCAACAACACATTAAAAGGATCATACACCGTGATCAAGTGGGATTTATCCCAGGGATGCAAGGATTCTTCAATATATGCAAATCAATCAATGTGATACACCATATTAACAAATTGAAGAATAAAACCATATGATCATCTCAATAGATGCAGAAAAAGCTTTTGACAAAATTCAACACCCATTTATGATAAAACCTCTCCAGAAAATGGGCATAGAGGGAACCTATCTCAACATAAGAAAGCCCATATACGACAAACCCACAGCAAACATCATTCTCAATGGTGAAAAACTGAAAGCATTTCCCCTAAGATCAGGAGCAACACAAGGATGTCCACTCTCACCACTATTATTCAACATAGTTTTGGAAGTCCTAGCCACAGCAATCAGTGAAGAAAAAGAAATAATAGGAATCCAAATTGGAAAAGAAGAAGTAAAACTGTCACTGTTTGCAGATGACAGGATACTATACATAGAGAATCCTAAAGATGCCACCAGAAAACTACTAGAGCTAATCAATGAATTTGGTAAAAAGGGGGGAAAGCAGCAGGGGTGGTGGTGGTGGTGGTGGTGTGATGAATTGGGCGATTGGGACTGACATGTATACACTGATTTGTATAAAATTGATGACTAATAGGAACCTGCTGTATAAAAAAATATAAAAATAAAAACATCAGCGTTGATTACAAGCCAGAGCAACACATCATACCATTCATTTTCAGGAAACACAAAACTAAGACTATATAAATAAACGTGCTGTGTTAAGCCAATGGTTAGATAACTTTATAAATGTATTCCGAAAAGATATTTATTTCTCTATCACTAATACTATGTATGACAGTGCATTTGTATCCATTAAGATTAGTTCTGACTGTGAGTGACAGAAAACCGAAAATAGCAGTGGCTTATGAAAGACTGAGTTTTATTTACTTCTTGTGTAAAAGACATCTGGTGCTAGTGCTGTGGTTGTCAGTGTTCCCAACTGTATCCATGGAATTGCTCCTCCATCCTCAACAGAAGCCTCCTACATCATGGCTTCTGGCATCCCAGCCATCACACAGACAACCCAGTCAGCAGGAAGGAGGTAAGGGTACCCGCCTTAACTTGGACAAGAGATTCCCCTTATGCATCAGAACCCAGCCACAGGGCAATGCCTAGCTGACAGGGAGAGGGAGAAATTCAATCTTTCTTCTAAATAGCCATTCACCCAGATAAAAATTAAGGGTCTTGTTACAGGGAGGAATGAGGGAGATGAGCACTAGAGCCTATAATAAGTCTCCACCACACCATCCCCCTTAAGGTTAGGATGGTCATAGCTGAGAAAGTGTTGGTTTTTAAATATATACAGATTCTCCATCCAAATATTACCTATTCAATCCTTATGATGTATCAGGTACTTTTACAGGCAATAAGGAAATAGCAGTGAACAAAGCAGAAAAATATCCCTGTCCTCATAGAGCTTAAATTCTAATAAGAGATTGCTATGCCTTTACCCTGTATCAGAAAACTGTGTTTTTACAAAGGGTGCACCAGCTATGTTCTTCTGTAATTGAACTAAGGAGTAGATGCACAGTGCCTTGGCTTAACAATCCCAGGACCAATCAGGATATCTTGCCCTCTGACGCAGCTTCAAGGGCAGAAGAATAATATCATTCAAAAAAAATTAAAGATGATAGTCCCTAATCCCAGCATCGAATGCCCTGAAATTCTATAGCTGTTAAACTTTTAGCAACAAAACAAAGAGATGGCGAGGTCAAGAATCTCCCTTCTGTCCTCGTCTACCATAATCTGAGATTTTGTATGTACCATTGTGATGTTCCTTGGTCTTTCATGCCATGAAACTATTCAGTGGGGATAGCAAATTTGGGCTCTCCATGTAACTTGGGGTCATTTGGTGCCACACTAATCAGGTCAGGATGACTAGGGTAGGATATGATGCTGTTACCCACCAGGGTTCTTAGCCTCCTTAATCAATAGAAATTGATCAGAGGGCAGACAAGAAATTCAGGCAAGGGTTTATTGGGGCCCCTGCTGCAGCAGCTGGGAGGGAGAACAAGTAAGAGTTTCCCTTGCTTACTTGCTCGCTGGGGTGGGGGAGGGGAGGGGTGAGCCGAGCTGGTTCCTTACATGGCGTGAGGGTAGAAGTGTGTCCAGGGGTCAGGCTGGAGGGGTGGCTTGCCCACCCTTTTGGTGGTGTTGAGGGCAGTGGGCATGCGCAGTACCTGCTTTTGCTCCCTGCTCTTTAGAAGTGGCAGTTGGTCTTTTTGGTCTCTTTTGTCCATAATTTGCCCCAGCTGTGCATGCGCACAGTTATTTTTAGTCCCTTATAGTTTCTTTGTATTTTGTTGCTTGAGGAGAGGTGTGTCCAGGAGCAAGCACCGCAGCAAAGGGTCCCAGGTCCCAGTCTGTCTTGATGCTGTACTGCTCTGGAAAGAAAAGGGAGGGATCAAGCTTCAGTTACAATATCAGGAGCCTATCTCTTCCTCTTGTGTTTAATCACTAATTACAAGTTCACGAACTATCCATTCTTCAGTCTAAGAATTCATGGGAGGTAATGTGGTATAATGGAAACTTTGGTTACTACTTTGGCTATACATTTGTGAGCCCGATCATGTACATTGTTTGAACAACAATTTCCTCATCCATAATAAAACAAGAAAAATAATATTACCTAGTTCCAAATTCTGTTTTAAAAGTGAATAAAGTTATATATGTACACACACTTTCTAATCTATAAAACGTTAATAAAGAGGTCATAAGTATATTAATATTATTATTGAAATGGTGAATTCTTTGGGCAAGATTATTAAGCAGACCAAGCTATTTTATAATAAGTATGCACTTTGATTTATGTTATCTTTGAGTAAAGATAGGCATTCAAAATTTTCTGATTCGTAGTAGGTGTTTAGATAAGCTTAGTTGACCTTTACCCAAATCTTGACAGCTAGTGGGTGAAGCAGGATATGCCCTGTGAGAAGAGCACAGGGTGTACTTTGATGCCTTGATTAGACAAACAGGAAACCCAACACCAAATAGAATGCTACGGAGGCAATTAAACTTGGTAGAGGGTGTCAGTCGAACATTCGACCAAGCAGACATAACAATCTCTGTAACAAGTGGTACTTTGATTTGCCTGGATCCTTTTATTTTTACCAGTGAAAGAGCTTAATTTGTTTTCAGTGGATACATTTCATGTTTCTCCAGAGCAGTTTCTTTTTGAATTGGATTTTCCAAATCATTAGGATGGGCAGCCCTTTCACATTTTGGATTGTTCTAGTAGCAGTCACGGCTAAGCTAGAAAAGATTTTGTTTTAGAAACACTTGTGTCATGTTTTTATGGATGTGGTTGACCTTTGCCACCAAATGCAGGGTGGGATGAGGAAAGGGGATGAAAGATTGGTGTGCGGGCAGCAGAGAGAAAATCCAGAGGAGAATTACCAAGAGAAAGAAGTCTCTAACAATACAAAATTGTTCCTGCCTAGAGAGACAATGGTTCTCACCCGCTTGCTGGCCTTTGTTGGTTGCTTCTTTGATGTTTCCTTTCAAAAGGGTGACATCATCTCCTCATAAGACAAGAATGAAAGTTCTGCTTATCTAATCACATTACACCAATTTCTTTCCTAAAAAATGAAACATTGAGTGAGATGACTTTATGAAATGTTTCATTGGTTATGGTGTCACCAAGAGATTGGAGACCTGAGGCATAACCCTTGGAAGATGGAAGAGTTGTACACCAAGAGAGAAAGGATTTAGCAACATCAGCTCTAAAAAAGCTACTGAGCCGGCCTGTATGATTTACTGAATGTCCTTGATTTAAGAATCTAGAATGCCAGGAAAAGTGTCCCAGGAAGAAAATTAGACCATGAGAGAGAGGAGATGGACACTGGGACATCCTGCAGATGCTGGCAATCATTTGAGAACTTTGGAAGTGTGGTCCCTCCAAACCCAGGGTTGGGCTTCCTCTAAAGTTCTTGTTCTGTCCCTACTGGCAGTCTGGCCACTCTGGAGAACCCCCTAGTGACTTTGCGATTGATGTGCCACATGGTGCTAGGTGGCCCTCCCAGGGAGAGTCTGCCAGACCAGCCCCTCAGGCTTCCCCTAACTGGAGTCCCACCTCTCAGGTCTCCGGAACTGCCCTGGCTGGACATGGAAGGAGAGTCCACACTGGTGGGTTTGGCTCTAGAGCAAACTCAAGGGCACTAAGTCTTCCCCCACTGCCTTATCAGATTTCTGCATTTGGTGGAGACGATTCTGCCTTTTGTAGATTACAAAGTTTTGAAGTCTGTAGTGCTCATTGAGCAGGATACATTGTTATCAAGGAGGGAAATGCTGCCCAGAAATAATTTAAAAGGAATTATCCTTATTATTGGATGTGCCAAAAAAAGGCAGTGGGCGGATAGGAGATTAGAGAGACTTGGAACGTTAATTTAAGCCCACTAGGCTTAATACTTTTCAGAGGTCTTTAGTGCTGATTACCAAGAGAAACACAAAACTGGCCTGGGCTTTCCTTTTCAGATGTGGTCCTTAGTATTCCAAATCTCTGATACAGCTCGTAAGACTCCTGCAACCTGTCACAGAAGCACTTCTATTGTCATCATCCAGTGCATTTGCCATGCTTTGTTTTTCACACCAAATATTGTCAGTGATACTGTGACCCCAGATTCATTATCTCCTGGGCTCGGGAAGAGATACTGACAGAGTTCTCCCCTCCCAAGAGTTGTCCTGGTTTGTCATCTCATACCATGAACTAAGTCGTTTTCTCTGAATTTGTGATGAGGTTAAATGAATTAATACGACAAACAGAACATGCATTCAAGTAGCTTTTAAGATGCACTCAATGCAATTTTTATTAAATTAAAATGTAATAGCCCTTAAAATTCAAGACTATGGGTAGTCTTAAATCAATGTAGTCCCAGTAAATACTACTATGAATATTTTGAAACAAGTTTCTGTACTTTGGTGATTACTATTACAAGAAAAGGGGCATGTTTAAATATGGAGAGTAAGGTGGAGGGTGGGCTGGTATAAAACAGCCCGGGGGTTCTGGCCCATGCGGACCTTGAGTTTTTAAGATTTTTCATATGACTGTTTATTGTTTCACCAAGTGAAATATGCCCAGAAGGGCATTTAGTGATGCTGACTCTAGTTATTAGGGTGTCAAAGACTATGGAGACCCAGTGACTTAAGAGAGAAGACAGACACCTGGGGAACTTTGATTCAGATGCTTCAGAGGAAAGGCATATTTTTCCTTGGCTTTTCCCAAGCTTGCTGTCTTAGTGAATTGTGACCAGTATTGGCCCAAAGTATTGATTTTCCCCATCTCCTGTTTTTATCAGCCGTCCTTTGGAAAATACTTGCTTCAGGCACCTGCTACAGAAACAGCCCATGTGGCTCAATCAGTGGGATTTTTCCTCTCCCATTCATCTTAACAAAAGGACTTGTAGCTTACTTCTGTCTTTTCAGAGCCTAACATTTTACTCATGTCTGAGCGAACTTTAGGTTAGTATTACACGCAAACAATATGGAATACATTTTTTGCTGTTAATTTCAGAATCTTAAGACTGATTCTTACAATTTTCTCTCTTTGTTCCTCCCCTATAGCAGTTACTAATAGCCAGCAGGAGAAACTCAGACAAACAAAAATAGATTACCAAATATCTTGCTTCTTGAGGGAGAAAACAACCTTCCTAGGAGAACATGCTTCCCTTTCATACATAGATAGTGACAGTGACCAATTGTGCAGTGACACATAATCACCCTGTATTCTGTTTTCTATTGATCTGACTCTCTGTATCAATGGGACAGAAGAAGGAAATAAAAGAAAACAATAGTCACTTCACTTCCCGTTTGCTTTAGATCCACATAGTCATGCTGCAATAATAAGAAAATGGGTAACAAGATAAATATTTTTCATCTGCTAACAGGATAATATAATTAACTAAATTATATAATGCCACAAGAAAGATAAAAATTTAGACTGAATGTCAGGAAATGCTTCCTGATAATTAGAAATATTTGACTAATAGAAAGGCTCTCAGGAGAATGGAGAGAAATTCTACCACTTGGAATATTTCAAATTAGATAAAAGCCAGAAAAATGAAGCTGGGCTTTTGTTTATATCTGTGTATCTCTAGGTTTTCCTTATCCAGACCACCCATTATATAAATGATAATATTCTTTTTTTTATATATCAGGGAATTAATTTATTGCTGCCAGAGAACAAATGCACACGTTTCCACTTTAAACAAATTATTAACTCTATTAAAAAATTTTTTTCCAAGAAAGTCAAACTGAATTCCAGGAAAGCTTTATATTATCCATAGTTGAGAGAGAAATATTCCTTTGTTACTTTGCACCTTTTCTACATGACATAAGATTTTGGCTTTAAATACAGACTGAGTTTTGATAAAGACATTGAAAATACTATTTCTTCATGTTGAGTAAATATATATTATTCATATATACAATAGTGTATTTATTTATTTTTATTCTTTTTTTTAAAACATCTTTATTGGAGTATAATTGCTTTATAATGGTGTGTTAGTTTCCGCTGTATAACAAAGTGAATCAGCTATACATATACATATATCCCCATATCCCCTCCCTCTTGCATCTCCCTCCCACCCTCCCCATCCCACCCCTCTAGGTGGTAACAAAACACAGAGCTGATCCCCCTGTGCTATGCGGCTGCTTCCCACTAGCTATCTATTTTACATTTGGTAGTGTATATTTTACATTTGGTAGTGTATACATGTCAATGCCACTCTCTTACTTCATCCCAGCTTACCCTCCCCACCCCGTGTCCTCAAGTCCATTCTCTACGTCTGGGCCACACACCTACGGTCAACTAATCTACAACAAAGGAGGCAAGAACGTACAATGGAGAAAAGACAGTCTCTCTAACAAGTGGTGCTGGGAAAGCTGGGCAGCTACATGTAAATCAATGAAATTAGAACATTGCTTCACACAATATAAAACAATAAACTCAAGATGGTCTAAAGACCTAAATAAAAGACATGACACCATAAAACTCCTAGAGGAGAACATAGACAAAATATTCTTGGACATAAATCATAAAAATATTTTCTTCAATCAGTCTCCCAACACAAAAGAAATAAAAGCAAAAATAAACAAACAGGGCCTAATCAAACTTAAAAGCTTTTGTACAGCAAAGGAAATGACTGGCAAAACAAAAAGACAACTCAGGGAATGGAAGTGTCTGGAGAAAGACAAATACTATATGATATTACTTATATGTGGAGTCTAAAAAAATAATACAGATGAATCTATATACAAAACAGAAATAGACTCACAGACACAGAAAACTAACTTATAGCTACCAAAATTGGCGACAGACAAATTAGGAGTATGGGATTAACAGATACAAACTGCTATATATAAAATAGATAAGCAACAAGGATTTACTGTATGGCACAGGGTCTTATATTCAATATCTTGTAATAGCGTATAATCAAATATAATCTGAAAAAAAAATGAATCACTATGCTGCACACCTGAAACTAACACAATGTTGTAAATCAACTATACTTCAATTTAAAAGGATTAAACTTCCTTAAGATATCACTGTCTGTATTTTGAAAACATTTTTCTTTACTTCTCATCTTCATTAAAATTTGCCATGATTATTATTTTACTATTTAACATAAATAAGAAAGAATGTAAAAAAAGTGAGGTGCTCTCACTGAAGTATGCATGTATGTTAGTGATGGTGTGGTTAGGAACAGAAGGGCAGTGACCCACCAACCTATTTTGAGCCATCTTCATAGATTTGGGGGCTGTTAAAAAAAAAAATCTTAAAATTCAGTTCCTGAGCAAATGGTCCAAGGAGGAACATACCGTTGGTGGGCATCTTGGAAGGAGATGGTGCATCTTAATATGACAGCTTGTCTTTAAGATGATCTAACCACTTATTTGCATCAATTACTGGGTCACCAACATTGTCTACTTGATTCTTTTATAGACATGGATGCTTGGGAGAGAACACACTGATCCCTTGAGGAGAATAATTTGGTCAGTACTTCTTATGGTAGGTTAGCAGATAAGCATTTTATTTATCAGGTAGGCTCTTTGTATACTGAAATACAGATGTTTTGTGCTTGAGTCAACCTTGTGTGAATTTGATTCAAGCTGTTGAATTTGTGGAGCTGAAGTCCAACCCCTACCCAAAGGGTCACAAACTTACATTCTTACAGGACAGTTAAGTGAATGAACAGGGGCAGGGTGGGAACCACAGCAAAAAAAAAAAAAAAAAATTGTTTGGCTTGAACCAGTGGTGACCATGTGGGAATGTGAGACCACCTGTGGTCGGATCCAGATTTTCAAGAGGAGATAAATATCCAGGGTTTTGTGGGAATACTACCAATATTTAAATATTTAAATATGCACAAATGTTCTAAAACAACAGCTGGAATAAATAAAACATGCTTGGAAGCAGGATCTGGCCTGTGTTGACTAGGAGATGACTTCTGCCCCAGGCCTTGTTCTAGAAAGAGCATTCTGGAAGCTTTCTTTGCTTACCACCAATGTGTGTCTAATCTGAGTATGAGCAATGAGTCTCATGATTTCAAGGGAAATTGTACAGTTCAGTTAGTTTCACAACTTTTATCTTAGACAAGTTAACAGAAGGTATTGAAATAAATAATTATAGTAACAATGACAAATAATACTTTCTGTGTACACATAGAGTGTTACAATTATATATTCACACACATATACCTGTACAGTCTATTTAGCCCAAGGAATAAAAGTCATTCATCTTGCTTTGCCATTTCTAATTAGAAATCCTAATATAAAAAGATCTGCAGTGGACAGGGACAAAGAATCTCCCCAGTACATACCATTAGACCTAAGATTTCTTGACCTCTCTCAAGGTCATCTTTATCACAACACGTAGAAAGGTAGATGAATCTGTCCTTCAATAAACTGAATGGATGTTTTCAAAAGAAAAGTCTATGGCAATGCCTTTATTTGCCCTCAGTAACTCATTGTTTCTTGTAACCTTCAGAGTTGTCCATTGATCTTATCGATTAACTTCTCCATGGGTGTGTATTCTGGCTGATCTGTTTGATCTGGAAAAAGTTATGCCTTTATCCATTGCCTAGATCAATGATTGCTGTATCTGTGTTTTCTGCCTCATCTGATGTCCAAACATTGTTTCTTTTTACTTTATATACAATAAAAAATATAAAGAAAAATCAATAAAGTTAGTATTTTACTTAGTAAAAATAAAACAATGGAGCAGGTAGGGAGGATTCCACTTAACTCTTAATTCAATGATGAATCTTAAAGGTGTTGCCCCATTGCATCTTGCCAATGATGAAAGTCAGTTCATTTGGTGGTGTTTATTAGGTTGTGCCCATAAGCTGGGAAAAACAGGTCAAACTCAAGTGCTTTACCTTCACTCCTCTGGTCCTACAGTGTGGAGTGGAGGAGGGAGACGATGCAAAGGTGGACTCATGACCTCTCTCATCTTGATTTCTTTCTCTGCTGCATTGAGATGCAAATGAACCCTGACATTTTGCCTACATTTCTTTCTCTTTTTCCTCCCTATCCATGTCTCTTTTTGTTCTTAAGCAGCTAATATGTTCAGGCTCTGCTGACACTTGCTGCCATAAATTGAACGATGTAGAACAGAACTCACACTGAAGTGTTGGTAATCTAGTGGGCTAATCAACCCAGAATTCGTATTTTAAAAGCATGGAATGGGGAATGATGTAATTTAGTGGAATTAGTGACTGACGGTCATGTCTCTGATTCTTAGATGAGGAAATAAGAGAGACAGAGAGAGAGAAAAAAATGCATTTGGGAATAGCTTTTATTATCATGTGGAAATCACATGCTGTATAGATCTCCAGAAGTTACTTATACTACATAATTGAAACTCTATACTCTTTGACTAGGTACTATATAGCATAGTGCCTATAGATCTCAGTACTGTATTGGATACTTAAAATTTGCTGATAAGATAGATCTTATGTTTCTTACCACACATATACACGATATTATAATAAAAGGGGTGGAAAGAGACTTTGGGACGTGATGGATGTCTTTTTGGCGTTCACAGCGGTGATGGTTTCATGGGTTTATATCTATCACCAAACTCATCGAGTTGTATACATTAAATATGTACAGCTTTTTACATGTCATTTATACCTCAACAGAGTGGTTTTAAAAAAATCACACCACTGCTCTCTGCATAACGCACTGCAAAAGCACAAACAATAAGAAAACTCTTGACCAAACTTAATCAAGCCAGTGAAGTAGCATCTTTCCAAAATGGAAATTGTTTGTGCCAGCAAACAAGCAGGAAGGCCTTAAAGACCCCACGTTAACAATTGTTATCGTAGGCTCCTGGGACCAGAACTTCTAAAATGACAAATATGTCTGGAAGGCTGTGGTCCAAGGGCATTTCTGCTGGCTATAAGTGAGGTATGGAACCAGAGGGAGCACACAGCTCTCCTGAAAATTGAAGGTGTATATACTTGAGATGAAACTGAATTCTATCTTGGCAAGAGATTTCCTTATGTGTACAAAGCAAAGGACAACACAGTTAACTCCTGGTGGAAAATCTAACAAAACCAGAGTAATTTGGGGAAAGAACTCACGCTCATGGAAACAGTGGCATGGTTCATGCCAAAGTCTGAAGCAACCTTCCTGCTAAGGCTATTGGACACAGAATCCATGTGATGCTGTACCCTTCAAGGATTTAAACTTATTGAAAAGTAAATAAAAAAGAGTGTGGATTTGTTCAAAAAAAAAAAAAAGCAATTGTTATCCAGTATTGACATCAATCTGAGGTTGCTCATCCCAGGGAGACCTTGACTTGAGTTGTGTTGTTCACTGTTGCACTGCAAGACCCAGCACAGTGCACTCAAGATATATTCACCAGATGAATGAATTCAAGAATGACCATAGCCCATGGAAGGTGAGAATTGCAACAGGGTCCCACAGAAAGCCACAAGACTAACCATTCAGATGAAGAGTGAAAATGCAGGGGAATATTTTACTCAGTCACATAGTAACTGTGTGACTTTGGGCAGGAGAATCAGTCTCTCTGAACCTGTGTGCTCAACTCTACAATACGAATGGCACTTATGTCAAAGGAGGCTTTGAATATTAACTGAGAGAAAGTGAGAGATGACACATGACCAAACTCGGGACTCAATTGTTATTTCCCTTTCCTCTCATTTTCTTTTATTTTTCTTGAAACATTTCCTTCTCTTTCTCCCAATTCACGGGTCATGAAACATTTTCATTGTTATTGAAAATATCAAACTTCTGCTCTGTGGCCTGCAGGACCACTCGCTCTTCATGTGACCTTGGAAAAGTTAGTTTCTCTAGGCTGTTTCTTCATCTTTCAGACGGGAGAGATGATTCCTCCTGTATTAGAGGGTTGTTTTGGGGATGAAACAAGTAAATATAAGTGCTTAGAAGAGTTTCAGGCAAACCTCAGCTGTTATTGTTAAGGTCAAATATACTTGTAAAGAAGGGGAATAATTTTGGTAAAGGTAATTTTGGGAAGTGCCGGATTGCTGATAAACAACGACTAAGAAGCACCATATTTTATATAAATGCTTTGCTATTTCTCAGATCTAGGAGAAACCCAAGAAAGATCTTTCCAAGCATTCACCATCACAGACTCTTCTTGTAAAAAAACAGTATCTGTCTACTTATCTAAATTTAACTGATACCTTCAATTTCTAATCAACAACAAGAATCCTTATTTTGATGTAATTTACAGTGTTATTTATTATCCGTGTGAGCTTGGAAACATTATTTTACCCCTCTGAACCTTTTCATAAAACTGAGCTATGGATGTGTAACATCACAGATTGCTAGTGTTATGGAAGTGGCATAGTCCATAGAAACCACTTACCAACTTCTTTTATTTTTTTTAACATCTTTATTGGAGTATAATTGCTTTACAATGGTGTGTCAGTTTCTGCTGTATAACAAAGTGAATCAGCTATACATACACATATATCCCCATATCTCCTCCCTCTTGTGTCTCCCTCTCACCCTCCCTATCCCACCCCTCTAGGTGGTCACAAAGCACCGAGCTGATCTCCCTGTGCTATGTGGCTGCTTCCCACTAGCTATCTATTTTACATTTGGTAGTGTATATATGTCCATGCCACTCTCTCACTTCGTCCCAGCTTACCCTTCCCCCTCCCTGCGTCCTCAAGTCCATTCTCTACATTTGCATCTTTATTCCTGCCCTGCCCCTAGGTTCTTTAGAACCATTTTTTAAATTTTTTTATTCCATATATGTGTTAGCATACTGTGTTTGTCTTTCTCTTTCTGACTTACTTCACTCTGTATGACAGTCTCTAGGTCCATCCACCTCATTATAAATAACTCAATTTCGTTTCTTCTTATGACTGAGTAATATTCCATTGTATATATGAGCCACATCTTCCTTATCCATTCATCTGTTGATGGACACTTAGATTGCTTCCATGTCCTGGCTATTGTAAACAGAGCTGCAATGAACATTGTGGTACATGACTCTTTTTGAATTATAGTTTTCTCAGGGTATATGCCCAGTAGTTAGATCATTGGGTCATATGGTAGCTCTATTTTTAGTTTTTTAAGCAATCTCCATACTGTTCTCCATAGTGGCTGTATCAAGTTACATTCCCACCAACAGTGCAAGAGGGTTCCCTTTTCTCCACACCCTCTCCAGAATTTATTGTTTGTAGATTTTTGATGATGGCCATTCTGACTGGTGTCAGGTGATACCTCACTGTAGTTTTGATTTACGTTTCTCTAATGATTAATGATGTTGAGCATTCTTTCATGTGTTTGTTGGCAATCTGTATATCTTCTTTGGAGAAATGTCTATTTAGGTCTTCTGCCCATTTTTGGATTTGTTGTTTGTTTTTTTGATATTGAGCTGCATGAGTTGCTTGTATGTTTTGGAGATTAATCCTTTGTCAGTTGCTTCATTTGCAAATATTTTCTCCCATTCTGAGGATTGTCTTTTCATCTTGTTTATGGTTTCCTTTGCTGTGCAAAAGCTTTGAAGTTTCATTAGGTCCCATTTGTTTATTTTTGTTTTTATTTCCATTTCTCTAGGAGGTGGGTCAAAAAGGATCTTGCTGTGATTTATGTCATAGAGTGTTCTGCCTGTGCTTTCCTCTAAGAGTTTTATAGTGCCTGACCTTACATTTAGGTCTTTAATCCATTTTGAGTTTATTTTTGTATGATGTTAAGGAGTGTTCTAATTTCATTCTTGTACATGTAGCTGTCCAGTTTTCTGAGCACCACTTATTGAAGAGGCTGTCTTTTCTCCATTGTATATTCCTGCCTCCTTTGTCATAGATTAGTTGACTGTAGCTGCGTGGGTTTATGTCAGGGACTTCTATCCTGTTCCATTGATCTATATTTCTGTTTTTGTGCCAGTACCATACTGTCTTGATTACTATAACTGCAGTATAGTCTGAAGTCCAGGAGCCTGATTCCTGCAGCTCCATTTTTCTTTCTGAAGATTGCTTTGGCTATTCAGTGTCTTTCGTGTTTCCATTCAAATTGTAAATTTTTTTGTTCTAGTTCTGTGAAAAATGTCATTGGTAGTTTGATAGGGATTGCATTGAATCTGTAGATTGATTGGGGTAGTATAGTCATTTTCACAATGTTGATTCTTCCAATCCAAGATCATGGTATATCTCTCCATCTGTGAAACCACCTATCAACTTCTCGTATTATGAATGTTGACTTCCTTACTGTGCCATCCTGATATGGACTCTCAGTTCTGAGAAGTCAGTTGTAAAACTGTCCCACCACATTAGTGAGATAGTGAGGTGTCATAGGAGCCCCTCACTTAAAAGCACATTTATTAGGGCCTGTTGCCAACCTCTTTCTTTTTTATTTCCCTTTGAGAATTATCGTTGCTGCATTTGTCAGGGTCCAACCAGGAAAAGAGGAGCCATTCTAAATATGTACAACAGAAGGAATTTATTCAGGAGATTGGTAATTTGGTAACTAGAAGTTGAGAAACCAGCAGGAGACTGTGCAGAAACTTGGCAACAGCAGATAATGGGCAGACCAGAGGCAGAGGTGACCTGATATGAGGCCAGGGACGTCTGGTAGGAGCTGGTTGAGACAATAAGGGAAAAATACCCCAGCTGTTTTCTTACCACTCTCTCATCTCCTGCCATTGACTGAACGAGGTCAGGAACCAGCGGAGATAGGACAGGAAGCCCATGGGTGGAAATCTGGAATACAGAGAGAACAGGGAAGAGCATGAATGGAGCTGCCGAGGGAAAAATGGTGCAGGGGAGGGAGGATTGCTTGCTTACAACATTCAAATCCAGCTCACAATGCTGTCCATCACAAAAGACACAACTGGAAACAAAAAATTCAGCAGACAGAGATGCACAGGATAGATTTAATGTTGGGTAAAATAATGTTATTACATATGGCAGCAAAAGAATATTGGGATTTTGTTTCTGATCTCTCAGCTCAAATGTGTATTTTCCAAAACTTGTACATTAAGAGTAATTTTAAAGAAGTACAAAAACATTCTTTTCTGACTCCTAAAATAGCATCAACAAAACAGCCTTTATTTAATAAGGGCAGTTAGCTTGAAGATAAAAGTATATAAAAATGAGTTCTAGTGGTTTATGTGTTTCTCTAGTATTTTCCAGAATACTTTCAAGTAGTTTCAGTTATTCCATAAAAAGCATAGGTAAGTCTAGATTTGTGCAAAATCAACTCTTTTCAAAAGCTAGTTCCCTTCTGGCTTGTAAATTCTTGTAATCCGTTGTCCCTTTGCAGCTAACCATGCCTTTATCAATTCAGTATTTACTGTCTTTAGCTTTGTGTGATGTACAAATACGAAGATAGTTTCTCCCTTATAGAGCTTATGTTTTATTTGGGAAGGAACGTAGGCAAAGAGAACATAAATTACGGCATAAAATATAGCAAGAGAGAAAGTATGTGTTACAGGATTAGGGCTGCATTCTGCAACCTGGAACTTGAGTTGGGTTTTGTTTCTTGCTTTTGTTTTAACCTTTTTGAGCTGACAGTACTGGCATGCAGCTGTCTTCAGTGGAGGTGATAATTCTTCATACAACATTTATCATTCAAGAGTTTGGTTTGATACATTCAGCACTGGATTAAAATCACTCAACAGATTTTCCACTGCCTTTCTAAAATTCCAAATTAAAGACTTCTTTCCAGCAATCATCACCCAACCCCCAGAGCACCTGCTCAGTAGCTCTCCACACTGGTGCCAGAGTAACTGACCCCAGTGGTAACAGCATCCTTGCAGAACCTACCTTGACAAGTGCTGGGTTTTCCCTCAGGATGGAAGAAGGCAGGGTCTCAAAGTCAAGGGCTGTTAAAACGCTGGTATCTACAAGCTCTTCATCTGCCAACTTCTTGCTCCCCTGTTTTTCATTCCTAAAGAGTTACACCAAGTATGGACTGTACACTTTCATTTGCATTCAGTCCCCAGCTTCTTTCCATGAGATTCTTACCTCACAGTTGCACCAAGAAGGTGAGAATACCTGAGAACTAGAGCTGGTGTCCTAATCTCATTTTCCTCTTCCATCTTCCCTAGCACTGAGCATGATGGCACATGAGGATGAAGGAATAAGTGAATGAGAGAATGAATAAGAGAGGACAATAAAACAACTGGAAAGAACTTTTGTTTTGGAATAATGGAAATCTGGGTTCCAACCCACCAGCTTCTCATTGTGTGATTTAGGACAAGTCACACAACCTCTCTGAGACTTTCTAGATGATTTGTTGTGATAATTAGTGATAAAGAATATAAAGCATCTCCTGGAGACAATGACTCCACTATGACTTCCTAAAAGGTGGAAGGTTTTATTCCATAAAAATGGGAATGTTATGTGTTTATTTTGTATGGGAGAAAAGAAAACCAAGAAAATTTGGAGTTTTCCAAGTGTATTATGAAATAATAACTGTCTCTTGATACATGATCAACTGAAAATATGCAAGTGTGGTCACAGGAATTTCCTGGCAATTTCTTTCCTAGGCCTGGATGGAACACAAAGCTATGAAGCAGGATTGCTACCACTCCTCTTGGCATGAAATGGGAACATTTCTCTTGGAGTCGGAATGGGAAAGCTCCGTTCTGAGAAACTGGGTCATTAGCACCAGGTGGACCTGACAAATCTAAGTCACTGCTTTTTGGAACTCCTTAGACTGCAATCCTGGAAAGAAATACATTTTTCCTGACTGTGTCTCCAAATTGGCTGGGTCAGCCCTATTGCACTCTCATGAACATAACTCGGGTTCTTTCCAAAGATTTCTGATGCACCTCAGGTGTTAGAGCAGTCTTGTTAGACATTACAAAGTTGATAAAATCTAAGCAAAATCTGAGTTTCTCATTCACCAGTTGAGCATGAGGGTGGGGTGAAGTGGGGCATTCTCTAGGCCAGGAGAAGGGAAGGTGTTCATTCTTTCTAGAATTTTTCTTGCTCCATCTCCTTCTCCACTGGTTCCCACCTTTGGGGTCTGGAATAAGGGGAGAAAGAACTGGAGAAAATAATTATTTTGATTCAGCTGGGGTTATTTTTTTTTTTAAATGTTCTCTTGGCTCCAAAATGGACTCTTTCTCTCTGGGGGCTTGTGTGGTTCTGTGGAGACATCCCCGGGGAATCGCAGCCCTGTATAGGCATCTGACTCTGGCAATGTCTCCTCCACAGCACCTGCCTGCTGAGAGTACCATGACCCAGGACCTAGGGTGGGGTCCTTTTACTGTCCCCTACCTTCCCGGGGCATAGACAAAGGTGGATCCTGCTGTAGCCCTCCCCCTTGGTCCCTCCATCATGGCTGTGCCAGCCAGCTTCCCATCTTCAGACTCATACAGGTGAGGGTCAGGCACTGCTCTTTGCCCCCAAACATGGGGAGTGGACACAAGTGGACACAAGTTGGGCTCTTCACTTGTTTCCTCACTCTACATTTGAATAGAGTGGCTTCTGAGAATCTGTGGCTCAGCCAGCATCCAGCCAGCTTGAGATATCTTCCCCTCTTTTTGTAAGCACCATTCCCATTTCTCTCTTGGCTGGAGGGACTGCACTGGCAGATGAGGAAAAGAATGCTGCTTCTCTACAACTTCAGAAGAATTCCTTCCTCTTAGGCTTGGTGTTCTCTTAGATGGCTATTGAGGATGGAGGTCATGAGAATAGGCTGGCCATCTCTCTGGACCATTCTTTTGAGGAAGTGCCCATGCCTGTCTTTAGAATATGGGGTAGCATCACTCACTATTTTCAGCTACAAAACTTTGACCACAATTCAGGACAGCAAGAAAACTCCCATTCTAAATTCAATTACAAGTGTACAATTTTTCCATCATGTATGCTAGACAGCACAGAAGTTCTGCAGCTCTGTGTTGGGCCCTGGTAGCATCTACTGCTGAAGGTGGAACCTTATTCTCTTTGCCTTGTTTCTCCTGAAACCCAGTTTCTTCATTTGATTGTTTTAATCTGTTGTATCATGATCTTATGTTGAAACAAGGTAGAATTTAAATAAATACATACATAAGACCACTAAATGTCAGTTGCTGACTTTAGAAAGTATAAATAAAGAATGCAGATATTACCATCTCCACTTCATAGGTAGAGAACTAGAGATAAAATTAGTTCAGGTGAGTTGCCCAAGGTCACTGAGCTAGTGACTGGCCTTCTGAAACACAGACACTTCCTGGCTGTAGAGTATGTTCCCTGAACACCGTATTACAAATCCAATGTAAAGGAATAATAAATGTGACACATCCTTGATACTGTACCTGACTTCACTTGGGCAGGCATTACTGTGGAATTTGTCATTAAGGCTTATTTGAGTAGCTTAGATACCCTTAAAAGCGTGGATTTAGCTTTCCTGTTGGAAACTTTTTCAAAGATGTACCTGAATCAATGAACAGTCTCTCTGGAAACCCATGGCCCCTTTTGTCCCTCCTAAGAGAAGAGAGGAGCTTTGGGCAGAGCTTATCAAATGAAATGCTCCGAGTCTCAGAACACACGTGAACTCACTCCTGGGAACACTGTCGGGATGCCGTGAGGGCTCTGAGATGAAAAGATAACTTTCAGCAATATTCTCTTCACGCAAAACCTGCCTACTTTTACATATATTTGGCAGAAGTTGAAAACCGGGGTAAAATAGAATGTGCTTGGTATCTCCTAATTATTTCAGCAAGAAGGTAAGAATAGGTCTTACCTGATTCTCTGAAAAAGAACAAAGTTCTACCTGATTAAAAAAAAAAAGAAAGAGAGAGAGAGTTAAAAATCAGCACCAGCCATCAACAATGTGACCTCAGTTGCATAAAATAAATGTAAAAAATAAATATAGGTGAGTTTTCAGACTGTCTGGGAGGGTGGGAAGAATGGTTTTGTGGGAGTCAGGAAACTCAGGTTTTAATACAGCTTCTCCCACTAACAGATGATACTTTTAACTAAATTGCTTTGAGACTGAAATTCCCATCTGTAAAGTGGGGGAGAAGAAGCCAGTCAAAGGCGCTTAACTTTCTTTAAAATGCTTTTACTTGAAAAAATTCCAGAAAAGTTGCAGCAGTAGTAAGTACTATGAGCTATAGAGCCCCATTCACCTAGATTCACTGGCTGTGTCTGCTTGTTTCTCTTTTATGTAATAACAAAGAAGATGATTATTATAATGATACATAATTATTAACATTTGACAAACCCTTTGAGAGTCAGTTGGAGACATTGAGCCCTTTTAGGCCTAAGTAAATACTTCTGTTGACAACCTCTTCCAAAACCAAAATGTAGTTATCAAAGTCAGAAAATTTACACTGATACCACGGTGCTGTATAATTTGCAATCCATATTTAAATGTCCCAACACTGTAGACTGCAGCAATGTTTCTTTTGGTTTAACTCATCATGCCTCCTTGATCTCCTTTGGTCTGAGACATTTTCTCCTACTTCTTTGTCTTTTGTGACCCTGACCTTTTGGACTTGTAGAGCTGTTTGTGGTTAGTGTGATGTTTCCTCACATTCAGATCTAAGTTGTGCATTCTGGGCCAGGAGACCTTGACTGTGCAGTTGTGTCTCTCTTGGTGCCTCTCTCTGGAGGCTGAGACCAACATGTCTTGTTGGTGGTGACATCCACTTCGATGACTTGGTTGAAGAGTGTCCCCGGGTTCCTCCACTGCAACGACCACTTTGTCTTTTGTGTGTGTAACATGTAATCTCTGGGAGATACTTCAAGGCTGAGCATACATCCTCTTTCCTCACCAAACTGTCACCAATGACTTCAGCTCCCTTTGAAACTCTTGCCTGAAGCAATCAGCACCATGATGGCTGCAAAATGCTGATTTTCTATCCCTCCTTCTACATTTACATGTTGACTTTTGGCTATAGGTAGAGGTTCATCCTGCCCCACTTAGCTGTTTACTGTCTATCTTGTGTCACTTTGGACTTGCGGTTGAAACACTTCTGACACAGACTCTGAAATAATGACATCCATGGTCCATCTCCCTAGAAAATAATGCACATAAAAACCCCACCAAAGTACATATATTTTCCAGATGTTGATGGATCCTTGAAGTCTGTTCATGGCCCAAGCCTAAGGTACTTATGGAACTTTGTATAATAACACTTCTGGCTCTAAAATGCAGTGATACTTCTGCACCTGTTGATATTATTTGAGAAGAAGCAGATGGTAAGTCTATTAAAATGAGTGTGGCAGGTTCTTCATATCTCCTCAATTAGCAAATAGCTTCTTGGAAACTAGGTTACTTTGGTTTCTTTTAGAAAAATCACTCTACTAGTGCTTTCAAGCACACCCTTAAAAACCATATAGTTTCCCTTTAAGACTCAGAAAGTGAGATAAACCCTCCCCTGGCTCCTCTTCCTTCAATCTTTGGGTCTTTGGTGCTTGGAGGGTGGTGTCGGCTCTGTTGATTCCATGAGGTTCGTCGTGTAGTTCAGTGTAACTTCAAGTCACATCTCATCTCAGCCTGTTTACTGGAGAGAAAGGCAGGAAGAAATCCCCCATGAGTGGCCCCCAGAAACCATCAGAACTTTATCCTAAAGGAAGGGAAATGTTGTCAATGCCAGAACTGATTGGTTTGTGTTTCAGGCTCTGAGACAGATAGACCACAGTTCCAGACCCAGATCTGCCACACAGGCCTGAACCTGCTATTAATCAATCTTAAATCTCACACACACAGTAGAGACCGTAATTGGATCACTGCCCTGGGTGGTGGCACGTAGCGAGCTCTTGATGGATGACATCCCTGGAACCTCAGTTGCACCGTACCTGGAGACTCTTGCATTGGCTGTAACTGTACATACTGTCTCAGCCACTCAGCCAGACCTTGGTCATTCAGGAAGGTGGGCTTGGGTTTTGTTCCTGGTCTGTACCCTCTTTCACTGCCCAGGTCATCCTGGGCTCCCATTGAATAAGTCAAGATCAGGGCCTTAGCCCTTTGAATTCAGTGCCTCTCAGCTTTGCAAAATGATAAATAGTGACCTGAAGAAAGAATCTAAATCCATGCTAAACGGGCTGGGGGCACACGTTAGAGTCCTCTACCCTGCTTTTCTTGTCCAATCCAGAGGAGCAGAGCTGGCTGTTCTGGACCAAGGGTCAGATAGAGAAGCCTCGGGGCCATGGAAGGGGGAAGATGGGCATGGAGGGGGTGCTGGCAGTGACTCGGAGCCTCATCCAACCTGCTATGAGCTCACTTCATTCATTCTTTTACTTATTCCTTCCTTCTTTTCTTCCATCAATAAACATTCACTCAGTGACACTGTTAAGATGTGAAATACCAGCCTAGCTTCTTATACCAAGAAAAAAAGCAACTGCTTTATTGCTATGACCCTAAATATCTTACCGATTTCTTTGAGGAAAGCTACCTGAAGCTTTACCAATGTCAATATGTAATAGGGATATTGTTTCTAGAAATGCTTATCTACTGTTCAGATCTTTTATTTCTACTCTACTCGACCTCATATTTTTCAGCAGAGATGATTTTGGAAGATCATCTTATTATCTTTATTATCATATGATTATTATTTTAAGATAAGGAGGAGATATTTCTGCTACCCATACTTCCGCTCATTGGCAGAGATTCTCTGCTTCAATGTAGAGAATGGACCTGAGGACACAGGGAGGGGGAAGGGGAAGCTGGGACGAAGTGCGAGAGTAACACTGACATATATACACTACCATATGTAAAGCAGTTAGCTAGTGGGAAGCAGCTGCATAGCACAGGGAGATCAGCTCAGTGCTTTGTGTCTACCTAGAGGGGTGGGATAGGGAGGGTGGGAAGGAGGCTCAAGAGGGAGGGGATATGGAGACATATGTATACATATAGCTGATTCACTTTGTTATACAGCAGAAACTAACACAACATTGTAAAGCAATTATACTCCAATAATAAAAAAAAGAAATTCCCCGCTTCCCTGGTAAAGTAAAATGGGGAGAAAAAAATGGAAAGACTCCAGAGAGAGGTAACCAGATGAGGACTGAATTGAGAGGAGAGTGAGAGCCAATGTGCCTTGAGAAATAAATGATTTATTCAAGAATCTATCCTTAGGTAACAAATAGTACATGGGGAGTCTAATTTACCTGATCTAAGTGTGAATTAGAGACTGCTGCCGCAGGCCTTATCAGTTTGGAAAGTGGGAATAACAACTTAAAATTTGCTTTCCCTTCAGCAACAGTTAATTTTAGTTTGTTTCCAGGTCCTTCAATCCTTGAAACATTAAAAAATAAATGTCATTATGTCAGAAGAAATTCAGAATTAGAGTTCATGAGATTCTCCAAGAATTGATGGGTTTGAAGCAGGTGGAAAGAAAGGAGCTTTTGCTTGAAGAAGTGGAGGGGGGCAGGAGCGAGGGCTGGAGGTAGGCAGTGGGGAATGGTGTAGGAGTGGGGTGATGAAAGAACTCTGGACCTGGGGTCAGCATCTGGCTTTGTAACTTGCTGAGAGTCCGTCCTTCACCAGGGATAAAAGGTCTTTTACTACTTAGGTGAGTCGTAAAAATCAAATGAAGTGATGCGGAAGGGTTATATAAACTGTAATGTGATGGACAAATACAACCTATTTTAAGAAGGGTTTCTAAACTGTGGAGGAGCCCCATATGATCACCATATGACATGAAGGCCCTCTGCTTTATGTAAGCCTAAGGTAAAGGCTCACAAAAGGCATTCTCTGCAGATACTTACATGTGAATCCGTTTCTGCTTCTGGAAAACTTGACATATTAAAATGTTTCCTTGAGACTGTTGAATAAAACTAGCATTTAACCACTAGTTTACCAATCAGTAAACACCGAATGGATTCCTACTACGTGTCCAAGTACCAGGCCAGATCTCAGGGATTCAGAAACAAAAGGCACGGTCTTGAACTGCAGACTTTCAGCATCTGGTGGAAAGGGCAGACCAGAGGGAACTGTTGTAATGTGGCTTGAACAGTAAGAGTGCAGCCTGGGGGTGGGAGCAGGATTCAGGAAGATTTCCTGCATAAGAGAAGCTGGAACTAAGACAGTGTTTTCCGGAAGAGGGAGTGTGTGTGTGTGTGGGGGCGGGTAGGGAACACTAGGAAGGGGGAGAGGGGAGAGGGCAAGGATTAGGGTGGGGATCTGGGGTCTGGGGTTGGGCTCTAGTTCCAGGTGGAAAAGCACGTGTACACTGAGTGAAACGGCCTAAATATTCCCTCAGCTTGACTGAATTTTGACCCTGAACTGGTTTCTTCCTGACCCCAGACCCCTGGCTTCCCTTTACTTAGAGCTTTTCCTTTAGAAGACTCACCATTGTAAATTCTTTTTCTGCCCCTTTGACACATAGACCTTCTCTCAGTCTCTTGCCAGTTTTACAACCCAGAAACTGTCTTCCTCAAGGACCTGGGAGCCACCTTTGAAATGTGACCATGGCGGAGTGGGGATACTGTCCCTGTCTCCCAATTTCTGTGGGAGGATGAGATCCTAACTTAGATGTGCAGAACTTAGTGAACTCAGATCTTAAGCACATTGACTGTCCTCCCCATAATGTCCTGCAGTACTTTTCCACCAGCTCACCCAGGGCTTAAAAACTCTCCCATCTTTTGTTTCAGTGGAATTAAGATCAATCTCTCTCCCCTATATCAATAGACTCTCTCCCCTGCTGCAATAGTCTTGAATAAAGTCTTCCCTTGCAATCCAGTGCAATTTTTCTTTTACAAGACAGACATAGAGGAATGAGAACAGAGGGTTAGAACAAAGGTGGATGAGACTCGGCTCTGTGACCACTGGAGCTGCTTGGATTCTGAACTGCATTCTAGATTTGTGTCCTAGAGTCCACACTTCCTGAGCTGTTGGGGACACCAGACTGTTCAGCTGTATCTGCCTTGCTGAGAGGCAGCCTCATGTGAATGAATAATTCAAAATCCACAATAAACAACTATCTTGAAATAAACAACCACAACCTACCAGTGCATAATTCAGAGAGCTAGGGAAGAAAGCTTTTCCAATGAAGCCAGTTGGCACTGGCTTTGAGGAAAAATTCCTTCCTTTTTTTTTTTAATGTATGTATGTGGTATTTTTATTATACATTTTACTGATATGAAGGTTGTATAGCACATATTTGCAAATCATAATAAAATATACAAAACCCTTCATTGTCAACTTCATATAGCTAACTGATTCTCTCAGAATGCTTTTTAAACATTGATGGACTGGAACTTTAGTGCTTTACAACCTGGCTGAGGTGCCTCAGTGGGGTGGAGAGAGCAGCAATAAGACCTGGGGATTAGAAGAGAAAGCTTGTGTGTCACAAGGAAAGACTGATGTGTTGGTCCCATCAATCAGGTCTGCGTTCCCTATGGTGTCCCTCAGTGAAGCAGCTAAAATTCCATTCCCATGTTTCTTCTTAGGAACAGTTAACTTAGTTGACCTGCTGATGGTGGTCAGACAAACCTGGACTTTCCAATCACGTTAGAGTCCAAGTTACCAGTGCTGTGTAATGGAATTTTACCTGATTAGACATAAGAGTGATGCCAACTAGCATTGATGTTCCTGGGTGACACTGGTGGTTGGCTGCGAGGTTAGAATTGAGTTGTTTTGACAGGCTTCCTTTGGCAGCTGTCTATCCTTATGACCTTGACAACCGATGGCCTTCTTTGATTATATCTGCTCATTGGTATGCACCAGTGGTTTTAAATCCAAGTAATCTTCATCAGTGTGTTAGTATTTGAAAGTTCAATCCATATATTCAGAATCTTATCATAAAATAACACCCAGCTGGGACTGCATGCAGCTTTTTCTTTCTTGCTGCTGGTTGCATTTTTGCTCTTCCTGATGAGAAATTGAAGAAATAATATCTCCCAATAATTTCTACTCAAAATTTATTTACTCAGCTGTAACTTCTAATGCTGTGGATCATTTGAATACTTTTCTTTTTCTTTCCTTTCTGGCTACTTCCAAAATGATATTCTATGGTCACAAGCTATTAATCAAGTGTTCTCTCCAGTCATTACTTGAAAGTGTCTGGGCACTTGGGAGGGAGGAGATGTTTCCTACTGCTGGAAGGACATCTTTCAGCCCTCAGCAGGGCAGTAATGTGCCAACAGAGTCCTTAATAGATTCACTGGACCCCAAATCTGCCAAATAAACCAATGAGCCTATGTCAAAAATATCTCTATTTAAATATGCATCAATCCATCCCCAAATTGTCCCTTTTGAATATCAATTTTCCTCCATGAAGAAAAGCTTGGTGCCTGTGAACCAGCCTTACAGGTTTTATGAGTTTAATACCAACCTCCATTGAACTGTTGTATAATTAAAGATGAATGATATAGTTTGTAAGTATGCATGTAGATTTTGACATGAGGTCTAACTTGATTTCTCAACACTCAAGCAATATGGGTAGAAATCAGCTGTTTTTAAAAATGCCCATCTCTTTTCCAAAATTCACCCTTAATTTGTTTCATTTAATGGATTTGAACACATTGAAGGTGAGTCCACTTTGGTGAAGTACATTATCATATCCATAAGAGTTTTTCTTAAAAATTAAATCTTGGAGAAGAAAGTAATCATAAACCAGTCGGTCAAGGGCTTCACATAGACATATTAAATAAAAATATCAAATTCAACCTCATCTAATATTCAAGGAATGAGTAGAAAATATGCTTGAGGAATCAAATAGTCACATCCCTTGCCTGTAAACAGGTGCATGTTTCAAATTTCCAGGAGTGAAGGGATTTGGTTGGTTTGTGCTCCACCTCCACCCCCCACCCCACTACATGATGATCTTCAGGAAAGATCTTGGTCAGTCTCATCATCAGAAAGCTCTTCCTTATGTCTCATCCTTACTCATTCTTTTTTAAGTTAAACATTGTTTGGATTTATTTTAGCTGGTAAATAAATAAAACACCTGTCTTAGTCTGCTCAGGGTACCATAACAAATGCCATGGACCGAAGGGCTTAAATAACAGATATTAATCTTCTCAGAGCTCTGGAGGCTGGGTGTCAGCATGGTCAGCTTCTGGTGAGACCTCGCTTCCTGACTTGCAGATGGCAGCCTTCTCACTGTGTGCATGAGGATGGATGGAGATAGGGAAATCAGACTCTCTGGTATCTCTTATAGTGTCCTCTTATAAGGGCACTAATCCCAGTAGGCCAGAGGCCTGTTATCATGGCCTCATCTAACCCTAATTACCTCTCAGAGGCCCCATCTCTACTTTGGGGGTTGGGCTGTAACGTATGCATTTGGAAGGACACAGATATTCAGTCCTTAACAATGTCCTCCTATCTCATACTTCTCTTTCTTTGGACTTTATAATTCTGGAATTCTAAATATTTCAGAAGACTTACTTTATATTATTTTAAGAAATCATAAATACCTCTGTCTTAGCCCTGTGTAGTTCCTCCTCATTTTTTTAAACATGTGATGCAACAACACTATCTATAATACACATATATATTGAGTTGGTCAAAAGTTTCATTCATTTTTTTTTTTCTGTAAGATGGCTCTAGTAGCATTTAGTTGTCCTTAACTTCATTCAAAGCCATTTTGTTAGATAGTATATGACAGCTGTCATATTAGCATGTATTAAAAAATAACATCAAAATTGGTGAATTTTTGTGTAGCCATTTTAATATTGAAGATGGAAGAAAAAAAGCAACATTTTCAGCATACTGTGCTTTATTATTTCAAGAAGGGTAAAATGCAACTGAAATGCCAAAAAAGATTTGTGCAGTATATGGAGAAGATGCTGTGACTTACTGAATGTGTCAAAAGTGGTTTGCAAAATTTCGTACCGGAAATTTCTCAGTGGACAATGCTGCATGGTTGGGTAGATCACTTGAAGTTGATAGCGATCAAACTGAGACATTAATTGTGAACAATCAACGTTATACCACACGAGAGAGAGCCAACATACTCAAAATATCCAAATCAAGCATTGAAAATCATTTGTACCAGCTTGGTTATGTTCATCGCTTTGATGTTTGGGTTCCACATAAGTTAAGCAAAAAAACCCTTCTTGACCATATTTCCACATGTGATTCTCTTCTTAAACGTAATGAAAACATTCCATTTTTAAAACAAATTGTGACAGGTGATGAAAAGTGGATACCGTACAATAATGTGGAATGGAAGAGATCATGGGGCAAGCAAAATGAACCACCACCACCAACCACACCAAAGGCAGGTAGGTCTTCATCCAAAGAAGGTGATGCTGTGTATATGCTGGCATTGGAAGGGAGCTCTCTATTATGAGCTTCTTCCAGTAAACCAAACGATTAATTCCAACAAGTACTGATCCCAATTAGACCAACTAAAAGCAGCACTCAATGAAAAGTGTCCAGAATGAGTCAACAGAAATTGCATAATCTTCCATTAGGATAACACAAGACTGCATGTTTCTTTGATGACTAGGGAAAAACTGTTACAGCTTGGCTGGGAAGTTCTTATTCATCTGCTGTATTCACCAGACATTGCACCTTCAGATTTCCACTTATTTAGGTCTTTACAAAAATTTTTTAATGGAAAAAATTTCAATTCCCTGGAAGACTGTAAAAGGCACATGGAGTAGTTCTTTGCTCAAAATGATAAAATGTTCTGGGAAGATGGAATTATGAAGTTGCCTAAAAAATGTCAGAAGGTAGAAGGTAGTGGAACAAAAGGGTGAATATGTTTTTCAACAAAATTCTTGGTGACAATGAAATATGTGTCTTTTATTTTTACTTAAAAACCGAAGGCACTTTTTGCCCAACCCAATACAAATATACATGTGTGTATGTATGTGAGATGTCTAATTAGTATCTGAGAAAAAATATAAACTAGTATTCCTACTTCAACACTTACATCAAATAAACTCCAGGGACTTCCCTGGTAGTCCAGTGGTTAAGACTCTGCACTTCCACTGCAGGGGGCTTGGGTTCCATCCCTGGTTGGGGAATTAAGATCCTGCATGCTGCAGGGTGCAGACAAAAAACAAAACAAAAAACAAACTCCAGGTGAAAGTAAGAATTAAGTTTTTAAAATTAAGTTGTAAAATACTGAAAGAGAATACAGAAATTTTACTAATTATCTCAGAATACGAGAGACATTTTAAGCACAATCCAAAACACAATCACACAAATAAATGTTAGGTTTGACTACATAAAAAATTAAAATTTACTGCATGGCAAAATAAGTACCAGAAATAAAGTGAAAACAACACAATAAACTAGGAAAATATTTATAACACATATCACAGATAAAGAGCAAATATTTAAAAACTATAAACAACTCTCACAAATCAGCAAAACAAAGGGGAAAAAAACAATGTAAAAGTGGGCAATAAATGTGAAGAAATAATTTAAAATGTATAAAAAGAAACTGTATTTTCCTTATTTAAAAAGTGCAATAAGGGCTTTCCTGGTGGCGTAGTGGTTGAGAGTCCGCCTGCCGATGCAGGGGATGCGGGTTCATGCCCTGTTCCGGGAAGATCCCACATGCCGCAGAGCAGATGGGCCCGTGAGCCATGGCCGCTGAGCCTGCATATACGGAGCCTGTGCTCCACAACGGGAGTGGCCACAACAGTGAGAGGCCCGCGTACCGCAAAAAAAAAAAACAAAAACAAAAAACAGTGCAATAAAAGCTAGATGGCATCATTTTCAATATTAGATCATGAAAAAAAATTGTTAAGTGTCTGCAAAAGTGTGGAGAAATTGATTCTTCTATGTTGCTGGTTGAAACATTCTTTATCATCACTTCTTTGAAGAGTAACATGCAGTATTACCAAAATTTAAAAAGCTCATGCCCTTTGGTTTGGGAATTCTCTGACAGGAGGTTTCCTTCAGACATCCACATATGGGGAAGGATGAATGCCCAAGGCATTGTGTGCACTGGGGCATTGTTCATAGTGGTGAAACCCTGGAATCAATACTACCTAGGTCAGCAGATTATGTTTATTCAATGAAATACCAGGTAACTTTATAATAATGAGGGAGGCTCACTTTTTTTTTATTTTTCACTGTATGTTGATAGGTTTTACTTTAATTACTCACCATGTGCATGCATTACATTTAAAATAATCACCACAATAACAGCTCTGATGATATTTGGGGAGGAAAACTCCATGTAACAAGGTGACCAGTAGAAAGTATCTTACTCATTGTTTCCAGTTAAGCATTTCTCAGAACTGTGAATGTCACTAACCTTAATTAGCACTTGTCTGTTTTTTTTTTAAATTTTTTGTTTATTTTTATTTTTTGGCTGCATTGGGTCTTCGTTGCTGTGCGCAGGCTTTCTCTAGTTGTGGCGAGCAGGGGCCACTCCTCGTTGCTGTGCGCAGGCCTCCCATTGCGGTGGCTTCTCTCTGTTGTGGAACACGGGCTTCAGTACCTGTGGCACTCGAGCTCCGCAGTTGTGGCTCACAGGCTCTAGAGCACAGGCTTGGTAGTAGTGGCGCATGGGCTTAGTTGCTCCGTGACGTCTGGGATCCTCCCGGACCAGGGATCGAACCCGTGTCCCTTGCGTTGGCAGGCAGATTCTTAACCACTGAACCACCAGGGAAGTCCCAGCACTTGCCTGTTTTCCACCATCCACCCAATGATACCGTATTGTTGAATGGATTATAAATGTGTTCATTATTTGTTAAGGGTCTATTATGTACCCTTTATTCCATGTTTTCCACAAAAACTTACATTTGCTGAATACCCACTACGTATGTGCCAGAACTTTGCTAACATTAAAACAACAACAAAAAAGTAGGGACCTCATAAAAGTCCAGTTGGCAGCACTTCCTCAATCTGAACACACAATTCTCTGATAATTGAGCAGTAAACAGAGCTTCCTTGGAAAATACTTTTGCACACCTCCATTTCCAAAGTTTGAAATAATAATTTTAAAAACTAAAATAATTCTAATAATTGTATAATAATATTTTAAGAATTAAAAGAATAATTTTGTAATGCAATAATTTTATATAATAATAATAATGGCCATAATTCAAAAGAGTTGATAGCTGTGAAACAACAAAATAGGGTATTGAACTTTGCTTTGGGAGGTCATTATTTGCTCAAATTCTTTTTCTAAGGTTTATACGACATTTTTTGTTTTACTTCTTTTCTACTTTTTTTCTGGAAAGTGCAGCTGAGCACAACTAGGTCAAGATGGTTAAAAAGAAAATCATTTTTAGCCACTTATCTCAGCTAGGAAGTCTGTTCAAAGTGAATTCACTGCTGTCAAATAGATCGTGTAATACCAGTGTTTAAAAGTACATGGTATTTTGAATTTGATTTCTTGGAAAAAAATCCAGGTGGGGGAGAAGTCCCCACTGCCTTATGTTGTAAATTGTTCTATTTTGACTCATCTGCTTTCAAATACTGTCACTTTATTAATGTAGCATGTCTATGTGCAAGTTATATTAATGTGGATCCTTGTGCATTTAGAGTAACTTTTGCTCAGAATCATTCATCAAAAAGTAATTCATTCAAATGATTAATCAACATCTCTTATAAACTGCTTTATCATACCATTATTTTCATAAAAAGAGTTAAATTTCAGAGAAATGTATTTGGAAAAAAAAATGACAAAATTCTCAACCTGGAAGATTCCAGACCATGTAGTTCTTTGTGTTTCTGCTCTTGGAGTTGTGAACATCTAGATACATTTTTCAATAAAAAATATAATTAGGAAACATCACAAAATCATTATCTATTTAAGCTGACTGGAAGCAATTCTTTGTTCATTTTCTCTCTTGCACTCTGGGATATTAACCTTCAGAATATTTCCCAGCAGACTAAAGTCATTACTTTTATAGAAAAGGCCAATTCAGCTAAGCCATGCGGCACTGTTCTATATTTATCACCCCGTAGATGCAGGCTCTGGGTGGAGTTGGAAGGTTTAGAGGTGAATCTGACACTGTCAAATCTGGTTAAGGGGAGCTGGGTCTTCAGTACCCTGAAACTGCCAAGGAGGTCCCCCCACCCCAGGCCTGTGGCCTGCCCCACGCTGAGTGGTCTAAAACCCTGACCAGGTAAGGCAAGGACAGCATCAGCAGAGGGGAAGAGCATGCAAAGCTTCCCAGAAGACAAAAAGACCCTCATGCTTTCAGGAAACGCCAGGCTCCCTGAAAAGCAGTGCAAGTGGACCAGTAGCTCAAAGTGGTGTGGACAAGAGATCAAGATAAAGGTGCCTTGAGACCTTTGGACTCTGGGATAGGCTGGTGTTGTCAACCACAGATTTTAAAAATACACTTGAAGGCACTAAAAGGCTCCAAACAATAATGAGCATGATGATGACAATTACAACAAATCCCTCCTAAGGTACAAAATAGCCTCCTCCTCATCGAACATATTTATACTTATCCTGATTCATACTGAGATTTTTCCTCAGTATTGTGATCAGTAAATAGACCCAGTGATGCCCCTGAGAATGTTTTTCTATGTCCCTAGGATCATTCCCGTGTTCTGGGAAGTCCATGACCTTCCCTCTCTGCAGCCTATGACGGATCAAGTTCAAGACTGCCCTTGAAACATCTATTTTCAGATGTGCTCATCAGCCCAAACACCAGCCCTCCCCTACCTTTGAGGTTTGTCTTGCTCTAGTGGGTGTGCTTGGGTGTGTTTCCAAGGCTGTACCTGCCTGCTCATTCCCGCTGGGTGCACACTTCTACCCTAGGGTTTCAGCTCCAGGCCAAAACTGTTTCACACCTGGCAACCACACCTGGTACTGACCACTGGACAGAATCTAGAGAAGTAACGTGTTGGGGAGGGCACACCTGACTTTACCTCTTTGCCTCTATAGCACTACTGTAAGTTTATGCAGGACCCTTTTACTTTAATGAAGAATAAGGGTTATTGAAGGGGAATTATAACATGGGAGAAAAATTTATAAACTATAGACTCCAAATGAGTTTTCCCTTAATTCAGTGAAAAAGCCAAAATAGAAGTTAGATTGTATCCCAGAGACCCTTGTCCTTTGCTGCTGTGTCTGTCTCGACATTTCCCACCAGACCTGCAGAGAGATGCACAACCTTGCCCGTCAGGTGGCCCAAGGACAAAGAAAGCTCTAGCAGAAACTTTTCCCATGCAGTGGGTTGAATTGTGTCTCCCCAGAATGTATGTCCAAGACCTAAAACAGAGGCAGGGATTGCAGTGATGCTATCATATGCCAGAAATACCAAGAGTCACCAAATGTTGCAAGAGGCAAGGAAGAATGTTTCCCTTAGAGACTTCAGAAAGAGCACAGTCCTGATGGCATGTTGATTTCAGACTTCTGGACTCCAAAACTCTAAGAGAATAAATTTCTGTTGTTTTAAGCCATCGATTTTGTGGTAATTTGTTGTGGCAGGCTCAGGAAACTAAAATAACCCAAATCTGGGTTATTCAGTCTAGGTCAGGCTAACACTGAGGGGAGGAGACAGATGGGCTTGAGGTTAAGGGCGACAGCAGGGAATGGACCACAGAATGACAAGTCTAGTCTCGGGCCAAGTGCTCCAGCATCAAGCATGGACCACCACTCTTTGTAGACATTGAACTGGATCAAATAGATAGAATCACATTTCAGTCAAAGACCTCCTACACATCCCAAAGACAAACATAAATTCTGAAGATGGTACATCTAGTCCCATATTACGGAATAAGGACATTTCCCTATGCAGCGTGATCTTCACATACTCCTGCCCAGAATGGAAACTGTGTAACATAATAAGGTGAAAAGTGGAGTCTGCCCCTAATATCCCTGTACCCATACCATCATCTGGGTTTGCTCTAGTGCCTGCCTGCACCGTAAAGATAAAGATGATGTTAATAATAAAGGTATGAATTAAAATAACAGCAAGCACTGATGTAGCACTTACTTTGTTCTAAGAACTGTTCTAAGTAGCTTAGATCCTTATAAGTATTACATCTCCCAAAAAACCATCTGACACTGGCATCTGAGTTGGTATCCTCATTTTATAGCTAAAGAGGATGAACACTGAAAGTGATTTGCTCAAAGACACACCTTGTTAGCTAATGTCAGGGACTCGGTCTCATTACAGAATCTACACCTATATATAGAGGCTGTTATGGGTTGAATTGTGTCCTTCACAAAGACAGGTTGAAGTCCTAACCCCCAGTACCTGTGAATGTGAACTTATTTGGTCTTTGCAGATGGAATCAAGCTAATATGAGGTATCAGGGTGGGCCCTACTCTAATATGACTAGTGTCCTTATAAGAAAATGAAATTAGGACACAGACATACACAAAGAGGAGACACGGACACTCAGGGGAAACGGCCATGTCAAGACAGACAGATAAGAGTGATGCTGCAACAAAGCAAGGAACCCCTGGCACTGCCAGAGCTGGAAGAGGCAAGGAAGAGTCTGAATTCTGGAGGCTTCATGGGGAGCACGGCCCTGCCCACACCCTGATTTTGGACTTCTGGCCTCCAGTACTGGGATAGAATACATTTCTATTGTTTTAAGCCACCTAGTTTGTGGTACTTTGTTACAGCAGCTCATGGAAACTAATACAGAATCCTAGTAAATTTCCATAAATTACTAATTTCCTTTTTCTCTTCTACTGGTGTTCAGATTTTTTATTATGAAATATAAAACCCAGAAAAATTATGGACAGCTAAGTAATGAAGCAAGCACCCTTGTACTCACACCCAGGTCCATGAATGCAAAAATTTCCGGGACCACCAAAGCCTCACGTATAGATAAAACTCTTTGGAATTTTGTAGTGATCATCTTTATTGGTTTTTATCTTGAAATATGTATATATTCATTTATCATCTCAGTAGGCACCTTAATACTGGGGTCAGGTTTTGCCATCTTTAACCTTGTGAAAGGAGCCGTCAACGGGGAAGTGTCACCATTACCATCAACGTAGTGGTGAGCAAAGGCCTACCAGCCTCTGCGAGGTTGCACAGACAGGCCAGTAGACCAGTTGTCCCAGTTAGCTCTTCTTCAAAATTGCCTTGGCTGTTACTGGCTTTCTTTATTTCCATAAACATTTTAGGATCAAAGTGTAAAATTCCATTTAAAAACAGTTGTTTGGATTTTTATTCCACTTCTTTGAATCTGTAGTTGATAATGGGAAAAACTGATATCCTTTCAATATTGACTATTCTACTATATGAACATGTCATATCTCTCCATGTCATTACTTTGTTAGTCCTTCTCAAACATATTCTACAGGCCACTGGATAGAACTATTGTGCACTTGTTATTAGAATTATTCTTAATTACTTGCTATTTTATGCTGTTTTGCACACATGTTGAATTTCATGTTATATTTGTTTCACATATACAGAAAGATTATTTTGCTTATTTATTTTTGTTTATTGACATAATAGTAAACATGTTAAACACATATGTTAACTCTAATAATTTTACTAAAGGTCTTATTATATTTTCTATAGGTATACATTTATATAATCTGCCAATATTTACTTTCTTTCCAAATATCCTACATCTTTTCTTTTCTTTTCTTACTACAGAGGCTAGAACCTCTAGTGCAATGTTTATTAGAAGCGGTAAGAGTGAGCATCCTTCCTTATTTCCAATCTCAGAAAGAAATGTCTCAACATTTTGTCATTTAAATAATATTTGTCATCTAAGCAAACTGATGTTTACTACAGTTTTTAAAAAATACCTTTATAAGATTAAGGGAATTCCTTTCTAGTACTAATATGTGAAACTTTTTTCAAATGAAAAAAATCTTTTGAGAATGACTATGTAGGAGGTGACAGTTGTGGCTGAAGGTATTATAGGGCTGTATGGTTGAGGCCACTATAAATTCTGTAGATTAAATAGAATTTTAATAAGTCCAATAGTCATTGAGAGGTAGACTGTCATTCATCAAATGCATTGAATGGTGGAATATATCCATTTTCAAATTATCTTTGTTCTAACCTGTCTTTAGATATTTAAGTCAAAAGTGTGGGTAAATGGATTATTGTGCACATTAGAATTAGACTGAAACTATTGATTCAAGGTTTCTAGTGAATGAATTATCAATATGACCAACTGAAAATTTCTTTTAGAATTGCTGCCAATTGGCAAATCAGTGCCTTTGAATAGATCATGCGTGACGTAGTTATGTTACAGTTATTATTACAGTGAATCCCTGCCGGATGTGTAACGTTATGGCTATTATATAACTTCAATAAAGCAAATAGCCCTGAGTCACTGAAAACACTTTAAAAAAAAAAAAGCATTTTTTTCAAATAAAAAATCATTAAAAAATGCTGACCTTTCTATAACACATTTCCTGTACCTATTGAGATGATCATATTATTTTCTTCCTTGATTCTACTCATGGTAAATTACAAAATTGATTTTGAATGATAAAGAACTTTGCAGTTCTATAATAAATCCAATTTGATCTTGATGTATTGTCACATATATCAAAACATATATTTATACAAATATATAAATATATATGTGACAATACATCATAACCAGTATTCATACATATGAATATGTAATATACATTATTATATGTGTCATATATGTTATATATTCATATATATTCAGTATTTATATATATATTTAGGATTTCTAAAGTCATGTTTTAAAAACATGATTGTTTTTAAATGTATGTATACATACAAAAGACTTTGAAAACTGTATATAAATGTTATAGATAAATACTTCCTCTTTAATTTTTGGAAAGAAATTGTATAAAATTGATTTTCTTTCTTCAATATTGGATAGAATTTACTGGTAATACCATTTATTTTTTTCTCTTGTTTTGATTTATCAGTTTCATTCGTCTTTTTAAAGAAACAACTTTTGTTCTTGTTGACCATATCTACTGTATGTATGTTTTCTATCTTATAGATCTCTGCTCCTCTCTCTACTATTTCTTTACTTCTAGCATCTTTTGGTTAATTTTGCAGTTCTTTTTTGCAGCACTTTAGGATGACTGTTTAGATCATTGAGGTTCAGTCTTTCTTCTCCTTTAAGTACAATGAGAATCCACTCAATGACATTTTGGAAAGCACTGTTCTGGCTATAATCAAAAAATATAATATATAATTAACGTATAGACACTCTAAGATCACTTCTAAAACATTAAGTAAACATTCAAAAACACATTTAGTTACAAATTGCCGTTGCAGTTACAGAGTTGTTGCAATGATTAATACAGAAATAAAATACTTGAAAAAGAAGGGATTTTATAGAAAGTCAGATGTGCATAGTGAAGTACAAAAAGAAACTCGTATAGCGTTAGTCCTCTATGTGTTACAGCGGATAGGAAAATGAGACTTCATCAAATCAAACAACCAAGCCATGAGATTTGAAGACAAAGGAAATCTACACTTCTCAGAACATGTGGTGCTGGTTTCAACCTTCAAGTACACTTTCATAAGACCTCCTAATGAAAATCAAGTCATCTTGCTGATGGACTTACTAGTCTTTATCTCCTAAATGAGCAGAACCTGCCTGGTTACTTCATTTTCTAGCACCTCGTATAAAGCAAATAAAAGAATACGGTGATGTCTTGCACAATTAAGGATGAACCAGTTTGCATTGACTTGATTTTATCTGAAAACAAACGAACAGAAAAAAGAGCCTATCAAGTTGACTTTGTTTACAGAAAAGATCAAGTTCATTTTTTGAATGTGTATTAAATGGAAACTTAAAAAAACACTTCAAGCTTCACAAATCAAGTACCAATATCTGGAAAAGGCAAGAAATCTATACCAAATTATCAAAGCTTTTTGCCATACAAAATGTAACTGTTGCAAAGATGTGGCAAGTGGTTTCAGTCCATTATTGAGTGGGTTCTTTGCAGCAGGAGATATTTCCAGCTGCTAAGCACCAAATGTGGAAACTGCCGTGACAACGTTGAGAACATTTGTGATGAATTTTTAAGCAAAATCCTGATACAATGGCCAGAGGAAATTAGGGATTCAAAATGTTAACCTTGAGAAATATAAAAACAACAAAAGAAGAAAATAGCATTCCTTAGACTGACTGCAATCCAGTTCTTCTAGCACAGGGTTTAGAAAGCAATGGTTTTAAAATGTGATGTAAATTTCTTTAAGCTGGGCATATGCACAGATTAAAGAGGACTATGGAAGGATGCTCCTGTGTGCTACTGTTTTATTGTTACAGGAGCTTACAAGGCACTTTTTCATTATGCATCCTATTGGTTCAGAGCATAGAACGTGTTAAATCTCTTTACATTTGTATCTGCTTTGCCCAATCACATGTCCTAGATATACCAGTTAATGGAGGAACCATAAATTTTGGAAATACTCCTATCTTTAAGGAACGCACATCATTCTCGTCATACAGGTTATGATATCAAAAAATAAATAAAAAGCAAAACCGATGTGTGAAGATCTCCTGAAGAGGAAAATGATGACAGAGGAGTGATGACAGTTTTGATGACAACAGGGATGAGGTTGAGAAAAAAGACAACGGGAGAAAAATGAGCTCATCATTCTCATGATGAAGAGAATGAAGAGAAGTATGAGAATAATGATGATGACCAAGATGGAGGCTACTACCGGAGGACGGTGATACGGCGAGTGAAAGAGAATTCAACAGATACTAATTCAGATCCCTAAGATAAAAGTGGGGAACGAAGGCTGAAAAACAGTCCAGTTGAACCCTGGCTCTCCTAACTCAGAATTCCTTAGTTCTCCTGAAGAATGTTGTCCCTGTAGAGGTTTGTCAACGGTTGATACACATTTCCAAAGTCATACAGTGGTATCCATATCACATCTGAGACATAACTGTGTAAATAAAGGTTTCATTCAACTATTAATAAGCTTGACACAGTAAATAGAAAACATATATATGAATATGTGAAAGTGATTAATCCTCCAAATACTAAGATTTCAAATTTAAACAAAGAAGTATATGCATGTCTTATCAATTAGTTTTACTTTTAATAAAAGATCCCAAGTTGGTAAAAGTATGATAAAATGGGCAATATCATACCATGATTGTGGGACTGTAAATTAATACAACTGTTGTGGAAAACAATTTAGCATAATTTACCAAGATTCTTCATATTTTTATTTATCTTCCTTCATTAGCCTAGTTTTCTATATTTATATTGAGGACATTATCTGTTGGCTCTGTGCATAAATACATGTGTTCAAAGATGTTCACTGAATTATTTAAAATATTAACAAAAAGTTAGAAACAACCTAAATATCCATATAGTTGACTTGTTAAATCAATTATATAGGTAATTTATCAGTTTTTGTTGAACAACAAACCATTCCAAAACTTAGTGGCTTAGAATAAAAATCATTTATTTTGCAGGTTTACAATTTGGGCTGGACTTAGCTTGGCAGTTCTTCTGGTTTCCTCTGCAAATGGCTCTCTTAGCTGTTTTTGATGTCGTTTACGGTGCCTCAGCTGGGAAGACTGGGGTGGCTGTGGGGCTTTCTCTTCACATGCTCTTCATCCTCCAGCAGGTTAGCTTGGGCATCAGAAAGCATGAGTGGAAATGTGCAAAAGCTCTTGAGGTCCAGCCTCAAAACTCAAAAAAAATGCTACTTCAATCACATTTATTGGCAAAAGCAAGTCACAAGGCAGTCCAGATTCAAAGGTGGAGTAATAGATTCTACCTCTTGCTGAGAGGTGCTCATTTTTGTCTTGTACCACAGAGAGTTTCTCCTGCCTGTCTTCTGGGTCCCAATTGCTAAAATGCTCTGCAGCCATAAAAATAGTGTAACTGCAGTTACTATAGTGTAACTAGCATTACTACAGTAAGGCTATGAAAAAATTATGGCAATGCTAGATGAAGAAAGCAAATGCAAATTTGAATATACAACATGTTGGAAAGTGTATTAAAAATAAGCTTGTTATCAGTACAGGATCAGTACAGGAAAATAATACAGCTGAAAGTCAAAAATGATTGTATTTTGATGGCAGAACTATGGAAGATTTTTCTATTCTTTTTCACATTTTTATGTTTTGAAAGCCCTAATATAATGTGAACATTTGTGCATGTACACACCCACAAATAGAAAAAAAATACCTGAGAGAAAAAGAAAACATATTTCAGTTTGCATTATCTCTAAATGAATATATACATATATAGTGGCAGAGTTGGGGGTGGGTGAGAATATTTTTAAACCACATTATGGCTACCTCACTATTTAAAAAGTAGTCACTATTTAAAAAGTAGGGAAAGATACTAAATCTACATAACTGGTTTCATATAATGTGTCACAAAACCTTTTAAAAAGTTACAAGCATCATTAAAAGAGCACATATAATTAAAACATAAAAAGGAAAACAGAGAACAGGGCATTTAATGCACATTGGATTGATGCTTTTTCAATGGATTTGATGTTCTAAATGCTGAGTGCCTGAATTCTTCCTCAGGGAACACAGAGCAACAGATAAGGGCCCAGGCTATGCAGTAACACTGCAGTGGGCCAATATAAGAGCAGAGAGCATGGTTTAATGTCTGGGGAGGTTAAAGACCACAAAGGATACTGTGGAGGGTGTTCAAGTTATGAAAACCCAAATCGCAGGCAGAGTTTCACGGTTAAAAAAATGCATTGCTTGCAGAAGAGGAGGGTTGCAGTCAGTCTTGAAGCTTAGGATGAAATATTCAGAACAAAATGTATTACAGACAGAAAAAAAAGCCAGAAGCCCACCAAGAATTAGTTACTAATTAATTGATAATTGTGGCAGGCAAATAAGTGTGAAAACTTAGGCTGGATGAAGTGTGACACAGGAACAGCTAAAGCTGGATTCCACGGGCACTTGAGTCACAAAGCACTCACTTCCCAGTGCAGTGAGAAGTTCTTCTCATTTCTTTCTTAATTCTTGGATAGATTTTTATTTTAATTCAATTATATTTTATTTTCAATTCAATGATATTTTATTTTCAATTTTAATTAAAACATCATTAGCTACTAGCATTTACATGACTAACACTATCAGACTTTGGAGGAGAACATTTATCACTTCATCCCATGACTATGGTTCCATGCTCCATGCTTCATATGCTATTCTAGGTCATCTCAGGAAGAGCTGGTATGTGTCTGGGGTGATGGGAGAGCAAGATGAAGTCAGTGTGGTTCAGTCAGTAAGGAAAAGAACCCCAAGGGAGGAGGCTATGATCATGAAGCAAGTGGACATATCTTGAGGGATTTGTTAGTCCAAGGAAGAGACTTTAGCTTTTATTTCCAATGTGATGGAAACTCATGGGAAGGTTGATTTTTCTATGGAGTAACATTATCTGACTTAAAAGGATCATTCTGCATTTTTCAGGGGCAAGAGTAGAAGCAAAGAGGTGGGTTCAGGTGTCAGAACTAAAGGTTGAAAGACATGGTTTTATTTTGAATATGTCATGAAGATACAGCCAACAAACTTGGCCGATGGACCAAATGCGGGGTGTGAAGATAATGAACCAAATGTTAGATAAAGCTGACATTTATTGAGTTGAACAATAACAGCTCCTCAAGAGGAAATCAAAAGATTTTTATAAAGTCTAAGTTTGAAATACCTATTAGACACCCAAGATCACAAGTTGCCTGCTAGATTTATAAGCCCAAAATTCAGACAACAAGGTGGAGGCTGGAGATAAAATTTTAGGAACCATCTACATATAAATGGATTTGAATGAGATCACCTAAACAATAAGTACCCAGAACATAAATCATGAAAACATGGAGCTAAACCTTATTCATAGATAGAAAACGTTCGCATATTGATAGAAACTATTAGAAACTATCATTGTAAACATGTAACTTCTCTCCAAATTTATCTATAAATTTGATGTCACCTTAATCAAAATCCAAAAGAAAATTTCCACAGAATCTGAGCCTCTAATTTTGAAAGGTGTATGTAATTATCTTAAGATGTTTTTGCATTTGAGTAACAGACAACCCAAAGTTGTTTAGCGAGAAGGACTATTCCTTCAATCACCTGTGAACTCCAGTGATAAAACTGCTTTTGATTAGTTTATGTCAGTAGATCAGGGTTCTTGGTGCTTTAGGTTTCTGGGCTGTACTTCCCTCTACTGGTTGTCTTATCTTCATCCTGGTTCCCTTGGGTGCAAAACTCATGTTGCTGTACCAGCTGCGTAGCAGAATGCAAACATGGTCCAGTGGAGGAAGGACACGTCTCATGGGAGTGGCTTTCTTTCTCCTGAAGACAAATGAGCCAATGAAAAAGAACAGAGTCCAAACAGACATGCATATGTATATATAATATATGTATAAAAATATATATATAATATATGTATACTATATATGTATATATAATATATATATGTATATATAATATATGTGTGTAATACATATATTACTTACATATATATGCATATATATGTATATACATAAACGATTTACTATGTGATGAAGGCTGTACTTGAAACCAATAGACAACAAATAATTCAATAAATGGTACCATATGATCAGCTACACATATGGGAAAAAATAAAGTTAGGGCCCAACTTCATAAAACACAGAAATAAACTCCAACTACAAATAAGGAGTTTAAGATAAAATATGTGTGTTAATTTAAAAAGAAAGGAGAGGGTATTTTTACAATCTTTTGGTGAGGGAGAGCATTTCTAAGCAGGTCACAAAGCCCAGTAACCATAAAAGAAAAGGCTGACAGATTGTGCAAGATGAAAATGAAAACCATTTCTGTGATAAAAGATGACATTCCAAACCTAAAAGGTAGCCTGGGAAAAATATTTGCATACTAATAGCAGATAAGTAATTAGGCATTTAATATCCAAAATATAAACAGAGTGACTGCATGCTTCTAAGTCCAAAGCGTTCAAGCTGAGAGAATTTTCTGCTTCTAGCCCTCAGCTGATGGAAGCCCCCATGCCCAGGAGGCCCACAGACAATGACTGACAGATAGAGGGCAGAAAGAACCACCCCTTTGCCTCTAAGAGGCTCACTCTGTGCTATCCTGCAGAACCCTACCCCACCCTAACCAGATCAGCCCAAGGCCAAACCTCAGGATGATTTAACTTGATCAGCTCAACCTCTCCTTGTTTTGCTTCCCTCCCTCACTCCCTGGATAAGTCCATGCCCCCATCCTGTGGACAGGCAGAATCCACTGCTGGGAATTTCCCTGTCCCTTTGCCCCATCCTCCCTCCTTCAGATAAAAGTCGCTCCAAAAGGAAGTTTCCCTGATCCTCTAGACAAGCACAGTCCGCTCTGTTATATGCCCATAGCATCCCAAACCTCTGTTACAACTATCACATGTGGCCAACTCACAGATTTGTCTTGCCTGCTGGACAGTTGAGACTTTACCTCTGTTATCTTAATTCACATCTGAAGGGGGAAAAAAGAAAGCTACCAATGAAAGATCGCTTAGTTATGTTTTTTCTCCATAAAACCTCACCTGAAATGATACAAGAATAAGAAAAATGCTCAGAAAGTTGAAAGAAAATGACACAAAAAAAAAAGACTGAAAAGGATTGCCACCCAAATAAGTAAAGAGAAACCATCGTTCATTTCTGAGAATGGACCAATTTGAAATCCAAGCTTAGAATGAAGAAACTGTTAGACTGATAATTTTTTTTAAAAAAAGGCAAATTAGAAATGAAAGAAACTATGACAGTGTGAAGAGGGGGAATAAACCATTTTCAAAATCCTGAAGTCACTTGACAATTTGGAGAAAAGATGCAGGAGCAAAGAAGAAATATAGGCAGACCAGGTCCAGCAGCAAAGAGTCAAACATCTCCCACCATGCGAAGTCGCTCTCTCACTCTTGTGGAATTTCCTTGGGCACTTGATGGGTCCTCTAGTTCTCAGTGACAGAAGGATGCAATTGGAGGGATCCAGGAAGAAGCCAAGCTTAGGAACGGTTATGGCTAACACAACAGTCTCTTGGACCCAATTATCTCTTGTATGACAATGTCTTGACATATGAAGGCTGAGTTGTCATGTGTTTATTAACTATTTTACTGTGGTTTGGGAGTGCATTCTCTCCACAATTGTCAATTAACCTTACTTGTGTTACAGAGTTAGAAGCATGCTGCCATTGATTTGAATCATTTATTAAATTATCACAAACATGAAAGTGATTTTTTAAACATATTGTTGGACTCAAAGGACATTCTATTGAACTTAATGTCTCTCAAAATACTTGAGAGATTCCTCACAAAGTGAATCCTCAACCCTCCAAAACACAAGGAAACTAGCAGATGAAAAATCATAGACAGGAGGGAAATTAGCTATTATAAAAAAATTATTTTTAAACCATAATGCTGTAGAATTGTAAAATACTCTTCAGATTGCCAGAGACAAAAAGAGACACCTTATATGTGTGTGTGTGTATATATATATATATATATATATATATATATATATATATACATATATATATACATACATGTATTATATTGCTAACTATTGTGAATTGCATGGAGAGTCCAAACAAAACCAGAATAATGATTAAGATGCATTTTGAAGACAAATGCTTCTATTTAGTTCCCAATTTATATTCCTAAGGCAATTTTTACAGACTTTATTTTTTTAGAGCAGTTTTAGATTGACAGCAAAATTGAGCAGAAGGTAAAGGGGTTTCCCACACACCCCCTTGCCCCCAAACATGCACAGACTCCACCTTTATCTAGAACCCCACTGGAGTGGTCTATTGGTTACAACTGATGAAGTTACATTGATATAATTACCCAATGTCCGTAGTTTACATTAGGTTTCAGTCTTGGTGTTGTACCCTCTACGAGTTTGGACAAAGGTTTAAAGACATGAATCCACCATCATAGTATCATACATAGTATTTTCACTGCCCTAAAACTCGTCTGTGTTCCCTATTCGTGCCCCCCATTCCCCTAACCTCTGACAACCACTGATATATTTCCTGTCTCCATAGTTGCTCTGTTTCCAGAATATCATATATTGGATCATACTGCATGCAGCCTATTCAGATTGTCTTCTTTCACTTAGTAATATGCATTTAAGGTCCCTCCATGTCTTTTCATGGTTTGGTAGTTCATTTCTTTTTAGCACTGAAAAACATTCCATTGTCTAGATATAAAAAGCTTATTTATTTATCCATTTACCTACCGAAAGACACCTTGGTTGTTTTTAAGTCTTAGCAATTATTCATAAAGCTGCTATAAACATCCATGTGCAGGTTTTTAGGTGGACGTAAGTTTTCTACTATTTTGGTTAAGACCATTTTCTTAATAATGAAAATAATAAGAACTAATCTTCTTTACTGGGTTGTTGAGAGCATTGCATGGATTTACACATGTCTGTGTGCTCAACTCAGAGCCTGGCCTGTAATATGTGGTGAGGAAATGTTAGTTTAATGTGAATATTCTTTATTCCTTCCCTGGTTAAGAGATGCCCCAGAGGTGTCTACTTCTCTTAGGGTCAGTATTTCCTTGGACCAGGCTTCCTTTGGTCTAGAGGTTATCAACAATGGACCTCAGAGATGCATAGTGCTGGAAACACATTGCGTGGTGGGGGGTTGTGGTGGGGTTACGCTCTTCGGTCCTGCCCTTGGGAAGGGGACTCCATCTCCCAGAAGGGCTTAGCATGGCCTTTGATAAAAGAGTGATCCAAAGGGACAGGAGTGTTAGAAAGTTAACAGTTCCCCTGTGATTGTAGAAAGTGGAATTTCACATTCCAAGAGTGTTCTTCTAGAACTGCAGACCAGGAGTAAGGAGGAAAGGATTATGTTAGTTACTTTAAGCATGAAGACACATCTCTACGCTTCTTCTCTGTAATGAGCAGTATAAGGCCCAAAATAAAACAGGCCACCCTGTTTGGGGAGAGAGGGACTGCATTGCAATCCCTCTGGGTCTGGAGAAAGCAGATCCACCTCCCAGGTGTCTCAAGTCATAGTTCCAGGGAGCAACTTCCTACAGTCAGAAACTCATGCTCCCCGTGGACCTGCTGCCAGCAAGACAAGAAGCACAAGGGCTCTTAGTTTGCATGGGGCCAGGCATGAATTTTTGAGTCTGATTTTTAAGAACATCTGTAATTCATCTCCTCAACTTCATTTGACATTTTATTATAATGTCCCATCTATCGATCTTGGGTTGTTCTTTTGATTTCCTGCTATATGGTCAGGCCACTCAAGATGGCTGTTCTCTTGCTCTCTGTGCATCCCCTGCTCGACCAGTCCCAGCCTCATCTGCACCTACTCACCTGACTGAACTTCCCTCTTCATCATAGAGCTTAATCAGTAAATGCCCATGTACTTGCCCTTGGCCCCAGCTAGTGTTTGGTCTGCTCTTTAGATCAGAACTATCTCCACTATGATAGTTTATCAAAGAGGCGGTGAGGGGTGCGCCCCTCTGCTGGTTTCCTTGGCAACTGATGAGCCAACCTGACTTCAGTTTCCCCTATAACTGTAATCTCTGTCTTCCCTGGGAGCGAAGAGTGCTGCCGTGTCCTGCCTACCGTCTGCCCCATATGGTGGGGTGTCACTCCAGACCTTGATTCAGACATGGGAGATCCCCCATCCTTTAAAGCATTGATGTCTCTGTCACTGACTCTGGGCTCTTTCTTCAATCTTGAGGCTGGGCAAGTACTGGACTTGAAGGCTTGTGGGGTGCAGCCCAACACCTGAAGACTCTGTAATCTCACTGACTTTGGGGTTTTCCTTGGTAATGCTTCTCTCTCCTGGAATATCATGTCCTCTGATTATTCACACCCTTCCCATTGTTCAGGGCCAACTTCTCCAGACACTTCCAGGGTCTCCAGCATCCCTCGGTTGCTGAGTGACCACCACACTTCTAATGTGCTGATAATGTAGTTGACAGCCAACAAATCATTGTTAGATGATCTAAAAGCACAAAGATAGAAAGACATGTGTGATCTGTATTTAGAGAACAAGAGTGATTCAGATTTATGAAGGAGAAAAGGAAATCAGCAATGACCTGATAAAGAGATGACAACAATGAAATGAATATTATCATAGAAATAGTCACCGTGCAAGGACAGTTTACAGCAGACAGGTTTAGAATCTGTGAACTTGTATATAAATTTTAAAACAAGCCTAGATAATATTGGGTTTGGATTGTTTGTCTGCACCTCTCATTAGGGAAGATGATCAGGGTTTATCAACCTCAGCCCTGTTGACAGTTGGGACCAGATAATTCCTCCTGGTGGGGGCTGTCCTGGGTGTTGTAGGATATTCATCAGAATCCACGATTTCAGTGTACTACATGCCCACAGCAACCCACCCACACATCAGTCATGACAACCCAAAATGTCCCCTGGGGGAGCAGAATTGCCCCCGGCTTGAGAATCATTGCTGTAAAATTATGCTAATTCTGTATGCTATATGCCAGATAGTAAAAAGGAGTGATTACCATCACAAGTTTTGGGTCAGATATACCTGGGTTCAAATAACACCCCCCATTTATATGATACATAGGTTATCATTTACTTAACAAGTTAAGTTACCTCACATCATTTAGCCTGTTTGCTCAAGTGGAAAACAGACAAAGAATACCTGTCTCATAAGGCCACTTTGAGGAATAATTTGGACCATCCACATGAAGTACTTAGCACAAGTCTCGGATTATAATAAGCAAAGCAATAGACAATATCTATCCTTATTCATAACAGTAAGCAGCAGGCAGTTGCATCCAGAGAAACTGTTTAATGCCATTACGAATATGCTGATGTCTACAGCTCTGTGTGATGGGGAATCCTATCTTGTGTAGGTTTAGGGGAAGATTTAGTCTTCCTGCCTGAAGTAATGAGATACAAGAAAAACCACTACAATGTGATTGGGTGGGGTGGGGGGCTGGGGAATCCTCAGGGTGGGGGAAGAAAATAGAGAGACAGCAAAGAATGCCGTTTATTTATCCATTGACTCGTTTATTCAACAAGCTCACATCGTCTGCGTATACATCCCAGAGTGTGCAGTGGGAGAGGGGGACAAGATATAGTCTCTGGCCCTGAAGTGCTCAAAGTCTAGAAAAATCTCAGAGCATAAGAAAATGTCAAGACTACAGAGAGAAGCCACCCGGTGGCAGGAATTTGGGTGAGCACTTCAGAAGAGGGCAAAGCCTCCCTGGGGCGTTATTGACTGGATACAATGAAAGTTTCCTGAATTTGAACGCTGAGTGAACACAGATGCAATCAGCCCTGCAGGTCCTGAGAAGTAGCCATTGGGGTGGGACCCAACCCAGTCTTTTTGGGGGTTACTGCAGTTTATTTGATTCTTTCTCTCATGCACTTGGTGTTGGATAAAATACACCTTGGATCATGGTATCTGGCTTGGATTGTCCACAGAGAACCAGAATGACTCAATCCAGAAATGCTAGGGATTATCTCCCCACGAGGTAAACATTAACTGATGGAGACAGAAGACATAAGATAGTTGGGCACACAAACTGCCTCCTTTCTCTCTTCCTAGAACTTGGAGAAATTCTACCTGCTGAGTGAGCACTCCTGCTGGGCTGCCTATTATGTCCTTCTGTGGCTCCCTGTGAAGCAGCATACAATCAGCAATGCAGCTGTCACACTGCTTCACATCTTCCCTGCTCTTGTGCCTCCCAAATAAAATAGCAGCACTTTAATCTTTGTTTCAGGTTAGGTCTTCCTAAAGGAACTTGGCTAAAACACCATGTGTTCTGAACTAGAAAGGTTCAGTAGAATCTGGATGTGAAAAGAAAAATTCAGTAGGATTTGCTTTAGCTTTTCTTCATCCTTTTTTTGTTTGTTTGTTTTGTTTTGTTTTGAACCAACTCATGGACAATAGGAATTGGGTGTTAACATCAAGGCAGTATTGTATTATTCATGGGTTGTTGTATAAAACCACACTTGTATACATATTGATATAAATAGATAAGTGGACACAATCATTAAAGACTCTGCTGGCCAAGTTGGACACCTAAGTAGAATAATCTAGAGAAAACTGCCCAATTAGGGATTTCCTTGCCTAGGTGGGCTACAAGTCACAGTAGAAGCCTCCAGGAAGCATAAAACCCAGCAAGACAAATCATTCCCACTCCTAAATTTAGTTTACTGAGCCTATCAGCATTAGACTGGCATAATAAATCTACTGGATTCATGATACGAGACTGGTGGACATTTAGTAGTTAGTTGGGAAATGCCTATAAGGAGTTTTCATCTTCCCTAGCAAAAGAGAAATATGAGTCTATTATCTTGAGTATAGTAGTCTGATTTTACGGTTCTACAGTGAAAACTTTTTTAGAGAAGAGAAAATCTGTCAGGTAGCTCAAAGCTTATTTTAAAGAGATTATGAACAAGCAGTGAGATACAGCCTTGGAGGAAACTCATTTGGACCTCCCAGAAGAAACAAGGATTGCATTAGACTTGTAGTGTCTGCTTTTATAATGGGCCATTTTTAAAAATTAGAAAAGTTATCCCTGATATTATTAATCTAATTCCTCAAATACTTGGAAGAGGAAGGAGTATTGGAAGAGGAAGATTTTAATGAGAAACTATAAATTACTAATATATCTTAAAGACTATAAGAGATTCCCTTGTCATAATTATGAAACATGTTAACAGTTACAATAACTTTAAATTTTAGTTGATATGAAAAATATTTTTTAGAGCATGTATTCATAATACAGATATTACCCCAAGGGGTTGAAAATTATTTTGGGGAGAGGAAACAAAAAAATCTTACTCATAGATAAAGCACAGATATACACTGAATAAATAACATCTATAAAGTATATCTGTGGTATTAACATTTCATAAGAGGGGCAGTTAGAGAAAGTGTGCCTAAAAAGTTATTTAGGGGAATTATAATGAAAATAAAAGTTTGAGAAATGTTGCTTTAGGGGGTGAAATTGTTATATAAGACAAACAAATTCAATTCAAAATATATTTATTAAAAATATGTTTAAAATATATTACCTAACACATTGAATATATATTATATACTAAATTAAATATTAATTATATAAATATACAAATTAAATCTATGTTATATATTAAGTTATATATTATCTTAAATTATTATATATTAAATATAATATACAAACATAATAGCATATATTATATATAATATACTAACATATAACATAATAGCATATATTACACTAACATATAACATAATAACATATATTATATATAATATATGTTAAATATATATTAAAATATACTTCTGTGCTTGATATTGTGCTAGGCAAAAGCACAATAGGAAAAAAGATAAAAGGAGATTTTTAGGAACTTAAGAGCTAAATAGGGAAATACAATATACTGTATGTATGATCAGAGGTTATAAAATACTGAGACTGATATTTTTAAGTCACAAAAGAAAATAAGACATTTTGCTTTTAAGTGTGAATGTAGACCGGCATGTGTGTAGGTGATGGCACAAGTATGAAAGAAGCTCAGGTTAAAATCTGACTCATATGAGGTGAAAAGGATGGTTTGTAGATGAGAGAGAGAGGGGATAGAAAGAGGTTAGGAGGAGGAAAGGAGAGATGGTAGATAGAAGATAGATCAATAGACAGACAAGCAGACAGATAAATAAAATAAACATTAATTGAATAAGTACTTGTGTTAGAAAACTTTCTGGAAAAGGTTAAGTGCTACTAAGCCCTGCAAGAATATAGAGGCCAGAATTATATACAGGAAGAGAGTATTCTATCTGGAGATGAGGGACACATGTGTGAACTGGAGTGTGAAAGTTGGAGCAAACAGTGCACTGGTGGCAACAGAGGGCAACGTGTGTTAGGCTGGTTCTGAGGACGAATCTGGATGAGAAGAGTGAGGAGCTCCAGACCAAAGAGCAGCCTCAGCCCTGATGCGAAGACCAGCCTGGGGAGGGTGGATTTGATTGGGCAAGTGGAAGAAGCCGCTGAGTTAGCCAGGAGGAGAGGATCTGGTGGAAATGGTGAAGGAGGGGGATCAGGCAACCAGGGCATTCAGGATCAAGACAGAAGAGATTGCTTCCCAGGAAACCACCTCAGAAATGGCTGAGCAAATGGCTGGAAGCCTGCTGCCTGACATTTTGGCTTTGAATTAGGTGAGCTTCTCATTCCAAAAGAAAATCAAGAACACATGTGGCATGTTTGTGTTTGGTGTGTGGAAATGAGACAAGGAAATCAAAGGTGCACAGGAGGCTGATGAAATCAAGTTTTCCACAAAACCAAGAAACCAACCAGCAAGAAGAAGATTTTAACCACTTCGTCACCGAAAGTTCAATTTCTCTTGTCTGCCCATTGCCCCCATTATATTCTGAGAGAAACAGAAACACAACTAGACATCACCTCTTACTGACTTAAAAAAAAAAATCAATGGCCAGGAAGTTTAACCATATTTTCATCACCTGATTCATTGAATACATGTGTGACCTGCTAATATCCTTTACCACAAAAAAAGTCACAAATAACTGCAATCATTCTTTGGGCTAAAATGCAGATTAATCATAGTGGATTTATTACATGTATTCCTCTTTTCTAAATCAAGGGCATCTTCTATAGGGACTTCATTGGCAAGAGAATGTTTGTCATTTAGATGTACTCAGAAAGGAGCAATGTCTGGAAATTTATGCTAAATTAACTAAAAGAGAAGAAAAGAAGAATCCAGAAACTGAAAGACTTTGAACTGTATCCACAGTCTCCTCTGAGCTAAGTTCACACTCTCCAATATACCGCATAGTATTTCCCAAGTTCTCTCACATTTGCTGTGTCACCAAAGTGGAGGAAAGTGGAGGTAAGTGACAAGAGTTTGTTGCCACTAGAAAAGAAAAAAAAAAAAAGGTGTCCTTATAAACAAGACTCTTTACTCACTTTATAGAGTTATGGAGCCACAAAACAAAGCTAAAAGAATGGAGGGTGGGAAGTAGAGTCTTAGATATACCACAGAGATTTACAAAATAGACATAGATTTAGACCAGATTGGGAGCTAGAGAATGCTTATACATTGAGACTTTAAAATAGAGTTAAATAAAACGAGGAAATAATATTGATTGTCTTCCTCTCCCTTCACATGTTGAAGTCAGCGAATGAGAAAAACTAGAGGGAACACAGAGACAGAAGGAGGCAGGGTGTAGGCAAGTGTAAAGAGCCCAAGCTTCTTCCTCTGTCGAAAGGAAGTGACACCATTCAGGCTGATGTGAGGAAGGATGGGACTTTTGGAGAGAGTCTCCAGCCTAAGAGCTAGAACTTTTCTGTTGCATTATTTTCATGTCAGTTAAGATCTCTTCTAAGTAGGAAATGTCCAGCTTATAGCTTAATATTCTAATTCTTCTTTTTTTGCATCCTAATTCTGCTTTCTCTCTAGTGTAAAAATATGAATCCTTATCTTGCAGGCATAAAACAGAAAGTGTATTAAAATTCTCCCCAAAAGAAACTCACATATCTGTGGCAGTAAGAATGATTCATTGACATCATAATCTTCTTAAAAACTAACCCAGAAGGGTCAGAGAAGAGGGGAGATGGAAAAAGCTTTTATTCCTGGAAAAAAAAGAAGTCTAAAATAGTTGAAAGAAATTAAATGACAAATTTTGAACAAATTGTTTTTATATTTGCCTTAAAGTAGAAAACTTTGAAGACATAGCAATGTTGAAGGAGAAATTGTGTTTAAAAGAATCTTTCCTAAGAGCAATCGAGAGGAAAAATACCAGATTCTTTGGAATGGAAAAAAATACGATGTGCCTCTAATGAGAGTGTCCAGAATGCCAAAGGGGGAGGGAAAATCCAAGTCTGAAACAGAAAGTTCTGATGCTACCATGTGTCTGGAGTCAAATAGAGCACATGTTCTGAGCTTCTGTTGTCTAACCTGTTTATTGAAAATAATACATGGGAGTTGTTTTAAAGTATGTCTACAAAGTCTTCAATGCTTCTTCCTTCCAAAAATCAAGCCTATTTCCCCTTCACTGGAGGGCAGCTTGGACTTAGTGACTTGCTTCTAACAAATCAAATGTGGCATACATGACGGTGTGTGACTTCTGAGACAAGGTCATAAAAGGCAGTTTCCTCTTTTGTCTCTCTCTGTCAAATGACACACTCTGGGGAGGCAGCTGCCACATTGTGGGGAAGCTCAAGTAGCCTTCTGGAGCAGTCCAGGGAGGAGGAACTGAGACCTCTCATCAACTGCTCTGGGAATGAACCATCTTAGAAATGGCTCTTCCCAGCCTAAGTCAAATCTTCAGATGATTGCAGCCTCCACCAACACTTTGACTGTAATTTCATTAGAGACTCTGAACCATCCAGCTCAGCCACTCCCAAATTCCTGATCCATGGACACTGTGAGGTAATAAATGTGTATTGTTTTAAGCCACTAAGTTTTGGGATATTTATTATACAGTCATAGATAACTAGACAACAAATCATGCCACCTCACAGAATACATATGAAGATTCAATGAGAGGATGTATGTGAAATCCCCAGGACAACTGAAGGGCTTGTGCAAATCCATAGTAATCAGAATCTTCTCCAGGTGGTAGAGCTACAGTGGCAGCAGAGTAGTTTCAAGCAGAAATTGGCTTCTATCAAGACTATAACCCATGAAGGCAAGGGCTGTCCAGTTCCTGTCCCTCCTCCACTCCACCTCTAGCAGCTGATGCCATTTCTGAGACAGAGTAGCTGATTACCAAGTATTTGCTAAGTGAATGAATCAACAAATTTTGAGCCAATCATTCACATTCTCTGAACTCCAATTACTTTCATTGTAAATTAAAGAAGTTGAACTCAGTGATCTCAAATATTTGTCCTGGCCCTGAAATAATTCTAAAATGCAGTATGCAGAGATTCACATAATACTATTTGTTTTTATTTCAAACATTTTTTGAGTTCTTGCTCTGTGCCAGGCATTATATTAAGTGTTACACAGATATCATCTTATTTAATTCTATCAACAATCATATGAGGTAGGTAATATTATTACCCTGATTTTAAAAGTAAGAAATCTATGGCACAGAGAAGTGATGTAACTTTCTTAAGGTCACACAGACAGTAAAAAGGAAACCTGAATTTGAACTAGAGGGACTGACCATTATAATCTAAAGATGAACCCATCCGAAGTCTTCAACTTTGTGGTGTGGTCAACGGATCTGCCTTCATGCTAGATTCTAAGCCTATTAGGACAAGGGTGATTCTTCATAAGTAAATATCCCCAATGCCTAACATATAGTAAATTCTCAATAAATGCTTATTAAATGAATAAATAAATAGACAGAAAAACACAGTGTGGTGTGGAAATACTTTTAACTCACACTAAATGTGATTGAAAAAATTATGAAGTTAAACATTTGGTTTTTTATGAGATGTTTACTTATTATTCTTCACTTACTAAGACTCCTACTAATGGTTACAGAGAAATATCACCTCCTAGCCCTCTCCCAAAGCCTATACTAACCATCAGATTGCTTCTCTACGCTCTTAAAATAAAACAAGTTATAATTAAGAGAAATGTCATAATTAAATGTCAGCATAGGGGATGGAGTAGGTGCCATTCATAAAGTTGTAGAAAGTTCCAACGTAGCCAGTCTCTGATGTCAAGAGATCCAGTGAACTTTTACCTGAACCAAGCTTGTTGTTGGTTTTAGCATGGACTTGGGACAACTAAGAATTGATGAGAACTTACGCATAAGATTTTGGAATTTTTAAACTAGCTTTGATTTGAATATTGTAATTCTCTTTGAATTACTAAATCCCCTTTTCAGGGGGTAGACCACTAAATCCCTGGAAAGGATGGCTTCCAAATGGTACTACAAGAGCAGATTTACCATTAAGATTTTTTTCTCTCTTTCATAAATATGAAGGAAGATACATGGAAATCTTAGACAATTATTTTGGGGTGGGAGAACCATGAGAGACAAGGAAAGGTTGACAAGCTAAAACCAGTGGTAAGCTAAGGGTATAATGGCCAGATGTAGGAGCCAGGCCCATGAAGAGAGCACAGTGCTGTGGACAGAAGGAACAATGACCTTGTAGCAGAGAAAGAATGTGGTTAATTAACATGAAGTCCCAGTCTCCACATGGCCAACTGTGCTTCCAATAGTGTTCTGTTAAAATTTTTCATACTATGCATTTTTTTTTAATTTTGGAAATGAAAACATACCTCACCCTAGCCCTGACCCTGTAAGTCATTTTTGCTCAGAGTTATATGGATTCCATGCTTTTCCTATGGCTTCTCTGCACCTGAGTTGTTTACTTTGATTCTTCCTTAATTAGAGAGATTTTATCATTTAGTTCTTTTTTTTTCTTTAGTTTTTTGTTTTGTTTTGTTTTGCTCAAGAAGGGGTGGTAGGGATTGTATTTCCTAAGCTCTTTCATGCTTAAATGCCTTTATTCATCAGTGACAAGTCAGCAGACACTAATATTCCTTCATTATTTTGTTTCTCGGGCACTTTGCACATGTCAAATCTCACCCTGCACTCAGTAATCAGAGCCTTGACTACAATGACTTCCTCCTGGAGGTTTACTTATTCTCCTGTCCCTTGTCCTTGAACTTATCCTCAGAATTGTCTTGGTGTTGAAGACTGAATATCAGTTTTTGTGAACCCAGTGTGATTTTCCAACCATAGATTTGTTTTTTTACAAACTCAGGGATTTTTCAGGTACCTTTGAAGTGTCTTGTGATTTCATCCTCAAGGCCAGCAAGGATATCAGATCATTTTAGTCTGTTTTCCATATCTACTAGCTTCTCTGATTATAATAAAATATTTGTTTTAATTATCTGCACTTTGATCATCTCTGATCATCTCCAATCTTCTTAGTGAATGATTTGACTATAGTGTGGGTTCCATTCTATTTCTCACTGTTTTATTTATTAATTCAGTTAAAATATGTCATTCTTCAGATGTGTTTCCATCTCCCTTTTCATACCACTTGCTTGTTTATTCAGATTGTCTTTGAGCTATTATTTCTTTGAATGCATGTCTCATTAACTTGTCACACAGCTTGACACAATTGTGGCACATTCTCTCATGTTTCCTGAATTTTGTGTTTTTTTGCCTTCTTAGTCTGTCATTTACTAGGTGTGCTCCTTTCTGGTGTGTTGTGTGATGAAGTGTGATTGTAGACTTCCCATAGAATTCTCTTTACCCTGCTCAGGATGGAACAGCTGAGCTGACACATCCTCCTTGCTCTTATGTGATATTGGTGATTTGACCCACTTCCTTTCAGATTCAGGGAAGATTTGCTTTTCCATCTGAGCTTCAGTTTGAGGTCTGGGTCTTAGGGGTGCCATTCAGTCCGTTGTGGTCTTGGGGCATGGCAGGGAGGAGGTGTATGTAGCCGAGGTGGTGGTCTCTCTTCTCTCATGTTGCTCCGTGTGTTAAGTGCCCTATACCCAGTTGGGGTTGGGGAGACATTAGTAACTATTGTCCCAAAAAGGAAGCACTTGATTAAAAGAATAAAAGCTGGCCCTGCAAAAAGATGTCAGAGATAGAGTTAAAAAAAAGAAGTTTTTATTGCATGTGTTTTTTTAAAAATAAAGATTCTGGAGGTTTGCTATAAAGGTGAACTTGCAACTTAAGATAGAGAATTGAAATTGCATTATAGAATCTCTCTTCCTTGGTACCTAGAGAGCAAGAAAGTATTGGAAACCAGAAGTCTAACCCCAAATTCCCTACAGCACTGAACACAGAGATGGATATAACCATAAATACCCCAAACTTGAAACCAAAGGAAATAAGTTGATTTGGGTCCTAAGGCTTATGTCCAGTGTCATCAGTGTCACAGCTGACCTTTGACATCCAGGCACACAGGCATCCTCACTGCCCCTCAAAAGTACCACAGTCTCTCCTGCATCCCAGCTTTGCCTCAGGTTCCTCTCGCTCCCTACAAGTTCTGCCCCAGCTCTCCAGCAGCAGTAGCTCCTTGGCCCCTCCTCAGAGAGCCTCCTAACCACCTCGGCTGAAGTAATACCCCTGGGGCACCCTGCCTCACCCATGCGTTATTCTCTTCACCACCCCATCAGCAACTGCAATGGCTCCCTTGTGGATGTATTTGTCCCTCACACTAGAATGTAAGCTTCGTGATGTGGGACACTTGGTCTGGCTTGGCCAGCACTATGTTTTTACCATGAAGCAGAACTTCTTCATCAGATGAATCAAATGCATCTCTGAACTGTCAGTCAAGTCTGCAGGGACCCATCCTCAGCCCCAGCTTCCTGCTCGGCATTCAAGTTCTCTTCCATCACCTGCCTTCTTCCCCTCAACCCACCTCTGGTTGGACCCTTCCAGTTTTCTTAGCTGGTGCTCTCTCCCCGGGGGTCTAGCTCAGCCTGCGCACCTGCCCCAGATGGCAGTTGTCCCCATTAAAACGATCACCTTGAGTACTCCAGAGTCACACATATCTCAGTGACTGTGCCCTCCTCACAGTGGCACCTCCGGATCCACCCTGACTTTGCCCTGTCTTATCAGACTCAGTGAAGCTACCAAGATAATAACAACAGGATGACAAACAAAGGGCAAGTCAGTGTGTCCCATTGCTCTGATTTTAGCTGACTTCTGGAACTCTTTATTTCTGTCCACTCTGGAGTAGTGTGGATGGTCCAAGTCTCAGTCCTTGAAGATTCTGTGGCCAGATAGGAAAATGGTCCCACCTGCAGCTCAGCACCATCCATCGTCCCGTTTCTCCACCTCACTCTGAACTCTCCAGTGCTGAGGGCAGGCCAGCTACCACTCTCACAGAACATATTCCCATAGATATTTGATATAAGAAAGCTTCAGGAACAAAAGTCCAAATTCTGCTTCTCTTCTGACCTGCAACATTTCTTTGCAGGACTATCTTGCTACTATCTGGGGAAAAAAGAAATGAGTGGTTGCTTTGTGGTTGTTTGGGGTATTTTTAATTGTTCCTTTTGGGGTCAAGCCTAGGACAAGACCTCTCCCGCTCAGATCCAAGCCAAAGGTAATGGCAGAGCTTTGGTTTCTGAGAGTCGCCCTTGTTCCAAGGAGGAATCAGCCTGTGGGTCTTATTAGAGAGAATGACCTACGGCAGAAATGAGATCTGAGAATCTGGTCTAATGGCACAGCAGGAAGGGGATCCCTGCAGAAAGATTCCTCCCGTTTCCCTCTCCTCCAGTTGACACGATTGGTCGTAGCTCCATAAATCACTTCCAGACAAGCTTGCCTTGACATCACAGGACTCACACAGGGAGGAAAAAGGGATTGCTTGTTTCTCTGTGGTCACCAAGAGGTCAGATGAAATAATTTTAAGTTCCCATGTTTAAATTTAAGTCGGACAGTGTTCCCTTGCCTGCAGGGAATAAGCTTCAGAAGGAAAATCGGGTGGAAAATATAGGATCAGATACAGAAATAATGGTCAGGCAGAGTGCCATGGAATCCTTGCTTTCTGTGCCTGGAGAGTCAGGTCACCTTTGCTGTTCTATTTATGAAATTTACTTCCGGCAAAAGTCACTTTTAGTGCCTGCTAGAAATTGGAAATGGATAATTTCTAACACCATTGCCTCTCTGAGCAATCAAGAAAGTCTTTTTTCTGTACCCTTTTTTACAAGCAAGGATAGGTTTCCAGGTGCACAAGAAGAACACCTTTGTTAGGCCTGAGAGTATCAGGAGGGTTTATGTGGGCAAGTCAGCAAGTGCACCACATACAGGCAGCATCCTGTGCCTGGTCCTATGCCAGGGGCTGGAAATCAACAGAAAAATACTGCTTGAGTGTCCTTACCCCCTTACCCTGAGGGATGCACCATTCAGCGGGTGAAGGTTATTCAAGGTGCTTGTGAATGATTATGCACCAGGAATTTCAACCTGAGAAGTTCTAGTTGCATTAAAGAACTGAAGGTCGAAATTCCACCATTGTATTCTTAAAATATTTTATACTGTTGCTATAAAATCTCTCTATCGGAGCTTCCCTGGTGGCGCAGTTGTTAAGAATCTGCCTGCCAATGCAGGGAACATGGGTTTGATCCCTGGTCCAGTAAGACCCGCCATGCTGCGGAGCAACTAAGGCCATGTGCCACAGCTACTGAGCCTGCGTTCTAGAGCCGGCGAGCCACAACTACTGAGCCCGTGAACCTAGAGCCTGTGCTCTGCAACAAGAGAAGCTACTGCAATGAGAAACCCTCACACCGCAATGAAGAGTAGCCTCCACTCGCCACAACTAGAGAGAGCCCATGTGCAGCAACGAAGACCCAATGCAGCCAAAAATAAATAAATACATAAAATTAAGGAAAAGAATGCATTAAAAAAGTACTATTAAACTAAGATATTTACTTTAAAAAATCTGTCTCTTATTACTTTAAATATTATTTGTAAATATCTGAAACCCATGAAGATTCTATTGAAATTGTCAACTCTCTGTTTTAAAATAGTATATTTAGCTACTGAGTCATAATTCAATAACATTTAAGCTATGGATAACATGAGCAATGAAAACTAAAAGAAATAAATAAAACTGAAACAACTAAAGAAGAAAATAAATGAGGTTACTAAGCTTTTAAGCTACACCAATTCATGGTTATTTTCCCCAAACAGCAATTTCCATGGTCAGATTTTTTTTTAATTGAATGGAAGGCTGGCATTTTTTCATTAAAAGCAATTTTTGATAGGGTTAAATGTCATTACCTTCTTTGAATACTAGCTTTTCAGTGTTTCTTTTGAAATAAGCATAGACTCACAAGCAGTTACACAGAGTCTCATGAACCAATAGTGACATCTTATATGAACGTAAGACAACCTCAAAACCAGGAAACTGGCTTTGGTATAATCCTGTTAACTAGATAACAGACTGTATTCAGTTCCCACCAGTGTTTTCAGGCACTCATTTGTGTGTGTGTGCGTGTGTGTGCATGCATGTGTGTGTGTGTGTAGTTCTGTGCAATCTGATTCCATGGGTGACCCCACCACAGTCAAGATGTGGGACTGTTCTGTCATTGTACCCACCCCACCCATCTCTGTTCTGTCATTGTACCCCCACCCTGGCAACCACTAAATGTCCTCCTACTCAGATTTAATTTTAACCATCCTGTTTGGCCCAGCACACTGACTTGGATCTTGTTGATGAAGAGTTTCAGCCAGATTTTGCTTGGCATCCAGACAAATTAAACATTAAGGGAATATCAAAGTGGGACACAGTGACCTTCCAGCAAACTAAAGAAGGTAATTCATTTACTTTGTTGTTCTTTTCCCTTTTCCTAATAGAATAAATTTTGGTTATTCCTTTCTGTTAAGTTCAGAAGACAGGGGTTCCCTCAAAGACAAACTAAAGGGAAAACGTCTTTTGTATTACATAAATATTATATACATACACACACACACACACACACACACACACACATACATAGATACAAAGAATAACAGTACAACTTCAATTAATTAAAAACAAATCTATTCCCCAATAATTTAGCAAAACATTTATCTTAGGAATGACAAAGAAAAAAATTGGTTTTAGTAACAACAATAATTTCATAACCTCTTAATTCTCCAGATAATAACTCTAAATCTTGGTCTGACCTTCAAATCTTCTTCATTCAAATAACTTCATGTTATTTTTCAAATAATTACAAGAGAAGTTCCCAAATGAATTTTAAGCATCATAGACCAAAGACCAAAATGACATGAAACACTGGAGATATGCAATTAAGTGAATGTTTTGTGTTTTTTTTTAACATCTTTATTGGAGTATAATTGCTTTACAATGGTGTGTTATAACAAAGTGAATCAGCTATACACATACATATATCCACATACCTCCTCCCTCTCGCATCTCCCTCCCACCCTCCCTATCCCATCTTCTTTATCCATTCATCTGTCAATGGACACTTAGGTTGCTTCCATGCCCTGGCTACTGTAAATAGTGCTGCAATGAACATTGTGGTACATGACTCTTTTTGAATTATGGTTTTCTCAGGGTATATACCCAGTAGTGGGATTGCTGGGTAATATAGGGGTTGTATTTTTAGTTTTTTAAGGAACCACCATACTGTTCTCCATAGCGGCTGTATCATTATACATTCTCACCAACAGCATAAGTAGGTTCTGTTTTCTCCAAACCCTCTCCAGCATTTGTTGTTTGTAGATTTTTTTGATGTTGGCCATTCTGGCTGGTGTGAGGTGATACCTCATTGTAGTTTTCATTTGCATTTCTCTAATGATTAGTGATGTTGAGCATTCTTTCATGTGTTTGTTGGCAATCTGTATACCTTCTTTGGTGAAATGTCTATTTAGGTTTTCTTCCGATTTCTGGATTGGGTTGTTCGTTTTATTTATATTGAGCTGCATGAGTTACTTGTATATTTTGGAGATTAATCCTTTGTCCATTGCTTCATTTGCAAATATTTTCCCCCATTCTGAGAGTTGTCTTTTGGTCTTGTTTATGGTTTCCTTTGCTGTGCAAAAGCTACCAAGTTTCCTTAGGTCCCATTTGTTTATTTTTACTTCTATTTTCATTTCGCTAGGAGGTGGGTCAAAAAGGATCTTGCTGTGATTTATGTCACAGAGTGTTCTGCCTATGTTTTCCTCTAAGAGTTTTACAGTGTCTGGACTTACATTTAGGTCTTTATTCCATTTTGAGTTTATTTTTATGTATGGTGTTAGGGAGTGTTCTAATTTCATTCTTTTACATGTAGCTGGCCAGTTTTCACATCACCACTTATTGAAGAGGCTGTCTTTTCTCCACTGTATATTCTTGCCTCCTTTATCAAAGATAAGGTGACCATAGGTGCGTGGGTTTATCTCTGGGCTTTCTATCCTGTTCCATTGATCTATATTTCTGTTTTTGTGCCAGTACCATACTGTCTTGATTACTGTAGCTTTGCAGTATAGTCTGAAGTCTGGAAGCCTGATTCCTCCAGCTCTGTTTTTCATTCTCAAGATTGCTTTGGCTATTCTGGGTCTTTTCTGTTTCCATACAAATTGTGAAATTTTTTGTTCTCGTTCTGTGAAAAATGCCATTGGTAGCTTAATAAGGATTGCATTGAATCTGTAGATTGATTTGGGTAGTATAGTCATTTTCACAATGTTGATTCTTCCAATCCAAGAACATGGTATATCTCTCCACCTGTTCGTGTCATCTTCAATTTCCTTCATCAGTGTCTTGTAGTTTTCTGCATACAGGTCTTTTTGTCTCCTTAGGTAGGTTTAGTCCTGGGTATTTTATTCTTTTTGTTGCAATGGTAAATGGGAGTGTTTCCTTGATTTCTCTTTCAGATTTTTCATCATTTGTGTATAGGAATGCAAGAGATTTCTGTGCATTAATTTTGTATCCTGCTACTTTACCAAATTCAATGATTAGCTCTAGTAGATTTCTGACAAAGGATTAATCTCCAAAATATACAAGTAGCTCATGCAGCTCAATATCAAATGATCATGGTGTATGATCCTTTTAATGTGCTGTTGGATTCTGTTTGCTAGTATTTCGTTGAGGATGTTTGCATCTATGTTCATCAGTGATATTAGCCTGTACTTTTCTTTCTTTGTGACATCTTTGTCTGGTTTTGGTATCAGAGTCATTGTGGCCTTGTAGAATGAGTTTGGGAGTGTTTCTCTCTCCGCTATATTTTGGAATAATTTGAGAAGGGTAGGTGTTAGCTCTTCTCTAAATGTTTGATAGAAATTGCCTGTAAGGCCATCTGGTATTGGGCTTTTGTTTGTTGGAAGATTTGTAATCACAGTCTCCATTTCAGTGCTTGTGATTGGTCTGTTTATATTTTCTATTTCTTCCTGGTTCAGTCTCTGAAGATTGTGCATTTCTAAGAATTTGTCCATTTCTTTCAGGTTGTCCAGTTTATTGGCATATAGTTGCTTGTAGTAACCTCTCATGATCCTTTGTATTTCTGCAGTGGCGGTTGTTACTTCTCCTTTTTTATTTCTAATTTTATTGTTTTGAGTCTTCTCCCTTTTTCTCTTGATGAGTCTGGCTAATGGTTTATCAATTTTGTTTATCTTCTGAAAGAACCATCTTTTAGTTTTATTGATCTTTGGCTATTGTTTCCTTCATTTCCCTTTCTTTATTTCTGATCTGATCTTTATGATTTCTTTCCTTTTGCTAACTTTGGGTTTTTTTGTTCTTCTTTCTCTAATTGCTTTAGATGTAAGGTTAGGTTGTTTATTTGAGATGTTTCTTGTTTCTTGAGGTAGGATTGCATTGCTATAAACTTCCCTCTTAGTACTGCTTTTGCTGCATCCCATACATTTTGGGTTGTCGTGGGTTTTTTTTTTTTTTTTTTTTTTTTGCGGTACGCAGGCCTCTCACTGTTGTGGCCTCTCCCATTGCAGAGCACAGGCTCTGGACACGCAGGCTCAGTGGCCATGCGTCACGGGCCTAGCCACTCTGTGGCATATGGGATCTTCCTGGACTGGGGCACGAACCCGTGTCCCCTGCATTAGCAGGTGGACTCTCAACCACTGCGCCACCAGGGAAGCCCTGGGTTGTCGTGTTTTCATTGTCATTTGTTTCTAGGTATCTTTTGATTTCCTCTTTTATTTTTTCAGTGATCTCTTGATTATTAAGTAGTGTACTGTTTAGCCTCCATGTGTTTGTATTTTTTACCATTTTTTTCCTGTAGTTGATATCTAGTCTCAAAGCATTGTAGTTGGAAAAGATACTTCATATGATTTCAATTTTCTTAAATTTACCAAGACTTGATTTATAACACATGATATGATCTATCCTGGAGAACTTTCCATGAGCACTTGAGAAGAAAGTGTATTCTGTTGTTTTTGTATGGAATGTCCTATAAATATCAGTTAAACTCATCTTGTTTAATGTATCATTTAAAGCTTGCATTTCTTTATTTATTTTCATTTTGGATGATCTGCCCATTGGTGAAAGTGGGGAGTTATAGTCCCCTACTATGATTGTGTTACTGTTGATTTCCCCTTTTATGGCTGTTAACATTTGCCTTATGTATTGCGGTGCTCTTATGTTGGGTGCATAAATGTTTACAATTGTTATATTTTCTTCTTGGACAGTTCCCTTGATCATTATGTAGTGTCCTTCTTTCTCTCCTGTAATAGTCTTCATTTAAAGTCTATTTTCTATGCTTTGAGAATTGCTACTCCAGATTTCTTTTGATTTCCATTTGCATGCAATATCTTTTTCCAACCCTCAATTTCAGTCTGTATGTGTCCCTAGGTCTCAGAAAAAAAAGACAGCATATATGCAGGTCTTGGTTTTGTAACTATTCTGCCAGTTTATGTCTTTTTGTTGTAGCATTTAATCTATTTACAATTAAGGTAATTATCAATATGTATGTTCCTATTACCATTTTCTTAATTATTATGCATTTGTTATTGTAGGTCTTTTCCTTCTCTTGTGTTTCCTGACTAGAGAAGTTCCTTTAGCATTTGTTGTAAAGCTGGTTTGGTGGTGTTGAATTCTCTTAGCTTTTGCTTGTCTGTAAAGGATTTAAAATCTCCTTCAAATCTGAATGAAATCCTTGCTGGGTAGAGTAATCTTGGTTGTAGGTTTTTCCCTTTCATCCCTTTAAATATGTCCTGCCACTCTCTTCTGGCTTGCAGAGTTTCTGCTGAAAGATCAGCTGTTAACCTTATGGGGATTCCCTTGTATGTTATTTGTTGTTTTTCTCTTGCTGCTTTTAATATTTTTCTTTGTATTTAATTTTTGATAGTTTGATTAGTATGTGTCTTGGAGTGTTTCTCCTTGGATTTATCCTGTATGGTACTCTCTGCACTTCCTGGACTTGATTGACTATTTCCTTTCCCATATTAGAGAAGTTTTCAACTATAATCTCTTCAGATATTTTCTCAGTCCCTTTCTTTTTCTCTTCTTCTTCTGGGACACCTATAATTCGAATGTTGGTGAGTTTAGTGTTGTCCCAGAGGTCTGAAAATCACCTCAGTTCTTTTCATTCTTTTTTCTTTATTCTGCTCTGCAGTATTTATTTCCACTATTTTATCTTCCAGGTCATGTATCCATTCTTCTGCTTTAGTTATTCTGCTGTTGATTCCTTCTAGAGAATTTTTAATTTCATTTATTTTGTTGTTCATCATTGTTTATTTGTTCTATAGTGCTTCTGGTCCTTGTTAAATTTTCTTGTATTTTCTCCATTCTGTTTCCAAGATTTTGGGTCATCTTTACTATCATTACTCTGAATCCTTTTTCGGGTAGACTGCCTATTTCCTATTCATTTGTTTGGTCTGGTGGGTTTTAACCTTGCTGCTTCATCTGCTGTGTTTCTGTGACTTCTCATTTTGCTTAATTTACTGTGCTTGGGGTTTCCTTTTTGCAGGCTGCAGGTTCATGGTTCCTGTTGTTTTTGGTGTCTGCCCCCAATAGCTAAGGTTGGTTCAGTGGGTTGTGTAGGCTTCCTGGTAGAGGGGACTGGTGCCTGTGTTCTGTTGGGTGAGGCTGGATCTTGTCTTTCTTCTGGGCAGGACCACGTCTGGTGGTGTGTTTGGGGGTGTCTGTGACCTTATTTTGATTTTAGGCAGCCTCTCTGCTAATGGGTTGTGTTTTGTTCCTGTCTTGCTAGTTGTTTGGCATGGAGTGACCAGCACTGTAGCTTGCTTGTTGTTGAATGGAGCTGGGTCTTAGCTTTGAGATGGAAATCGGTGAGAGAGCTTTCCTCATTTGATATTACATGGAGCTGGGAGGTCTCTGGTGGACCAATGTCCTAAACTCGGCTCTCCCACCTCAGAGACACAGGCCTGACACCCATCCTGAGCACCAAGACCCAGTCAGCCACATGGCTCAGAAGAAAAGGGAGAAAAAGAGAAAGAAAGAAAGAAAAAAGTAAAATAAAATAGTTATTAAAATTAAAAAATAATTATTAAAAAAAATTAAAAAGTAATAAAAAAAGAAAAAAAAAGAAAGAAAAAAGAGAGGAACCAAACCAAAAAACAAATCCACCAATGAGAACAAATGCTAAAAACTATACTAAAAAAACAAACAAACAAAACAAACAAAAAAACCCAGACAGACAGAACCCTAGGACAAATGGTAAAAGCAAAGCTATACAGACAAAATCACTCAAAGGAGCATACACATACACACTCACAAAAAGAGAAAAAGGAAAAAAAAATCTATATATATTAAAAAAAGGAGGAATAGAGCAACCAAATCAATAAACAAATCTACCAATGATAATAAACTCTAAATACTAAACTAAGATAAACATAAAACCAGGAAGATATTAGATGCAAAAAGCAAAGCCCAAGCCTACAGTTGCTCCCAAAGTCCACCACCTCAATTTTGGGATGATTTGTTGTCTATTCAGGTATTCCACAGATGCAGGGTACATCAAGTTGATTGTGGAGATTTAATCTGCTGCTCCTGAGGCTGCTGGGAGAAATTTCCCTTTCTCATCTTTGTTCACACAGCTCCTGGGGCTCAGCTTTGGATTCGGCCCCACCTCTTCGTGTAAGTTGCCTGAGGGCGTCTGTTCTCTCAGACAGGATGGAGTCAAAGGAGCCACTGATTCGGGGGCTCTGGCTCACTCAGGCCAGCGGGAGGGAGGGGTATGGAGTGCGGGGCGAGCCTGCGGTAACAGAGGCCAGGGTGATGTTGCACCAGCCTGCCGTGTGCCATGCGTTCTCCCGGGGAAGTTGTCCCTGGATCCCAGGACCCTGGCAGTGGTGGGCTACACAGGCTCCCGGAAGGGAGGTGTGGATAGTGACCTGTGCTCGCACACAGGCTTCTTGGTGGCGGCAGCAGCAGCCTTAGCGTCTCATGCCCGTCCATGGCGTCCACGATGTTAGCCACGGCTCGCACCTGTCTCTGGAGCTCTTTTAAGTGGCGCTCTTAATCCCCTCTCCTCGCGCACCAGGAAACAAAGAGGGAAGAAAAAGTCTCTTGCTTCTTCAGCAGGTCCAGACTTTTTCCCGGACTCCCTCCCGGCCAGCTGTGGCGCACTAACCCACTGCAGGCTGTGTTCATGCTGCCAACCCCAGTCCTCTCCCTGCGCTCTGACTGAAGCCCATGCCTCAGCTCCCATCCCCGCCTGCCCCGGCGGGTGAGCAGACAAGCCTCTCGGGCTGGTGAGTGCCGGTTGACCCTGATACTCTGTGCTGGAATCTCTCCGCTTTGCCCTCCGCACCCCTGTGGCTGCGCTCTCCTCCACGGCTCCGAAGCTTCCCCCTCTGCCACCCGCAGTCTCCGCCCACGAAGGGCCTTCTAGTGTGTGGAAACCTTTCCTCCTTCACAGCTCCCTCCCACTGGTGCAGGTCCCATCCCTATTCTTTTGTCTCTGTTTATTCTTTTGCCCTACCCAGGTACGTAGGGAGTTTCTTGTCTTTTGGGGGGTCTGAGGTCTTCTGCCAGTGTTCAGTAGGTGTTCTGTGTGAGCTGTTCCACACGTAGATGTATTTCTGATGTATTTGTGGGGAGGAAGGTGATCTCCACGTCTTACTCCTCTGCCATCTTGAAGGTCCCCAAATGAATGGTTTTTTAAATGTTTACACTCGACTATCTGGCCAGTCTAAAATATAGTTATTTTATCTTTATTATACATATGCAACAATAATATCATAATAATATATTACATATTATTATCTATTTATATTGACATTACATTACCATATAACATAATTATGTTAATATAGGATATAATTATTATGGTATATTATTGAATATTATTATTGTGTGTATTTTATATATAATACAAGGTTGCAATACAATTATTATATATGTAGTACAGAATACATTATTATTTTCAGTAAAATATATATTATATATTATTACTACTGATATTATTATATAGTATGTCATTCAGCAACACATGGATATGAGAACCTCACCCTATACATTTTGCATTTAACATGTAGAGGGATGTTTAGGCAACTATCTTTGCAAAGTGACACCAAGGTTGTACTTCAAAGTGAGACCAGACCTCATGTTTCCAACAGGGTCTTGGCCACCTGAGAATTTGAGTAATACATATTAATTCTTCTTTTTGATTGTAAGCTTCTTTAGGGCCAAGTCCTACTGTTCTTCAGATCAAAATGATGTGCAATCACAGTTCCTGTTAGGTACATAACAAATAGGCAAGTTGGGCAAATAACTGTTAGAGTATTTCCTCTGGAGTTGAAAACAAAATCTAAAGATTGGGTGTTTTCTTCTTAAAGGCAGCAGGTTTCCAGCCCTTCCCTGGTGGCCAAAGACAAATTTATCTTTGCAGTTAGTCTCTGTCCTTGGTGCTGAGTACAGCTCACTCTATTGGTCCAGAGTCTAATGCCTAGTAAAAATATTTTATTTACACATTTTCTAATAGAAAAGATTGTTCTTTGCAAGTTTCCTAAACTTGAAACCATGAGCTACTTACCTCATTGGGGTTAAGCATTTGATTCAGTCTAACTATAATATAAAGTGTGCTTTGACTATTTTCTTCAATATTTTATTTAGAAAACATTCAAATATAAAGACAAAATTGAAAGAATTGTATAGGAAACATCCCTATAACCACCTCCTAAATTCTGGGCTTATTTTAACCTATGTTCACTTTGTCACATGACTATCCATCTATCAATCGACACTAATTTTTGTGTGATACAAAGTCGCTGGTGTTCGTTCACGTCATGCCTAAACACTTTAGTATGCATTTTATCAACTAGTGTCCCATATTCCTTTTTTGTTCTTTTTATTGGAGGACCTTGTTTCCTTCTTTTAAACAAATTATTTCCCCCATAATTTGACATTCTGCTATATAGGTATAAAATAACACCTCATCCATTACCACTGTGGTTGACATGTGTTGCTTGGTAAGATTCTGTGGTTATGATTCCAGATGAAGCAGGCTGTAGACATCCTGGATGCAGAACAGTGGGTGTGTTCTTCACCTTTTCGAGAGGGAGGTCTGTGACATTCCTTCTGGGGACTCTCCTCATCAAGTCTGTCCAGAGTGGTATCCTGGGCCTGCCAGGGGCCGCAGGTCCCCTCTCTACCTGAATGGGGGGTAATGTACCCCAGGGACCTTCTAGGGGAAGAACCCCACCTTCTCCCTGCCCCTAACATGCCTGTCCCCACTGAGAAAGGGACTCTGAACAACAGTGTCCTCTGTTCTTTGTTGAGCTCACACTTTTCTTCAGGTGTAATGGGTGCATTTCCTTGTGCATTCCCTCTGGCGTGTGGCATTTGAAGTTTCTAATCACTGGCCGGATTTCTATATGGCCTCCCCAGAGTGTTTGCCTTTAAAGGTCTGTTTTGCTACTTTGAGATTACACAGTACAGTACAAATGAAAACCGTGTGCTTCCTTGTTGTCTACGATAGAAATCGGCCATCTGGTGACCCTCACTTTGAATTCTAGAAGGAGGCCCTTCTCCCAAGGACACTCTCTCTTTTCCAGATAGGACTTCCAGGTCCTTTCCAGATTTTATACAGAGGTCCATTGAGTTCAAAGCTTTCTCCAAGTTTTTCTAAAAGGGAATAAAATAGGAAGTTTAATAAAATTCTAGGCAAATTCCTTTATGTATTTACTTTGAACTACTTGTCTTTGTGGGACATCTTGAAAGAGTTTAAAGGTGACCGTTGACTTTGTATTTAAAAGATTACTTTGATAACAGCAATACTGTATAATACACATGAAGTGCTGAAATGGCCCAAACACTAAGTGCCTTATGTGTACCACCCTACTCAATCCTTTCAGCCATATGAAGTGGGTACACTTATCATCAACATTTTACCACTGGGGAAACTGAGGCTAAGACAAGTGGAATAATTATTTTACCCAGGGTCACAGAGCCAGTGAAAGGCCAACGTTGAACTAGGTTGTCTTGTTCCATTTGCTCATAACACATTATGCTTCCCCTAAAACTAAGTCCTACAGAGGAGACCTTTCCTAAGATAAGAGCATCAAGGATATTATTATGTAGTGTGTCATTTTACAATTTTTCAGCATAGTGCACCAATCTTTTTTCTAACTAGCTTTAATGCAATAAAAATTTTGTCTCCATCATTGATGTGTGACCGATGACTTCTTTCTAGGCCTCACGATACCTTTCCTCTTTCGCCCACGTCTGGACAGACTGATAAGACAGCCCACATTTGCACCTCATCCTTTAGGCACTGGTGGGAAATGTAAACCTCCTGCACATGGGAAAGTGAAAGCCTCCTTCCTCTGTGCCTAAGCCAGCCCGCACTGGGGGTGCCTGCCCAAATCTTTCTCCCAAATTCTCTTCATGTACAGGGTATCCTAAGCCTCAACACTCAAACCAAGATTTGGGCAAAGGATCCAACTGTTCTCTGTGGAATGGCCATAAAACATTTAAAGGGTTTTGGTTTGGCCTAACTTTTAGGTCATTATTAGTCCCATCATCATTTATAATTATGCAAAAAGAATGAACCAAGGTAGATTAAGATAAGAGACATGGAATGCTACTATCCCAAGGCTGCTCTTTATTACAATTTTCTCCAAACTGCTTTTTGTGACTCTATTATTTCAAATCCTGGGTCTCTGTACATCCCTTGACCTCTTTATTATATTTTCATCTGCTGATTGCTGCAGATACCCTGGTGTGGCGGCAAGAGTTACAGAGTAATTATAGCCTGCCTTGCCTCACGTGGCTGTCCTCTGTCTCCAGAAGGCCAAAGCTCAGAAGCTCGTCCGTTTATCAGTGGAGAACACCTGCACATACCTTTATTCTAAAGGACTCTGTAATGGTCAGAAAGGAACATTAGTTTCTAAAACAAATAACAAGAAATATGTAATGGATAATCTCTAATCTCATTAAATGCCTTTATCCCCAATATCCTTAGGTAGCACCTGTTTCTCTCCAAACTGAACCTCTCCCAGATTTGCAGCTTTGTATATCCAATTGCCTACTCTACATTTATGTTTGGATCTTGAAATGAAAGTTGTTGATTGTCCCTAGAACATCCAATTAGAGAAACCCCCACGTTGTAGCTGGGCACATGGACTCCCATCCGAGAACACATATCCCAGCCTCGCCTGCAGGTAGCTCTGGTCATGTGACTGCTACACATGACTCTACTCTCATGGCTAATAGAATTCAGGCAGACATGATGGTGCTTGTCCTCCACTTCTTTCCTTCCCACAACATAGATAAAGGCTACAACACAGTTACAGAAGAAAATGACCTAAACTCTTGAAGGATAGCAGAGCATCAAAGAAGGAGGAACCTGTACCCTGGACTACCTCATAGAGCACAGCTGCCCACCTTGGACTCTCAACCTACCCTCAGGACCACCTAGGCCACCTCCAGGCTGTTATTTGTGTCCAATAGGCAGAAGTAATCTAAACTTGTTCCTCCTTTGGGCTTCCATCTTGTTAATAGTATTTACAACCACCTTGTGGCTCGAGCCAAACATTGGGAAGTTGTCTTTGCTTCATGACTCACATTTGGTCAAATTACGTATTGAATCCATGTCACCATCATCTCATGCCTTCATGTTTCAGTGATCTCCTATCTCCTACCCTCAAATCCATTCTCCACTTAGCAGTGGAGGAATCTTTCCAAAAAACCTAAATCCAATTGTCCTTCCCCTGATAAAACCCTCTGATAACTTTAAATGAATCCAAAGGCCTTACCTTAGTTTATATTGGTGTGAATTTTTGATATGCTAGAATTGGGCAGAGACGATTAATTATAGCTAATTGGGTTATAAATCAGTGTCCAAATGACTAAGGATGATACATTTTAAAAATTTGTTTTCTTAATCTTTTAAGTTTCAGTTGTAGATTATACTATTACAACTAACAAAATAAATCACTCTCTGATTATGATTGATTATTATGATCAATATTAAACCAGCTGCTCAAGTCTTGACCTGACTAAACTTCCTTAAATGATTTATCATTTGAAAACTCATTTAATTGAATTTCCTTAAAAAATTAATGTGTTCGTAAAGTTAATGGTCTATATTCACTTTAAATATTTCCAATAACTGGACACATTTAAGACCACAGCTGTCTAAGATTAACTGTCATGTACCTAATACTAGGTACAGCAAATTGTGGTCCATGGGCCATACCCATCCTGCTGCCTGTGTTTGTAAACAAAATTGTGTTGGAATACTAGCACACCCATTTATTTACGTATTATCTGTGGAGGTTTTGGAGGTCCAGTGGGAGAGATGAGTAGTTGCAACAGAAACCATACTGCCCACAAAGTGTCAAATATTTACTATCTAGTCCTTTACAGAAAAAAATTTACCAACCCTTGACCTAAGATACTAAAACCATATACACAGCATATCTCGAATTGTCCTAAATATTCTTATGCTTTTCGCAAACTAAATCAAATTCTTTTAACACCATTCAACTTAAAATGACAAGTTGAACGTTTTGACACATATTAATCTTTTCTTAATATTTTATTCTAAAACTTTTAAATATACAGGAAATTTAAAGAATTGTACAGTACTCATCACCCTGGTTCTACATTTGATATCTTGCTATATTTGTTTTATCCTATTACCAGCCATCTATCTATCCTTTCACATGTCTATCACTTCATCTCTCTCTTTTTTCTTTTTTGATGCATTTCAAAGTTACAGATTAGTAAATTTTAGCACTAAACACTTCAGTATGTATATCTTTAATTAGAGTTCAATAATTTTTAATGGTTCTTCTTCTTTTTATTTTAATTTGCCCACTATAATGCACAAATATTAAATATACCATTTGAAGAGATAAGATATGACAAATGCGCCCATGTTAATTTGGAGGGGGTGATTTTTTAATTTTTATTTTTTTATAAATTTGAAATTAGTAATATTAACTCTTTTGGTATAGAGTCTCACAATATTTGTCAGATACATAAAGTTGTGTAAATACCATCAGAGTAAAGATCAGAGAAGTTCCATCACCCCAAATTTCCCTCCTGTTGCTCTGTTGCATCCACTCTCCCCCAGCCTTTGGTAGTCACTGACCTTCCTTCAGTGATTCTCTTTACTGTCAGACCTCCATGTTTATAGCTTTGTCTCTTTCAGAATGTCATAGATAAAATACGTATTCCATGGTGATCACCATCTAGAGAGGTAGTTCTGACAACTGGTGAGGTGCACAGTCTAGCATTTGAATTCCTCACCTCAGATCCCAGCTCTGCTCTTATTAATTATATTATTATATAATTATCTATTATATACAAATATATATTATATATATATAGGAGAGAGAGAGAGCTGAAAACAAACAGAAAAAGTAGAACAACATAAAACAAAAAAGAAGTAGCTGTGAATCAATAACATGAATATTGGGTATTGGTTTGGGAGGCATGTGACTGTGTTTTTAAAGAACTTCAAAGTCACGGCTCCCCTAAGGGAACTTTAAATTTGGGGACTAATGCAATTTCAAACCCTTGCTCTATTCCTCATTCTTCATTTCCATTTGGTTATAAGACATCTTCAGGGAAGTAATGACCAGTTGTATTCAGCACTCACTGGTGATATAACGCTGCTATGATTTCAGACGCTGTTAACTGAGCATTATTTGGAGGTAGATTGTCCCTGGCTGCCTACTGAGGCTAACACACTGTGCACCTGAACACGTGAGCAGATGTGGCACCATTGTTTCAAGGGTGCCATGTTGGGGAGGGAAGGATAGACTTCACTCGCTATTTGAATTGTGAGAGTAATTACAAGCCCCCATCCTAGAAAAATACTAATCCAAAGACTCGACAAGGCCTTCCATTTTAAACACAGCAGCAGCTCAGGAAAGAATTCAGACACCCCAGGAAGGGCGGTGGGCATCAAAGAAAGGCACAACCCTGGCTATGGAATCACCAGATCTCAAAACTAAATCAGGCTATAAAAGTTTTGCTTTACAGACTAAAAGGAAAAGCCATAATAAAATTACCACAGGCATTATGCCTATTACCAATAGGCCTATTACCAAACTATCCTTATTAGGAAAATCTTCACAGTGAAATGGAAACTTATAGGCTTGTGTTAATCTCAATACATCACACAAGAATTTATGATAATGAAAAACTTTATGAGTCTATTTTAACATAATTTACCTATGTATCAATTCTCTCTAAATTTAAACATGAACCCCAAACATATACCGTTGGGCAGCAGAAAGCCGACAATTTTCAGATAAAAATAAACAGTTAGAATAAGAGCTAGGTATTGCACTGGGTAAGCTTGGATCATCCTAAGTGTGAAGGTATTTGTGGCCTCCCCCAGATTTCCCATTTTTCTCTGTCCTTGAACATGCAACAGAATGAAAGAAGAGCAAAGTTTTTTGTATCAAATCGCAAGAGTTAGAGCAGTGGGTAGGGCTTGTATGTTAATAACATTAACAGCATTAAAGTGTTAGACGGGATTGTTCATTTTCTTCTTTAAATTCATGACCCTCTGGCCCAATGGTAATCATGCGATACGAATAAGAGAAGACCACATTTTTCTTTGAGAATTTAGGGGTCAGAATTCACCAGGCTTCCCTCCTCCCCTGTGTCACCTGGTTATTTTGCCCCCATGCTTGCCAAAGCAGTTACCATGCTGGGGTTCATTTATGCGGAGTCTGCGCTGTCCTCCTTCTCTGCTCTATGAGTTGCATCAAGGCAGGTGGGGGCCCCATCTCCACCTCATCCCCAACACAGTGCACAGCACCCAAGAGATTCTTCGTTGAACTGATAAGTAGGAACAAACCACTTACTCTGCAGTACAATGCTTGTGGCCAGCACAGACAAAGAATTTTAAAAGTTTAATCACAGCAACAGAAGGAGTGAAAATTGAGAAGATATTGGAACACCATGAACGTCTGACTACATTTGTAGTTCCCCCGGGTCTGGGAAGAGGTAGCCTATGCTCTGTGGATGTGAAGAAATCACTAGCCCAGCACCTAGTGGAGAGTCATTATTTCTTCAGGGCTTTGAAATCAGGTTCTTGCTGCCCTTGGCAACCCCCTCACCTGCCCAGACACATCCTGAGGCCAGCTGGGACATGGGACAGGCTGGGGAGGCACAGAAGTGGGCTTCCCCCAGGTGCTGCTCTCAAGTGCAATTCTAGTGCCAAGGAAACAGTGGGCTGCTTGGTCCTAAGACAAATCATTATAATGAGGAACTGGGTTTTCCATGGAGACCAGGGAGCAGTGTGGCAAAGGCTGCCTGCTCTGAACCACTTGGCCAAGGGCTTGCCAATGACATGACAGCAGAGTGGCCTCTCATTTTGTTTTACTCCTAATCTAAAACCTTTTTAAAAACTGGAAAAACTTCAAATGATGTCAATCACAAAATATCTCTTCCTGGAGTGAGGGATCCATGGGAAAACACATAAAAGTAGTTCTTTGCTGAGATTGCCCTTAATTCCGAGGATGGACCATCAGTAGCAGGCAACTTCAACAAAACCCATAGGTGCTCCATGGCCGTATCAGTGAACTCTCCTTATTGGTACTTCCATTCATGTCTTATTCTTTGCAGCCTCATAAAGAAACATTTGCTGTCCGTGTTGGCAAACCTAAAACAGCAAGAGGAAATGATTTTACTTCTCTGCACTGAGTTGACCAGTTGCTCAGCTGGGCAAAGACCACTCTTGCTTGATGGCTGAGGTAGCAACTCACCCTCTGAGTGGAATAACCCACAGGCCAGGACTTACCTTCTGCCACTGACTTTTTGTGTTTGGCTTATAAATTATGTATTGCTTAAACTTCATATTCACCCATGGAGAACCATAAATTACTCCTACTCCTTTTCCCATACTCTATTCTTCTTGCTAGTGCTTTCTCTTACTGTAATTACCCTTAGCTATCAAAAATGGATATATTGTTTTGCAAAATGAAAATTAAAAAGAAAGTGACATTGGAATACAAAGCAGTGTCTTTTATTTTTTAAAGAAAGGAATGCCAAGGAGAAGAGAAAAATTAAACCAAACTTGTTAGCAGAGTTTATACAAGAGATTACGTCATATTTTAATGAAGATCCTTTTCTAAAAATGAAATCACTTAGCCAGGACCATTTTGCCAAATATGCAGAAAATGTACCCAATGGGATTGCCAACATAATATTGTAATGGGTACTTCTGGAATGCAGTCTAGTGTTGTTATAAAAATAGGACATGGTGTTTAAAACAAGACTGCCTAATTGTGGGCACAAACAAAAAACACCTCCCAAAACAATAGGAAGAGGATCAAAGACTGTGGTTTTCCCCACTATTGGGAAGGGCAGGGGACCAGTCAAATTTTTCCCTATAAAATTCCCATGGATTTGCATTCTCTCTAACTTAACAACTAGAGGCCACCTCAGGAACATGTCAGGAAAGTGTATACATATTGTAGGAGTCTGTTCTCCAATGAGCAGACTGTGCAGAGGGGAAAGGAGTGTGCTATTTATTTCAGAATAATTTGTAACCAGAATCACAGCAGATAAGAAATTTAATATTTTTGGCTAAGCACATTATCTGCAGGTCAGATGGTGGGACCTGCTTGATCTCTAAGGCTGGTCCAGCTGATCCACACAAGATGCTACAGCTGCAGGATTTGGGGGAATCTCCTTTAGGGAAGATGGCAGACTTTAGAGCATACCCATGCCTTTCAGAGTCCTTTGAGGCTCCAAGCAAAATTTAACCAATGGACACATTGACATGTCAGCATAATTCTAACATTTTAACACAGCTATGAGCAATTTGGAAGAACATATGGTGAGCAGAAAAAGAACCCAAGAATGCCTCTGCAGAATGACACCAAGAGTGAAAATGAATATAAATGCAGAAAAAAAGACTGAAAGAAAACTCATCAGGAATGTGAAAACATTAATCATTGTTATGTCTAGATCATCAAATTACAGTCAATTTCTGTGCTATTTTAATCCTGTCAACAATGAGAATACATTAATTTATCACAAAAAGAAAATGAAAACCAAGCTACAGTGTTCGTTTTCAAATATTATAAGTTTTTTTCCCAGTCTTTTCTGGATCCATCACAGGAATCCATTTTAATTTTAAAGAGTTAGTAGCTGGCCAGGTGAGCTGGGCTGTCAATGGTGGTTAAGATGAAAGGTGTGAAATGGCCAAGAGGAGAGATTTATGTGACACAGTGGTGCCCTCTGGTGATTCTGGTGTTTAGTTCATTTGTACATTTTTCATTCATTCACTCACTCATTCATTCACTCACTCATTCAGTCAGTCACTCATTCAACAAAAAGCTATTGATGGCTTACCTGTGCTGCCAACACTGTATAGTACTGACCCAAGCAGACAGACTTGCCGCCTCTCTCCACGGAGCCAGTGGAAGGCGAGAGTCAACACCATTGAACATGCGTCCTAAGAACACCTGATGGGGCTAGCAAATTTGTTAGGGAAAAATCAGAACATACACAATGTAATTTTTGACACAATGCAGCTTTCAGTCTGAGAGGAAGGCTATGCTTAATCTGAAAGAAACCACTAAAAAATATACATAAAGTAGAGCATGAGGAATTTATACAGAAGAATGAGAAAAAAGTAAAAATAAAGAATTGATCAGTGTAGGATGAAGTCAGTTGGGCAAAACTTCTTGGAGGAAGGACGTTGCTCCCTCAAAGGAAATAAACATGACATGAGATGATGCTTTAGGAGAGTATGTTCATGGGAGAGTGGAGGTCTTAGAGACAGGGCTGAACAGTGCTGCTCTCTGGAAGGGGGTCTCTGGGTTATGCCAGCTGCCTTTTGCTCACACCAGCGTGTCTGTGGGAACCCAAGTCACCCTTGTCAGTGCCCTGTCTAGATCCCCCTGACACTCCTGCTGGATGACGACATCACCGTCACATTCAACTTCCATCTGAGGGACCAGTGACTGTAAAGTCAGGAATGTCTCAGGGAATTCCCAGTTTCCTGGCTCCTCCTGTTTTGCCCCCTGTTTGAATCTCCTTGGCTCTTACTAGATTGGTTGTACAAAAAAAAAAAATGTTTCATGTATTTCTACAAGAGTGCAGGATCCCTGGGAGCAATGGCTGTCACCTCCAGGATGACCCACACTCTCAAAGTGAAGTGTCACAAAACAGATAAGGGCACAACATACTTTGACAGCAAGTCCACACCCAGAAATTCTGGAAAAACTAACCACAGACACTTGTTAGACTTGCTGGGTGGCTGTAAGCTCATCTAAAAGGAAATGAAACTAGAAAAAAAAAAAAAACCTCTAAGACATTGAAGAAGAGAAACAAGCCTGGGTCTAAGATCAAGGGGTTGGATCAAGGTGGCTTGCAGGGTGGGGCCCTGTCAACAAGGGGGAACCCGCAGGTGCCTCATCTCCGAAGCAGGTGGGACCCAGACCCACCTCCATTCCCCCCAAACGATAGTGGAGGTTACTGGAAGGACCCAAGCTTTGCCTTCTTAGAAACATTTATGTCTCAGTAAATGATCTCCTATGAAAAACACACATTACTTCACTATCATGGCATCTATACTAATTCTGCTGCTACATTTGACAGCTGATCTTTCCACATACTATGACTCAGATGGAAGAGGGTTTTCCCAAAACATGTCAAAATTTGATATTTAAATTTGTATAGCTATCTGCATCCGGTTTATCTCAAGAAGAATCTTTACCAAAGCCCAGAGGCTCTACTAGAGGTTAGTAATGAACACATACTTAAGAATCTCTGGGCAACCAGGAGTTATGTGCTGCTGGGCATAAGAATTGGCCCATAAGGTGCTATAAATGGGACCAGTAGTCCTAACCCCTAGGGTGCCTGGAAGCTGTCTGAGAAGAACAAGCAGCAAGCCAATAGGTTTTGAGAGAGCAAGGGATCATCATATTGGATTTATGCCTAAAATCTCCTCCAAGTGCAGCCATGTCGGTTATCTGGAAACTGACTTGCAATCAGCAATCTTGGAGGGAAGTTGGAGAGAAGGATGTATTAAAAAGAAGGCAGGTGTGGCGTCTACCAAACTTCTTCCTTCCTTAGCAGGTCTTAAGTGAATACTGCTTTCTAGAATTCAATTTCCTCATGCTTAATATATGAAAGAGCTGAGCTAGATAACCCAGCTGTAGCATCCTCCGACTGTGAGAATTTTATGTAAAAGGATATTTGTGTATGCATCTCTTTACAGCATTTCTTATCCAGCAGAATTCATTATAATAACATCATCAGTGTACTGGTAACAGACACTGAGAACGTGAAGGAGGAAAAGAACTTAATTTTATCTATTTACTTGTCTTGTTCTGTGCATGCATCCCTTTAACTGTCTTTTTTCCCTTCTCAATAAAGCAGCTAACAAATATCAGTGGTGTAGTGTGTTTCTACCTAACAAATTTCTCTGTGAATCTTGTAAAGTTTATCTAGAAACTGATTTGGGGCAGAGTGTGAGCAACACAAGCAAATGCTGACATTTCCTTCAGATTGAATTTCTTAACCAAAACAAAACTCAGATCACCTGGGAGGAGCTTGAGAATGGACCACTTGCAGGTACCCGAATTCAATGGATTTTTTACCAACCTACCCCCAAAGCCATATTGGCACCTAATCAAAACAAAATGTTTTTAATTAGAGTGGAAAGTATGTGGTGTATACATTGTAATATTTTACATTTTCCAGCAGGCTCCTTCTACAAAACAAAGGAAGAATAATGTAACATATTTTATAGCTGTCTTAGGTAGTAGACCATTGCTTTTGGCTGATAGATATAGAATTCCTTATTGATGACCCAAGACCACACTCTGAATCCCTGAATAATAGCTTTAAAATAAACTCCAAGTGCAAATCTATGCTTTCTGTTCTTAATTTACGGATTAAATATCGCTCATGGGCATGGTCACTTCACTGTCACTGCTGTCTTCTTCTGAAATAACGTGGCCAGTGTCCAGTTTTTTTCAAGTCATTATGGGTAAATCTCATTTACCCAACAAACCATTTACTGAGAACCTACTATGTGTAGGGCAGTGTACTGTGTACAAAATACAAGCTAAAGAAACACTCCTGGCTATAACTAGCTCACAGCCATGGGGAAGAGGCATTTCAGCGAACAACGTGATTTCAACCTCAGGAAGCCTAAAGAACAGCATGGCTATTTCTCATGTGGGGGAACTTCAGGGGAGCAGAAGTTTGGGAATGATGGGCAGAGTTCAGATTTACAAACGTCTGGTTTGATGGGCTTGTAAATCACATAAATGGAAGATGAATTAAAAATGTGGGTTTGGATCTTGGGAAGGAGGGAAGGGCTGGAGAGAGGAAGTCTAGTATGTGGCCAATGTCAAAATGGGCCCGGATGCCCAGGAGGAGGGAGCTGGGGAAAGAAGACCTGGCCCCCGATGCCTGTCTGGTGGTTTTACACTGTCCCGTACCTGCCAGGGCTAAGCCGGCTCCACAGCACAACTACACAAAAGCCTTAACGTCCACTGGAAAGTAAATGTGTGTGTCTGTGTGTGCATGTGTGTTGAGGTGAAGCAAGGAGACTGGCAGGAGAAAGATGGAGTCATTCCTCCTAGTTTTAGTTAAAAATCCCAGAATGGACCATTTAACTACAGCCACCATTTTTTCATCTGATGAACAAGTGCAGATTTTAGAGTAATTCACCGTCTTTTTCTCCACAACAACACAGACACTAGGAATAGACAACAACTGATTGATGTTTTATTAACTTTAGATATTTGTGCTCAAAGTCAATTCAGTTATTTGTGAAAATACTTTGTTTTATGTCTTTCCCAGTATTAACTGTTATGCTTTTATAAAATTAAAATTAACTTTGTAAAAACTCAGTTAAAATGTATCCCAAATTGAAATTTAAAAGACAATGTAGAGAAGAGGTGGTTATCAAGCTAGTACTTGGAAAAATATATATTTTATATTTTAATCAACTCAAAAGAATAAAAATTATTGAATGAAAAAGTAGTGAATAAAATACAGTGAATAAAATTATTTAATTAAATAAAATAGATTATTTAATACATTTTTTATCTTGACATTCAGAATCATTCAGTTCAATAAAGTTTTAAGATTGAAGATTTGGTACACATACTGTAACAAAAAATCCACCCAGTCTCCACCCAAATTTTTGTATTTTAAATATTTCATTCCTTTATTTACTTGCTTACTTGAAAAATGACTCGGGAACCTTACCAAGACACCCAACCTAGAATGTGTGTCTAGTGTGGTGTTTAGAATTTCATTTTGAATCTGCTCCATTGCACAAGATGGAGAATGAATGAGCCTCACACTGCAAGTCCCTCCACCACAGCCAAAATGATTTTGTCTGGAAAAGGCAGGAGCAGGTTCCATCAGACACCCACCCAGTGAAAAGACCACATCAGAGAAGCATCCCAGGACTAGCTTTGAGCATTGCTGTTTCCTGTGAAGCCTCTAAGGTTAGCTTCCTTGGGGACTCACCAAAGACAAGCAGATGAAGTGCTTTGCCCATTATTATCTGTATAGGAGTCCAAAGATAGAAGAGCAGATACTAAATAGTATATGTTTACCTTGAAAGATTTGCTTGTTGTCCTTCCTGGCAATAGTAAGACATCAGCCATCATGTTCTCTGGTAACAATTTACTGAACATCCAAGAAGGACCTTGCTAAACTTTTCATTTTACCTTTGTCTACTCTCAGATGCAGGATCATCTAAGGAGGGTTTCTAGTGAAATACAGTGATCCAAGAGGAAAAATACTGGGTTGAAGGAATTTAGGTCTTGTTTCAGACTTACCATTTATTAATTGTGCTCTTGGCTAAGTTACTTGTCTCTACTCTTTACATTCCTCATGGGCAGAGAAGGGATGAAAATGTCCCCCTCACTCCATCCACATGGGTGCTGTAGAGATAACATGAGGTTTACACTGAAAGATAAAATCTGCGCTATAAATGAAACTGCCCATACTTCATTTGTCTCTGAACGCAGCGCTCATCACTTTCCTGTAAGTTAGGTAGTGACATGCTTGAGATTTAAAACATGGGATCCCTTTAGAATCCCTAGAAGAAATCTGCATTGAGAGACCTCTTGTGAAAATGGTGACACTTCATTCAACTTTTATTACTTTATGCCACCTATGTGTCTCTGAAATTACTTTCAGCGATTTTAGTGATTAGTTGGTGAGGAAGGTAAATGGTGGGCAATTTTCAGTGACTGCAGGCTATCATCAAATGCAATTTCTGTTAATTCAGGCTGACCATGGGAGGTAACACAAATTTGTGTTGATTTTTTCAAGGGCATATTTTGAGGGACTGGAAACTTCAGCCTGAGTTGTGCTACACTAACTGAAGATTGTATGTGTTTTTAAGTTCATATTTAACAGCAGTTTACAAAATAAATTTTCAAAGAACTGAGTATGGAGGACTATTTCAGTATCACATAATGTAGGAGACCTGTTCCTCCAGGTAGGAAGCAGAGGTATCTCTAGGGTCTCTGTTTGCCTTCTTTCTCCTCCAAGGAGCAGGAAGAGGGTTTAATTATTTAGTGGTGAGCTAGTTCTTGGTAGCAACCACTTTGAGTAAAGTGAGGGCTTTTGTAGTTGCTTCCATTGCTTTGCAGGTCAGAGCACAATCAACTGATCCTTGAGGAAGGAAACTGATTTTTAAGTAAATCATGTGACCCTTTTTTCATTTGAAATGGTTGAACGATAATGCCAAGAAGAGAACTCTGGCCAAGAAAGGGCAAAAATAGGGAACAAACTGCAGCAGCAGAAGGAAAACTTCAACTTCATCGCCAAAGCTGTGCTCTTCTTATCCAAATGAATATAAAATACAAGTATGTAAAGGTGACATTTCTAGTTATAAGTGCATGGCTGTTTGCTTTGTTATCCTCTTTACTTTTAGTATTTCTTAACTTAAAATGAGAGATAGTGAGAAGGCAAAGACGAAGAAGACCAAGACGAAGAAGATAAAGGAGAAGAGAGATCGTGACAACCATTGGCACAAAGGTCAGGTGCAAATCACAGCAGTAACATGCAACGAAGGCCACACATGTCCTCCTCACCCAAGGTCAACTACAGAAGGCTTTCAGAAATACAGATTCCTGGATCACAACATAGATACCTTGAACCAAAATTTCCCGGGAGAAAAGGTGAAGGAATCTATGTTTTTGAAAAGGAGGTTCTTAAGCTTAGCAGAATTTTAAAATGACCTCATTAGCCCCAACAATGTGGCCCCAGCCTATACCTTGGGGAGCTACTGCACACCTTGCACTAGCCCTGTCCCCACCAACCTGGTCATGCTAGTCTCTCAAGAACCACCTTCCAAAAAAGAGGGTGTCCCAGACAGAGACCAGCTCCACCACCGACTGGAGACATTGTCCTGCATGGTCCTCAAACTCTCCACATCTCAGTGGCTTTATCTCTAAAAAGTGGGGGTAACGCCTGTATTACAGGGATTGGGAGATGATGAACTGCGTGGATGTGCACATGCCTTGCATAGGGCATGAGATGGAGGATGTGAGTTGTTCTGCCCCAAACCAGAAGAAAGCACCAACATAAACCATAACATGTGTGGACTGGCTGTGTATCTGAGCTGTGTTAGTTTCTATGAGCTCTCTATAAATAAACATTTGTTTTCCTTTGTTCTTGGGTTAAGACAATTACCCACTTTTCTTGCTTTGCCTTTTTCAGCCAATGTGCCAAAGCTTCTTTGTTTTACAAAATGTCTTCCTGTATTACCCAGTCCTTTTCCTTCTGATGATCAAAGACCACCAAACAAAACAAAACACGTTTTTATCTTAGTTCATCAAGTTTCTTTACCTCGGTAGCCCTGCTGTCATGTTGCTTATTCCATTCTAGAAGATATGCCAGGCCAAGTTTCTAAGAGTCTGTGATCGGATGCTTTCAAATGAGGACATTTTAAGATGCTGGGTCAGGAAAAACTCAGTGAGGTTTGCAGTCCTCCTACTTCCCTTCAGCTGACATTCCTGTGTCGATGCCAATATGGAAATGCACTTGTTTTCCAGGCTTTCTTTCTTCATATCTCATTAGGATTCTACAATGTTGCAAAATAAAACCACTTCAAGGACAGTCAGATGTGTGACCAATGCAAAACTCTAAAATCCCACATTATTCTGATTATTTGCTTTCTTTCCATTAAATCACCAAACCAAGACTATCAAATTTATTGTACATGGCAAAAGACATGACAGGTAGATGCCCAAGGCACTTTTACAATCCTTTTGGGAGAAAATCTGAAAATCTGTCGATTTTAGATTTCTGTACACTTTGGATTTCTAAAGTATAATTGCAAATTATACTTTTGTTTTTGCCAAACTTTCAAGCTAGACATAATTGGAGCTTCTAGATTTCTCCAGTTTTCTCCTCTAAAAACAACTCAGCCATCTAGGTTTGCTTCACTGGAGTTAAACTTATAAACCACAATTTATAGTTTCCTATGATGGCCTGGACAAGCAAAGTTCTAATTTATAGCTAACAAAAAAGGTCCCAAAGTGTCTGTCTTACTGAGGATTTTAACTTAATTTTGTCCTTTTACTAAACTATCTGACCTTAGATAGTATTACAGATGAGTCACAGTCATATGACAGGCAAAAGAAAAAGTTTTGGATATAGGGTCCTGCTTAGAATTTGGCCTCAAAAACATCCCCTGCTGGTATGTTCAGCATCACAAAGACAGCAGGGTACCATCAGAAATGTTTGTATCAAAAAGTGAACACCAGCATCAGCATCTAAGTTGGGTGACAGTTACTCTCAGAGGGTTCCAAAACTCAGCTGAAATCTCCCTAATTCAAAATAAATAAACAAGCAGCCTTTTATCTTTATCGTCTGTTTTTGTGAGTTTAATTCTCTCTCTTTCCCTCCCTATAAAAAAAAAAAATCTCAGCAGAGCAGGTTCCCTTTCCTGATACCCATCAATTGCTCAGCACTTAAAAATCTGATCAGCACCCACAGCAGACCACAGCGACCGACCACAAACTGTGACACTTACAGAATGCCTGCTGTGCATGGGCCACTCCTTGGGGCATTTGGGTATCACGGATCTCAGTCACCCACAGTAGCAAGTGCCAACACCCTCTTTACAAGTTTGGACCCAAAATATTAAGAAATTTTACTAAAGGCAGCTCAGGGGTCATTCCTTGTCTCATGTTCAAATGTTACAAAACAATGAAATTGTTGGGGAAGATGAATGTTGTTTTACTGACTAAATCTCAGAAGACCAGCATTTGGAAAACCCTGGTCAAAACTGGGAGACAAAGAAAATATGCCTTGACCCTGCAGAGATCATATGTGGAAAATGTGATTTTTTTTCTTTGACATTTCAGTTTTGAAAGGACTTTACTTTTTTAGAGCAGTTTTATGTTCACAGCAAAATTGAGTAGAAGGTGCAGAATTTTCCCACATACCTACTGCCTCCACACATGCAGAGCCTCCCCAACTTTCAACAAATACCCACAGAGGCATTTGTTACAATTGGTGTACCTACATCAACACCTCAAAATCACTCAAAGTCCATAGTTTACATGGTGGTTCCTCTTGGTGCTGTGCATTCTATGGGTTTGGACAAATGTATAATGGCATGTATCCACCATTACGGTATCATACAGAGTATTTTCATGCTCTGAAAATCCTCCGTTTCCACCTATTCATCTCTCCCCACCCTTCTTAACACCTGGCAACCACAGATCTTTATATTGCCTCCATAGTTTTGCCGTCTCCAGAATGTCATGGGTGTGAAATCATATGTAGATTTTCATATTGTCTTCTTTCTTCATCTAAGAAGATGCATTTAAGGTTCTTCCTTGTCTTTTTATGGCTTGAGAGCTCATTTCATTTTAGCACCAGATAATATTCCATTGTCTGGATGCACCACAGTTTATTTACCTATTCACCTACCGAAGAACATCTTGGTTGTTTTGCAGTTATATATAAAAGGTTCTATAAGCATATGTTTACAGGTTTTGTGTGGATATGTTTTCAATTTATCTGAGTAAATACCAAGGAGTACAATTGCTGGATCATAAAGGAAGAGTATGATTAGCTTTGTAAGGCACCACTAAACTGTCTTCCAATGTGGCTGTACCATTGAGCATTCCCACTAGCCATGAATGAGAGTTCCTGTTGCTTCACATCTTCTCCAGTTTTTGGTGTTGTCAGTGTTCCTTATTTTGGTCATCCTAATAGGTGTATAGTGATATCTCATTGTTTTAATTTGTATTTCCCTTATAAATCATCTTTTTATATGCTTATTTGCCATCTGTATAATCTTCTTCAATGAGGTATCTGTTAAGGTCTTTGGCCCAATTTCTAATTGGGTTGTTTGTTTACTTACTGTTGAGGTTTAAGGGTTCTTTGTATATTTTGGATTAGAGATTTTATCACATGTATCTTTTGCAAATACTTTCTCCCAGTCTTCTTCTCATTCTCTTGATATTGTCTTTTGTAGAGTGGAAGTTTTTAATTTTAATGAAGTCCAGCTTAGCAATTCTTTCTTTCATGGATTCTGCTTTTGGTGTTGCATCTAAAAAGTTATCACTATACCCAAGGTCATCTAGGTTTTCTCCTATGTTATCTTCTAAGAGTTTTATGGTTTTGCCTTTTATGTTTAGGTCTGTGATCCATGTTGCATCTAAAAAGTCATCACTATACCAAAGGTCATCTTGGTTTTCTCCTATGTTATCTTCTAAGAGTTTTATAGTCTTGCCTTTTACATTTAGGTCTGTGATCCATGTTGAATTAATAATTGTGAAGTGTGTAAAGTCTGTGTCTAAAACCATTTTTTTTTGTTTGTGGATGTCCAGGTGTTCCAGCACCATCTGTTGAAAAGACTATCTTTGCTTCATTGTACTGTTTTTGCTCCTTTGTCAAAGATCAGTTGACTATATTTATGTGCATCTATATCTGGATTCTGTTCTGTTCATATATTTATCTTTCTATTCTTACACCACTCTCTTGATTATTGTAGCTTTGTAGTAAGTCTTCAAGTCAAGTAGTGTCATTTCTCTGATTTTGTTCTTCTTCAATTTTGTGCTGGCTATTCTGGATCTTTTGCCTCCCCATATAAATTTTAGAATCAGTGTTTCAATATCCATAAAGTAACTTGCTGGGCTTTTGATTGGGATTTCATTAAATCTATAGATCAAGTTGGGAAGAACTGACATCTTGATAATATTGAGTCTTCCTATCCATGGACATAGAGTATCCCTCCATTTACTTGCTTTTCCCCTCTCATCAGAGTTTTGTAGTTTTCCTCATATAGGCCTTGTAGATGTTTTGTCAGATTTATACCTAAGTATTTCATCTTGGGGGGTGCTAATGAAAAGTGTATTAATTTTCAAATCTTACTTGTTTGTTGCTAGTGTGTAGGAAAGTGTTTGAGAAAGTAAGCTTATCTCACTCCACTGTCTGTTACCATCCGCTGGCTTCCCACTGCAGCGACAACAGAATATAGATGCATTTCCCAGGTTTGTAATGCTCTACATCAGTGGTTCTCAAACAGGGGATTTTCCGCCAGGAAACAGTTGGCAATATCTGGTTGTCACACCTGGGATCTAGCGGGTAGAGACCACAGATGCTGCTATTGATAAATGTCCTAAAGTGCACAAGACAGTTTTTCTATTAGTTCTAGGAGGTTTTCTTGTTTCTTTTTTTGTTTGTTTTTGTTGATGATATTTCTTTTTCACTAAAACAAACTCTTCTCACAATGGAGTAGCATTAAATAAATCGTGGCATAGCTTAATTTGAAAATAGTACGGCCATTAAAAATCCATGTTGATAACATGTATTCATTGACTTGGGGAGTATGTATACAAGTCAGGTTAAGACATTTGTCTGCTGTGGGGACAGACAGCCCTTGTGTCTCAGTGACTCAGCACACACGAAGCTTATTTCACGCTCATACCAAACCTGGTGCAGGTTAGAAGGCATCTCATCCTGGCTCTGCCACAAGTAATTAGGAGGTTTCTGATGTAGAAATGAGCTCAGCACGTTCTACAGATGGGAGAATTGCAGAAAATGGCTACAATGGTGAATAAATGCAAGGTTGGTAGAAGACCCAGCTTGTGTAGAGCAGACTTTTCACTGTCAACACTACTGACATTTAGGCACAGAAAATTTGTTGTTGCAGGGGCTGTCTGTGTACTGTTTAGTAGTATCCCTGGACTCTTCTAGCATACACAGCTGAAAGGGTGTGTTTGAGGACCGCTGGTGTAGAGCATTGAAAGCCTGGGAAAAGCGTTTATATTTTGTTGTCACTGCAGTGGGAACCAGTAGATGGTAATAGGCAATATCATCCATCTATACTTTAACAATATGATTCTAGGCAGGAGCAAAACCGGTAAAGCTATTGAGGAAGCTGCTTCTATTTTCCAGTCAAAAGATGATGGTTGCTTTGCCCAGGATGGTAGCAAGGCAGGTAAGTGGTGTTATTGGTCAGCTTTGAGAGCTGTGAGTTGGTAGAACCTACAAAGTTTGTTTTTGGGTTGAACACTGCATGTGAGGGAGAGAGGGACACCAATAATCAGGAATCAATAATCACAATGTCTGCCAGTGGTTTCCAAACATTTATTTTTGGAATTGGATTGAGTTGGTTTATAAGAAATGTCTAAGGAGCTTGTTAAAATTATAAATTCTTGAGGCTCACACCTGGAAATTCTGATGTATTAAAACTGGCAAGTGGCCCAGGAAGCTATTTTAAACATAATTCTTCAGTGATTCTGAAAGGAAGTTAGTTTTGCAACTGCCAGCATGCTCATGTGGGTTGATGTGGAACTGCAACCACTGGTGGATCAATATTGTGTGTTACTCTATTTACAGTAAGAGCCCAGAATGGTAACTGGTTATTTCTGAGATATGGGCCTATAGAATGCTTTTTTACTTCGTTTTTCAGATTTGTCTTTATTTCAGGTTAGTAATGAACACCTGCTATTTCATAATTAGGAAAAAATGTGTCACATAATAACATGGCTAGAGCCTACAAAGAACTTATAGAGCCTACAATGTCATAAATAAAATGTGGTTTGGCATTCTTCCACATCTAGGCTCAGTGTAGACTACACAAAATGGTAGTTTGATATAGGGGGTTATATTAAAGAAATTCAGCATGTTTCCTGGAATTTATATGCTGAGAAGTTTTTATTTTACTTTAAAATATATGACAGAAGACCCTTAATTGATGTTTATTTATTCCTGAGGGAAAATATTTGCCACTGAAAAAGTATCATCAAATCTCACTTTTCTGGGTCTCATGGAGAAGACGGTAGAGAGTTTTCACTCTAGGGTTGTAGTGTAGCATGACAATTCTATTTGTTCTCTCACAGAATCATCAGGATATAAAATTCTGAGAGTCCTTCAGTATTTTGCTGTATGAAAGGAGAAAAAGAGATGTGAAATACAGAGCTTGCCTACCTGACCTGATCAACACCTCTGGTGTTACTTCCACCCAATATGAAGCCCATTTTGTACATAAATCACGCTCCACCACCTTCTCTGCATGACTTCTGCCATTTTTCTTCCACAGAGTGGAGTGCAGTGCAACCCCGCTAGCAGTTAGAAAATTCATTCCATAGTGCTGAATTCTCCAGCTTTGGGATTTACCCAAAGTGCCATGGAATCATATCTGAATTTATGCTACTAAATTATTAAAATGTATGGAAAAATTCCAGTCTCTTATTCTTTATACTTCATCTTCCTTTACTAGAAACACCAGCTAGTACCAAAACTTATTTTTCAGAGCAATGTTAATTATAACCCAATTTGAAATGTTTTAAGTTTCTATTATTTCATAGGACAAGAAGCTCATTCATTACCTCTAGGATGATTTTTTACAACTTATACCATCTATTAGTTTGTTGGGACCCTTTTTGAGGGTGACTATTGTGATAATATTTTTCCATCAAGTCACAAATATAATTGGAGATTAAGGAAAATAGGAGAAGAAAATCACCTGTAACTCACCTTTCAGAGATGATCACTGTTAAAGATTTGGGAAGATGCATTTCTAAATTTCTTTTGTGACTATTTATACATTTATATATTTTCCATGGGGATATACTATATATAATGTGTTGTTATCTGCTTTTTCACTTTTATTATATACTCATTTTTCATATAATGCATGATAAATATCATTATTTACATCTATATCTATATAGATATAAATATCAGTTAATTTTTAGCACACAAAAAATATTAAATACCAATTAATAAAATGTAAGATTAATAGAAGCAAAGAGTAGAAAGGTGATTGCCAGAGGCTGAAGAGGATTTGAAATGGGGAGATGCTGGTTGAGGGATAAAGTTTCAATTATATAAGAAAAATAATTTCTAGAGAACTACTCTACCGCAGAGTGTCTATAGCTACCAATGCTGTATTGCATATCTAAAATTTGCTGAGAGGGTAGATCTTATGTTAAGTGTTCTTAGCACACAAGCAATAATAATAATGCAGGTGGTGGGAAGGAACTTTGGGGGGTGATGGATTGTTTAAGGCCTTGATAGTGATGGTGGTTTCACGGGTGTAAGCTTATTCCCAAACTCATCTAGTTGAGTACATTAAATATGTACACCATTTTACACATCAATCACACCTCAATAAAGTGTTTACATTTTTTATGGAAAAAATAAATACAGTTTCAACAACAAAGTAGTATGCAAGCATCAGCAACTCAAGGTTAAAGGTTACATGAAAACCATTGAAGGAGAGCTTCCTACAAACAAATTACTCTCCTTTATGATGACAAATACACTGAATAATTACAAATCTGATGGGAAGTCCTTTACCCTTTCACTTCACTATTGTTCTTAAGCTGGTAAATGTTTTCCAGCCTTACTCTTTGTGACAGGCAGAACGATAGCCTACAAAGTTGTCAATGCCCTAATCCCCAAACCTATTAGTATATTATCTTACCTGGAAAAGGGAGTTTGCAGATGTGAATTAGATTGGGAACCTTGAGATGAGCGGTAATTCTTGATTATGTGGGTGGATCCAATGTAATCACATGGGTTCTTAGAAGTAGAGACTCTTCCTCAGCTGTGGTTAGAGAGAGATGTGCTGACCTAAAAAGGGTCAGGAAGAGATGCGACATAGATGACAGAAGGACTTGACCTGCCATTGCTGACTTTGAGGATGGAGGAAGGGACCTAAGAGCCAAGGAATGAAGGTGGTCTCTATAATCTAGAAAAGGCGAGCAAGTAAATTCTCCCCTACAGAAAGCATTCAGAAAGGAACACAACCTAGTCCATGCCATGATTTTAGTCCAGTGAGATCTTTGTCAGACTTCTAACTTAAATAATTGAAAGATAATAAATTTGTATTGTTTAGGCCAACTAAGTTTGTGGTAATTTGTTACAGCACAGGAGAAAATGAATCATACTGATCGATGAAACAATAGCAATAACCAGCTGAGAGTATTTTACTATCAAGACTTTGAGTCAAGAGTTTATCAATATTTCTCAATATTTTAAGGACTTGTATACTAACATGTATATTCTTTCTGTTAAAAAACAATCAGCTAAGTTTTAAAATGTGAATTTATCATTTTTAATTCTGTAGCATGAAATGCTTTTGGCACACTGTGCTCTGAGGTTTAGAAATAAAAGATCTTTACCTATCAGAAAAATATTTAGTTGTCTCTCTTCATCTTGGCTGGCAGTTCTAGAAGCAGCTGAGCTTCTGATTTCTACCATCGTCAACACCCGCCTGGTGGTGACAACACTCCAGAAACAGCCTGGCAGACAGTGGAACAAAAAAGACAGGAGGTAGCACATTGCTTCTTAGGAACTTAGTCCCCACAGTGTAGGTGGGAACAAGAGCAGAAAGAATCCTGGTAGCAAGGGATGCTGAAGATTATAATGGACTTCATCTGCTCCAACTCTGGAGTGTCAAAAATTTGGACAGTAGTCAGGGGAAAAACAGAGCTTATGAAAAAATACTGAAAAATATAGGACTTTTGAAAAAGAAAGACTGCAAAAAAATAGAACATTTAAAAATAAACACTGCAAGGAAGTAATGAAATGGGAACATCATTCTAAAAATTCAGAGAAAGGGCATATCTCTGAAAAAAATTAGTACCATAAATCATTGATCGGTGAGGAGTATACTCACAAATATCCAAATTGACCTGTCCTTTGTCAAAAGGAGCAGAAAGGCTTTAGGAACAAACAGGCTGAGATGAAAAGGCAGCCAGAGAAGTGACAAAGAAAGAGTTGTTGGTAGGCTGAAACTCAATAGCACTGAGGGTGGACAAGAGAAGCAGCATGAAGCAAAGCTTGCAATAGAACGTTACATTAGTGAGAGTGGGTCAGATTTGGTAAACTATCCTATATGAATAGGAACAGGAAAAGAAAATTTATGTAATGATGGAGAAAGGGACAGGGATGGAAAACACAGAAAGCTTATCCAAGCTGAGAATTGTAAACTGTTTTCATAGAAGAAAGAAGAACAAGTACAAGACAGACCAGGAGCATAGACACAATTGAAAAATACCTTACTGAGTTGAATAAATATGTTTTTACAGAGATTGAAAGGACTTATCATCTGACACAAACCTCCCTTTCATGGCTTTTCTCATCAACAATCTGTGCTTCATTCTGTGTTAATCTTCCTCATAGTCAGTGTATTGATTACAACTTCTAAAATTGTTAAATGCATAGGAAAAACTAAAACCCTACACCACTCAAAACTGGGTTTTCTATTGTTATGAGCTTCCAAGTAATTTTTGATATATTTTTCTACATTTTTCCAATTTTCTAAGGTGGCATATATTATTCATAATCAGAAAATCTGATATGATGTTTAACTTAAAATATGCTAGTCTGGAAATACTATTCAATTATGTTTAAAAAGAGATACAGGAAAAGGTTGGAATTCTTTAATATTTCTCCCTTCAAATTTTATACATTTATTAAATTTCCATAAATTTTCTATAACAATCATGTATAATTTTTACAAAGTAAAAAAAGGAAACCTCATTCTAAAGCATATCTGGCTTCTTGGAATGGAAGAGAATATAGCAGAGGGGTCCACATGCCAAGATCTAGTATCACACGTGATATCTAGTGTCTAGTAGCACATCAAAAGCATCTACGTGTTCACTGCAAGTGACCCATGATGTGCGCATAAGCAAAGATCTTTTGATTGTGGTGGAAAATTTCCAGGTAACAACTTTTTAAATCATGGCCAACTTCTTTTCAAAATGGTATTGTGGCTTTTGGGCCCATCTCAAAGTCTTCATCTCCATCAATACACAACTGCACAGGTATTCCAATACATAGCATTTCCAGAACCTAATATTTCTCACAGCAGATTAAAAAAAAATCACATGAACCAGAACCTTAAAGCAACTCTTATGCAAATTATCAGTCTTAGAGGGTATTGGAGTCTGCTAAGAATTCCTGAAGTGGTTTGCTTGAGGAGATCAGTCTTATTTCACAGAATATTCAGTGTTGTATGTTACTCTTAGAGAATTTTAACAAGCAACAGCATTTATCAATATTAATAGAGATAGTTAACAGATATTGAAATGTTTACTATGGGCTCACGAGTTTTCTAAGCATTTTAAATGTGTGAGCTTATTTAATCCTCACAAAAAATCATAAGGTAGATGCTAATATTACCTCCATTGTACAAATGAAGAAGCTGATGGAGAAAGAGGTTAAGTGACTTTCTTATGTTTTCTGCAACTCCATAGTGGTGGGGGAATCAGATATAGCCAATCTGATTTGAGTGTTCACCTCTATGATAGACTGCTTTTATCAGTCAAGGTTCTCCAGAGGAACAGAACCAACAGATTATCTATATCCATATCTATATCTTTACTTATAGATCTATCATTTATCTCAATACCTATTCATCCATCCATTACCTATCTATCTATCTATCTATCTATCTATCAATGTATACTTCAGTCACTTACACTCTGAACTCTTCATTCAACTACAGTAAATACTTAGAATTTCAGAAAATGCCATGCTACTTATTCACCACATGCATGTGTTATTTTAATAGAAGAATTTTTGCAAGACAAAAAACCCGTCACCCAGGCCCTTCTGGGGTCGTGCAGTATCTCAAAGTTGGCCAGTTCACTGCTGTCACTGGCCTCCATGGTAACTGTGGAGTCTTCAAACAGAGGCACTACACTTCTCCTCCAGCCATCGCAAATGACCTGCCATTTCTATATCCACCTGCATCACACAGAAATCTTAGCAAAGATTTGTTAAGTATGTCAGCTAGAGGGGAACTGTATATATCTTATGAAGAACTGCAGATCAACTTTCCTGCATGTGTCAAGAATTCTAGAAGTTCTATGGTTGCTCCCCGACGTAACTGGCATTTGCAGTAGTGAAGAGTTGTCCTCCCAAGACCAGCTCATCCCTTCTCTGTGTCTTTTATTTTCAGTGCTGCCAACACAACACTAACATCACTCATTTTCCTACTTCTTGAGTTTTGAATAGGGCATGAAACTTTTTCTTAGCAGTTCCAGAACCTGGAAATTTTCTGTGATGCAACTCAAGAGCTCCTTCATGTTTCAAAGGAAGGGAAGTAGTTCCTTTGGCCTCTGTTTCAAGCCTTCCAGTGAAGCTCTCAGAAGCCCTTTGAGGGAGACTCCAATCAACCTGAGCTTTTCTCCAGGAAGACCATCTGCTTCCAAAGTCACTGAAATGTGAACTATGAACAACCAGGGAGACGGACCCCTGCAACTTGCATAGTCAGGACAAAGGCAGCTTTAATCCTTCCTTCCTTTACTGTTAGGACTTTTTTCTGCTGTAAGGCAGTTGGGATTCAGCCCTGCATCTGGAATAGCTAGATGTGGAAAGTTACTGTCCGTGCTTAAGGGAGGTTTGTTCTTCTCTTTAAAACCTCATTTTCCTCTTTGGTTTAAAAATAGAGTTGAACCTCTTAAAGCTAGCCTTATTTCAGGATTCCTCGGAGGCTACTAAATTGTCAATTGTCAAGCCTAGTTTGCATGCTGCAAAGATGGTACAGTTATGTTGATTTTTACTTATTTCAGAGTTGCATGTTCTGGTTTTTCAAGTTCCACTTTGATTACAGGATATTCCAATTAGATATGAATATTTTTGAGGATTAAAATGCACATGGGGTTATTTCTTGAAGCACTGTAAGTTAAATCTACACCATAATTCCTAAAGGAATAAGCCAAGGGCACTCCAGTTAAAGTTCTGATAACCCCACTATTAACCTTAAAATTCAGATCTCTACAGAAAATGATCTGAGTTGTCAGTCATAGAGAATGTAGTACATAGTTGAATGCTTGTCAAATTGACCCCAGATATCTGCATGAACAGTGTGCACCTGAGTGGGAGAAATGCAAACCCAAAGGAATTATCAAGACTTTTTCAGGCAGAAGAATTGTTAGAAATAAATCAATTCCTGCTGGATAGTTGCAGAAGATCGGTGAGTTTTTTTTTTTTTTTTTTTGTGACAATGGCCATATAGAAAGTCCAAAGGGAAAAGGTCAGAAAGCTTTAGAAATGTGCACATTGATTTTTTGAGGCATATTAGTATCATAGTCTTGAGGAAAGTGAGCGAAGTGGGATGTTCACACCTCTGTGTCACTTCTGCTATGTTTCAGAGGGGAATTTCATTCATTGGAGGAAGAGCCTGGAGAAGAGAAGAGCCTGGCTTTGGAAGGGCACACCCACTGGCCTCAAGGAGCTTAAGGTGACTAGAACCACAGTCTCCATTGCGGGCCATAGGTTAAAACAGCCCCTCCTTATTGTCCAGAGATGAGAACAACACGAGGACTTATTTCTAAACCTTAGTATATCCAAAAGGAGTTGCTCAGCAACTCGAATTTGCCAAACTTGGTAAAACCAAAACACTGAAGCAGCTAAAGCTGTTTATCCTTTCCTTTAATAGAGAGAAGAAAGTGGAGTCTGCTTGCTACCATAGTTTAGTTACTCAGTTAACTTACTTATTTTAGGGAATGATTCTACAGGTCCACATTCCAAAAATTAAGTTGTTAAAAGCAATCCTAATGTGAGTGCCAAATGTTTGGTTCAACTGGTACAATGAACCAGTAGTTTCCCATGTTTTGTGTGTAGCTATATATTTATATTTAGTCAATTGTTAACTGATTCAAATACTGATAAATACCTATGTTTCTATGCTTAACATATAATTTATATGTTTTACAACTGCTTGGCACAGTATTCCTTATCTTATAAAGTTGAGATATGTGTAACTGTATGTTGGGTGTATGCATATTGTTATGGTTGTCTGCTTGAACAGAGAAATATTACAGGTGGGCAAACAGATTTTCACTGTTAATTACAACAACCAGCCCATGCCCCTCCATAGGGTCATCTTTGGTTGATCATGTAGCTCTTGACTGTCATCGTTTAAGTATGGATTTTGAAGACCTAATACTTCCTGTGGTCCTTTGTTCTTCCCATACCTACCAGGCACTATTCATCCATCCATCCATCCATTCATTCATTCATTTCACCATTGCAACCAGTAAATCTTTACTGAGTACTCACTGGGCCTCTGCAGTACTCTGGATAGAAAATATTTTGTAAACAAAACACTTTCCATTCTCATGGCACTCAAACCTTTTATGTTTTTCTTCCATTCCAAGTCCTTTGAGCATCTCAAAGTAATAATAATGACAATACAACTTTTTTTTTTCCTTCTACTTACCTTTGGCTTTACAAACATCAATGGAATCCAACTTCATGCTTGGCATTATTATCACAAATTTTAACACCAGTTTTATTATTCAGTGAGTTTGTGTCTTAAAGCCAAAGCACTAAAATTTAGTCCCAAAAATATTTCAACTGTTCAGTCCTTAAAATTATACCACACAAATAACCATTATAGTGCGGTGCTTGTTAACATGTAAATATTCTTTTTGAAAAAGGTGATATTTTTTCTATTATTGTATCACTTAATTTTTCTTATAGACTTGGGAAGAATAATCAAATACAAGCTGACAATTGTGTAACATTTACAATGCAGCACGTTTCCTACAAAAATGCTCTTTTTACAAAGATTCAGTTTCGGTGCAGATTCTGTAATGTTCCCTTGAAGACAGTACAGCCCAGGCAAATGGGTGACAGAATAGGGAGAAAGTGACATTCAATTTTCCTGAATTATGTTGTTATTTTTCATTTAAATTTATTTAAAGGAAGGGTATGGCTTCCCTTCAAAGCATGTATTTCTCCTGATGACTTTTATTAGCAGTAAAATAGATCCCAGAGGCCAAGGAGTCGGAGATTTACAACCTTCTGGAAGTCTTATTTGCTTTTCCACCTACCACTCTGACATTGTTGAATACTGGTCTTGGCAGGAAGGCAGAGGTGGTCAGTAGCAGCTTGACAGCTTGACGGCTGTCCCATCATACATTGTCCAGGGATGGCAGAGTTGGAGGAAGGGCCCTCATCAGCAAGGAAGAACACATCGATCAAGCTCACTTCTATGAGTGCTCCAGTGATGCACCATATTCTGGTCAATATATGCTTGGTGGCAATGGCCCTGGCAGCTAAGAGAAGGCAGTGTGGGAAAGCTCTGCAGAGCTCATATTACCAACAGCAACAAATGTAAGAACGCTGTCCTTGGGACTTTTTCCCTCGCTAATTTATAATACAAAGTTGTTGTATTGGATTTTATTTTTCTACAGTAACTCTACCAACCTTCACATCATGATTTTGCTTAATAGAGGCCAACCCTCAAAATGACCTGGGCCAAATCTAATCAAGAAGGTAAAGCTACAAAGAGAAGCTACTAACCCAGGGTCTTTCAAAGTTACACAGAACTTAGTATGTCAACTAAAATGTGTTTCTCTGCCTCTCTCTATCAGCCCTGAGAATATTTTCAGAAATATGCAGCATTATCTCGCTAGAAATAAGTACAGATGTTTAAAAGATTTTTTAAAGCATGATGTAATGCCCTGGGTGCTCACAAACTTATTGCTGATGGAAATGTAAGTTGATGTAATGATTATAGAAGATAATTTGGTCTCTGGAGGCAAAATCCTTTAACAGATTTCATAGACCTTGATCCTGAAATTTCATTCTCAAGAAGGCATTATAGCTGTAATTATTTTTATTTTCCTTTGCATATTGTAAGTTTTCAGTGTCTTGGGACATTTTTTCCCCCTTTCTGTAGGGGATAAAGGAATGCCTTTATTTATGCCCTTGAAAACCAAAGGTCACCATGCCTACTGGTGAAAGAAATCTCAGAAAAGGGAGAGGGCAAAAATGTTCCTTTTTCCTACAGCTAGAGAACAGCCAACACTGATCTGTGAATATGCTAACACAAATGCTGGTTTCTATAAAGTAGGAAAATGAGACCACCTAGTGAATTCTCAGTTCTCATACTCTTGTCCAGTGTGAAGCCTTTGCTAAAATATGTCACCTTATCCTGTTTCTGTTATGAAAACTGCCCTTGCAAGTGTTTTGTGAGCCTAGGGGCAGGACAGGAGTAAAGACGCAGACGTAGAGAATGGACTTGAGGACATGGGGAGTGGGGAAGGGTAAGCTGGGACGAAGTGAGAGAGTGGCATGGACATATATACACTACCAAATGTGAAATAGATAGCTAGTAGGAAGCAGCCACATAGCACAGGGAGATCAGCTAGGTGCTTTGTGACCACCTAGAGGGGTGGGATAGGGAGGGTGGGAGGGAGACGCAAGAGGGAGGGGTGGGGATATGGGGATATATGTATACGTAGAGCTGATTCACTTTGTTATACAGCAGAAACCAACACAGCAATGTAAAGAAATTATACTGCAATAAAGATGTTAAAAAAAAAAGTGTTTTGTGAAACAGGGACACAAAAACTTCGAAATTATTGCTACATCCTGTGAAATATGACCTACAACCCGGAAGCCTGCAGCTCTTGTCTTACTTAAATATATCCTGATAATAAAACATAGGTTGGCATATCTTTTTTTCTGAAAGGCTCAGATACTTGTGAGTTGTCACCGTTAAGCCACAAAAGAGGCCCATTCTCACATCTCCCCTTTCCCACACTGCCGGCAGTACAATCTACCCACAACTCTATTGGATTCTACAATTAAATGGAAAGTTTCAGAGTCTTTTTAAAACTGATATTAACGTTATCCTAGGAGAATAATTAGAAAAGTGGATGAAAAGAAAAGATATGTGTCTAAGAATGCTCACTGAGCATTACAGATACTGGCTAAGAAAATCGGCACCTCTCTGATGGCCAAGGGAGAGGGGTTTGACCACCTGAGCATGTCAGTCATCTCATTATGCAGATCAGGCAATTGTGTCACATCTCCCAGATCACTGGAAACATGTTACGTGTCAAAGAAAAAAATAAAGCAGGACACTGAACTCGAAACATAGGGTCAAAGAATTTAAAAATCTACTTATGCATTGTGGTTGGCACTGAGCAGCAGAATTATGGGTGATTTTGGTCTTTTTTTCTTTCTGTTCCTCTGAATTTTCCACTTTTTTATTGAGGTAACGTGGGTTTATAACGTTATATAAGTTTCATGTGTACAGCATTGTATTTCTAATTCTGTATACATGGTAGCACGCTCACCACCAAGCAATTTAGTTCCTGTCCATCACCATACAGTCGCCTTCTTCACTCATTTCACTCTCCCTTGCTCCTTCCCCTTCTGGTAAAACCACTACTCTGTTCTCTGTATCTACGTGTTTGCTTTTGTTTGGTTTGGTTTTCTTCATTTATTTTGGTTTGTTTGTTATTTATAGTCCATATAGGTGAAATCATACAGTATTTGCCTTTCTCCCTTTGATTTATTTCACAAAGCATACTACCCTCAAGGTTCATCCATGTGGTCCCAAATGGCAAGAGCTCATCTTTTTATAGTTGAGTAGTATTCCATTATGTATATATATATATGCCATATCTTCTTTACCCATTTATTTATCATTAGGCACTTAGGTTGTTTCCATATCTTGGTTCTTGTACATAATGCCATGATGAACATAGGGGTGCATGTGAATTTTTCACTTCTTCTACAGTGAACATGGTATATTTATAATTAGAAAAAAATTACTAGTATATCATGAGAAAACCCCCCAAATATTCGTAAGCATCCCAATACTTCTGTGTAATGTACCAAATCTCTACTTGGTTTTAGCCCTATTCCTGTATTTCAGAAAATACCAGTCTAGATAAAAAGTTGATTTATTTGTATTGACACTGTGATTTCTATAATACTCTATCTTCCTCCAAAGTGAACCATTCATGAGAAACTGGACTTTTATTTGTCCATTATTTTTCCTTGTCAATATTTAAGAAATCTATACTGCTTAAAATAAATGTTATTTTTCAAAATGCCCTTTCTTTCTTTGTTGAAATAATCAGATTATGAACATATCTAGTGAAGACTGAAAAACTATATAGAATTTACAGACCAAATTGTGGGCCCTATGAAATCTAAAATCAGTGCATTAAGTCCTAATTTTTGAGAGAACTGAGCAAAACGCAGAAACCACACTGAATTTCTGGAGTAGTGTATGAGCACTACCCAGAACTCTGTGTAGCATACTATCCCACACATAGCTTCCTTGGGAAGAGATGAAGCTGTCCACATGTGGGGTCATAGCAAAGTACCAGGAATCGAGTTACTGCTTCTATTAACATCTATCAATTCCCTTACCTTCCATTCTGGTGCAGGTGGCATTCTCCCAGAGATTAGGTTCACTTCCCAAAACTATAACCTCATGATCCTCTCTCAGTGTTCTGCCCATAGACCTCAGAGCAGGTGATGCCAGGGTTCTCTGGAAGTAGTCCCCACGCTCATTGGCAGCATTTGGATGCTCGGGTTTTCCTTGCTGACTGTACTGGGTGAATGTTTCACAACGACCTCCTTCATGCAAATTAAGGCAGCTCTTTCATCAGAGATGCCTCGTTTTAATGTCACCAACACTGAAGGGTGTGCACCCTGAAGTTCTTTCCCCAGATTTTTCCTTGACAGGAGGGTGAGGATGGGGGCTTCCAGAAGCAGCAGGAATCGAGCAAGAAAAGTGATAGAAAAGGCATATGTGGGCAGCAAATCACAAAAAACTGAGGTAGGAAATTCAGAGTGGGGCTTGTCATCCTAGACTTAGGACCAGGGCCAGTGGACCTCAGCATGGAGACTTTCCCTTAAATATCAAAAAACATTTACAAAACTAAGCCTGTCATTATGAGTAAAACTCATATTCTTATTTGCAAATGGTTGTAAAAATACAGAAAACAGAGGCAGATTTTTAGCAATTTAGCTCTCCTTGCAGGTGGTAAAGGAGCATCAAAGCAGAAATATTGTATCAGTAGTTTCACAAATGTATAAACATTAAATATGAAGGAGTTTACAGGCAATGGTTTTGACACTGCTAGAAGACCAATGCTTTTAAAAAAATAAGGTTTGTGGCGAAGTTAATCTTGGCTAATGGATATAAAAGAATCTATAATTTTAGCTCAGAAACCAAGAGACAATAAAAGTGCCTATTGATTATTTTTTCCCCTATGGTTTTCAAAATTTACAGATCCATTGCCCTTCATATCACCGATTAGCTGAAAATTAATGGTGAGAACAAGAGAATGACTAAGAAAACTTGTTCCTGGTGTAGTCACATCAGTCTGGGTGCTGTGAGTCAGCCAAAGTTCATGAGGACTTGGCTGCGCCCAGGTGGGCCACCAGGATCAGGCATGGACCCAGGAGGGCGTTAGATATCCACAAAGGAAGAAGCAATTTGAGCAATTACAAGGGGAAAAAAAACAAGCAAAGCAAGAGAAACTGCCATTGAAAGTGTCATTGAAAGCCTGAATGTCTGTGATTGCATTGTAACCAGTTTTCTGTAAGTTATATTAAGCTCTGACCCACAGAATGGAGTGGAACATACAGAACAGGATCATCCAGAAACACACTGGATCCTTGAGAGAAGGGATCTGAGCAGACAGCATGGGCTGCAGGTGACAGGCTCAGGGGTGCTCATAAGAGGGGCAACTAGAGGTCATTGTGATGGGCTAGAAAAACATCAAAGCTGTAAACATCATGATCTCTGGACTGTGAATGTTACTCTACGTGGCAATAAGGGACTTTATGGATGTGACTGAGAATCTCAGGATAAAGAGATATATCTGGACAAAACTATAATTCAAAAAGATACATGCACCCCTAAGTTCATAGCAGCACTAGTCACAATAGCCAAGACATGGAAACAAACTAAATGTCCATAAACAGATGATGGACGAAGAAGATGTGGGGTACACATACAATGAAATATTACTTGTCCATAAACACATGATGGACGAAGAAGATGTGGGGTACACATACAATGAAATATTACTCATCCATAAAAAATAATGGAATAATGCCATTTACAGGAACATGGATGGACGTATAGATTATCATACTAAGTGAAGTCAGAAAGAGAAAGACAAATACCACACGACATCACTTATATGTGGAATCTAAAATGTGACACAAGGGCTTCCCTGGTGGCGCAGTGGTTGAGAGTCCGCCTGCCGATGCAGGGGACACGGGTTCGTGCCCTGGTCCAGGAAGATCCCACATGCCACGGAGCGGCTGGGTCCATGAGCCATGGCCGCTGAGCCTGCGCGTCCGGGGCCTATGCTCCGCAACGGGAGAGGCCACGACAGTGACCGGCCCGCATAGTGCAAAATAAATAAATAAATAAATAAATAAATAAATAAATAAAATGTGACACAAATGAACTTATCTATGAAACAGAAAGAGACTCACAGTCATAGAGAACAAACTGGCGGTTGCCAAGGGGGAGAGGGGTTGGGGGAGGGATGGATTGGGAGTTTGGGATTAGCAGATGCGAACTATTATATATAGGATGGATAAACAAGGTCTTACTGTATAGCACAGGCAACTATATTCGATATCCTACGATAAACCATAGTGGAAAAGAATATAAAGAATGTATATATATTTATAACTGAATCACTTTGCTGTACAGCAGAAATTAATGCAACATTTGTAAAAATGCTAATAAAAAACTAAAACAAAACATAGAGATCGTCTAGGATTCGCCATGAAGACCCAATGCAATTGCATGTACCCTAACACAAAAAGAGGCAGAGGGAAGTTTCACACACAGACAGAAAAGAAAGAGGCAATCTGACCACAGAAGCTGAGACTGGAGTGATGTGGTCACAAGCCAAGGAGCGCTGGCAGCCACCAGAAGCTGGAAGAAGCAAGGAACAAATTCTCCCCTTGAGCCTCTGGAGGGAGAGCAACCCCGCTGAGACCTTGATTTTGACCTGGTGATACCAATTTCAGACTTCTTCTCCAGAACTGTGAGAGAATAAATTTCTGTTATTTTCAGCTACCATGTTTGTGGCAATTTGTTACAGCAGCTCCAGGAAACTCATACTGTCATATTTGCAGCTATATTTCTCAATATTTGGAGTTAGTTACAACTGCCTGATTTCTTATGGGTCTAATAATCTTCTAGATTCCTTTTGTTGCTATTATAAGCACACAAGTTTTAACAACTCCTTTTTTAAGATCACAGAGGAATATCTGGACCAGGTCAATGGCAGCAACAGTCACCAAGAACTCAGGCCCTGAGCTAAGACTCCCTAATAGCAGGGTTCCTGCCCTTGCTGAGAATAAACACACAAGAAAGTGTGATTCACTGTGTATTTTGTAAACCCATATGGAGTCTTAAAGTCACATACAGAGGGGAGCCACTGAGGGTTGTAGGGGTGGAGTGAGAGGATTCTGGCATTGAATATAGAAAGGATGGCAAAGGGAAAGATAATGTAGGTTGTGTTCACTCATTGCTGAAGAAAATCAATAATAAAATGCAGGCACAGGTAAGTGCCAACTCTCTATCAGGGCCTCCACAATTTTTCTTACACGATCTTACACAGCGTTACTATTATCCCCATGTACACAGTGAGTCTCATAGAAGTCAGATAAGGAAACCAAGATCATGTCTCTATTCAGTGCTAGAGGAGAAATATAAGCCAAGGTTTGTCCAACTCCCAAACCAGGGCTCTCTTTGGTTTAATCACTCAGCTGTCCCTACTCAAGTCTCCTCCCAGGGCTGCTGCAAGACAAAGATGAGGTGTTGCTTGTACAGGGCTATACGTGTTAGAGCAATCGGATCATTACAATAAAATAAAAAAACAGCAACACCTTACATAATAGACTTGTTTTCTGAAATTATAACTAGTTGAAAGTAAAGGGAAGGGAGCAGGAAACTCCTCTGGCCCAGGAGTGTGTGCAGCCCAATTTATCACCCTGAGGGAGTCCTGCTTGGGTGAACTTGGCCTTGGAGCTCCCTGACTCAGATCAGCAATGGTAGGTTCTCTCTGTCTAGATGGTTCTCAGCTCATCCATGATGGCACTAAGGGTGTCAACACATCTCCATTGTTTTGAATGCTACATCATTTAAAAACCCAATTTTAAAATCCTTACATAGAAACACAACTTCAGAATTCTTCAGAAGCAAGTTCCCCCTCTGCTTGCTGGACTCAAACTCCATCCCATGCCAATATCCATCCATCTTCTCCTCACAGAATACCCGCACACACAAGGCTCCCCCTACTTCAGGCTATTGCTTATCACCTGGACATTTCCCTAAACCTCCATCCCTCTTGAACTTTTCTGGTCATCCCAAATCTCTAACAAAACAGAATCTGCCCTTTTCCTCCCCCTTCCTTCTATAAGGAAATCTCTGGGCACAAATCAGGTTTCCTTGACACCAGTCAATACCTGGGAGCGCATGAGAGACCACCCTCCCTCGCATCACCACTAACCAATCCTCCCTCAAATGCTAACCACTCCCCCTCCATTCCATCATCTTCTCTCCTGCAGTGATGACCCCACCACAGTCAGTATTGCTCTGAGATCTTTGCTGGTCCCCTGACATCCCATGTAGTCTCATCCCTATCTTCCATTTCAGCTCACCTTCTATCATTTTACCAAAACAAAATCTGTATAAAGTTCTTCAATGAGATTCCATTGTTCCCATACAAATATTTCGGTCAGGGTCTTTCCTGACCTTTCCTTGCCCCTGACAGGTGCTCTGCTCCCACTGCCAAGCCACGCATAGTTCCCTGAATGAAGCATGATCTTTCCTGCCTTCCTGCATTGGCCAAGACATTCCTATTCTCTCTTTTTTTTTTTAACATATTGGAGTATAATTGCTTTACAATGGTGTGTTAGTTTCTGCTTTATAACAAAGTGAATCAGCTATACATATATCCCCATATCTCCTCCCTCTTGCGTCTCTCTCCCTCCCACCCTCCCTATCCCACCCCTCTAGGTGGTCACAAAGCACTGAGCGGATCTCCCTGTGCTATGTGGCTGCTTCCCACTAGCTATCGGTTTTGCATTTGGTAGTGTATATATGTCCATGCCGCTCTCTCACTTCATCCCAGCTTACCCTTCCCCTTCCCCATGTTCTCAAGTCCATTCTCTAGTAGGTCTGCATCTTTATTCCCGTCCTGCCCCATTCCTATTCTCTTGGCCTGAAATATTCTTCCCCAGCTACTCAGACAAAATGGATCCCAATTTCCTCTGATTCTCCACTAAAGCAGCCTCTCAGGGAATCTGCCATTCTCTGAACCTTCAATGCACTGACCCTGACCTTCATAGCAGCACCCACCACGCTGCATGGAGACGACTCACTTTATTTGTTTCCACCACCAAGTCCTTGCCTGGGGACTTATCTGTCCATCTTCATTACCATTTCTGATATTACCATAAAGACATTCCAAAAATTCTGTGAAATAAACAAATAAATACATGATTCAAATAGCATAGCTTCACAGGTAAACCTACTCAGATTATGTCCCACTTGTGTTTAAGGATAATGAGAGAATAAACCAAGTTAAAAATGATAACATGGTAAAGGGCATAATGTGAGAGAAATGAAAGCAAAAGTAGAGAAGCATATTGACAACAAAGAAAAAAATCAGATTCATTAAGAAGGGATTCTTAAGAAGTAAAGTTAACTTTGCTCTGAGGGTAGTTTCTCTCTCTAGTCAACGACTAAAACAGCATCCTCAATTGCTTGGTGTTAAATTAAGTAGATGGATACTCGAAACTCAGCAGGTGATCTGGGAGAGAAGCAATTACAGCTCCTGAGTAGCTAAGATGACATATGCTTGACTGCAGTGTTCTCACATGAAAGTCTTTCTGCTTTTCCCCTAATTAAAAAGGGCCCGATTTCCCTCTTTAGTGTGCCAGATAAACAGCAACCTGATTGAAGTGAATAAAAATGTGTGCTTTTCCCTCACTCCATGGCAGAGCTGATGGAGAGATGCCGGCCTGTGCACAGCATGCTCTAGAGACACAAGGTTGACAGTGGTTCAGGAAGCATGAGTCTGTATTCAAACTTCTTTGTACTCAGTTGCTAGACTCAAAGTTTTCTCCAGGTTTAATGAGGAAAGGTTTCAAGGGACAAAGCGTTCAGATGGCTTGTTTTAACCCTGGCTGCTCGTCTTTAGTGCAGGTCTGTTTGCGGTCTCACCCATGCCGTTAATTGAGAACGGAGATGGTTGCCACAAACTGCTTCTATTCCCTTCTAAGAACTTGCAGTTTATCCTCAAGATCCTTAAAGAATCTGAAAAAGAATAAATATTTGTATAGGTATAACTGAATCACTTTGCTGTACACCTGAAACTAACACAACATTGTAAATCAACTCCAATAAAAATTTTAAGAATAAATAAATAAACAAATGAAATAAAATAGATTAAAAACAAAAAGTTCTTAAAGAAATGGGGCCCTGGGACATGCCCAGGAAAGAAGTTTACACTGCAAGTCTTACCTTAGCACCTAGTCAGCTTCTTCTGTTCCCCCCCCGCCCCCCAGGGGTAGGTCCTGGGTGATTTTACATCACCTGCTGGGCAGGCAGCCGAGATTGCCCTTCCTGCTCATGGAGGGTTAGAAAGGAGGACATTGGGCAGAAAGCCAGACCTGACAACCTGCAGTGACACCACTTAGGTGAACATCTCCACAGTATAAGATCGATATTCTCCTCTTGGTTTATATTTCCAGTTGGTCCTTTTTGCCTGGAGGTGTAACAGCTGCCCTCATCTTTCTACTATTACTACACAACCTCTAACTCAATTTTTGAAATGTCTCCTCATTGAAGAGCAGAATCCTTTCTTTAAAAAATTGATATTGGCAAGTCGATAAACAGTTAACCCAATTTCTGAAATGGCCTGTGTAGAAGAAAACGTTTACATTTCTGTCAATTTTTTTCAAAAGAATGTAAACGATAATTAAAGCAACATGGGCCGTCTCTTCGACAGCAGCTGACTCACAAAATGTGTGAGGAATGACATAAACCCACACATTGAAGACTCCTTTGCCTGCTTTCCAGAAAGTAGAGAAATCAACCCTGCTAAGATGAGAGCCCTGTGTGTATTCTTTGGAGCAATTTTGACCAACAAATTGCTAAGTTATTAAGGTCCGTGTTCTTGTGTTAAGTGGTGATGGTTCTTTAGGGTTATTTAAATGAGTTATTGCACATAAAATGCTCACAGACATGCTTGGCACAGGGTAAGTGCTCTTGAGAGCTGGTGGATTAAGGAAGGGCGAGTCGTTTCTGCTGGAAGGATATATTGAGATACTTATTAGCAACCTGACATACCCCAAAACAGAGGGGTCCAAGAAGGTCAAGTATGAGCCAAGTTCAAAGAGAGTGAGGGTCTCAAACACTTAGAAGCCCCAATATTATAACATCTCTGATCTCCCCACAATTCTGCACCCACTCAAGACCCACAACAGTAAATGCAGTGACAGGAGGTCCTGATGCTTCTTGCATGGGGATATTTCAGATGCATGCCACCATCTGCAGGCTTGAACATATCAGTAGAGTTTGTTCCCATCCAAACCATTGTAGAAGGATTATTGATATTCTAAATTAACTAACTTTATAACACCAGAGAGCAGAAAGTTATTTTGCACATGGCTTTCCTGCAAAGCTGTTATGCCGTGAGGAGCCTGGCAGAAAAAAGAGAGAGCTAGAAATTTTTAAATGTTTTACCTGAGGTTTAGGGTCTTACATTTTAATATCAGTTTTTCTTTATATGAAAGAAATGTTTTCCTACAAATGCATTTTCTTCACTTTATTACATTAGGTATTTTTTAAGTATTGTGAATTAATGTTTTAAATTTCTTCTGATAAATACCCAAGAGTGGAATTGCTAGCACCCCAATGTTCATAGGAGCATTATTTACAATAGCCAAGGTATAGAAGAAACCTAAGTGCCCATCTATAAATGAATGGTTAAAGAAGACACACACACACACACGGCACACACACACACACACACACACACACACAATACTACTCAGTCATAAAAGAAGAATGAGATCTTGCCACTTGCAACAACATAGATGGACCTGCTGAAGGGTATTATGCTTAGTGAAATAAGTCAGAGAAAAACAAATACTGTATCATTTCACTTACACGTGAAATTTATAAAACAAAACAAATGAACAAATATAACAAAACAGAAACAGACTCACAGATATGGAAAACAAACTAGTGGTTACCAGAGGAGGAGGGTTAGGAGAGGGGTAAAGTAGGTGAAAGGGATGAAGAGGTACAAACTTTCAGCTATAAAATAAATGTTGCAGGAGCTTCAAGATGGCGGAAGTGTAAGACGTGGAGATCACCTTCCTCCCCACAAATACCTCGGAAATACATCTACACCTGGAGTAACTCCTACAGAACACCTACTGAACGCTGGCAGAAGACCTCAGACCTCCCAAAAGGCAAGAAACTCCCCACGTACCTGGGTAGGGCAAAAGAAAAAAGAAAAAACAGAGACAAAAGAATAGGGACGGGACCTGCACCAGTGGGAGGGAGCCGTGAAGGAGGAAAGGTACCACACACTAGGAAGCCCCTTCGAGGGCGGAGACTGCGGGTGGCGGAGGGGGGAAGCTTCGGAGCCGTGGAGGAGAGCGCAGCCACAGGGGTGCGGAGGGCAAACCAGGGAGATACCTGCACAGAGGATCGGTGCCGACCAGCACTCACCAGCCCGAAAGGATTGTCTGCTCACCCGCCAGGGTGGGCAGGGCTGGGAGCTGAGGCTCGGGCTTCGGTAGGAGCGCAGGGAGAGGACTGGGGTTGGCGGCGTGAACACAGCCTGCAGGGGGTTATTGAGCCGCGGCTAGCCGGGAGGGAGTCCGGGAAAAGGTCTGGAGCTGCCGAAGAGGCAAGAGACTTTTTCTTCCCTCTTTGTTTCCTGGTGCGCGAGGAGAGGGGATTCAGAGCGCTGCTTAAAGGAGCTCCAGAGACGGAAGCGAGCCATGGCTAAAAGCGCGGACCCCAGAGATGGGCATGAGACGCTAAGGCTGCTGCTGCCGCCACCAACAAGCCTGTGTGCGAGCACAGGTCACTATCCACACCTCCACTGCCAGGGTCCCGGGATCCAGGGACAACTCCGCTGGGAGAACGCACAGCGCGCCTCAGTCTGGTGCAATGTCACGCTGGCCTCTGCCGCCGCAGGCTCGACCCGCACTCCGTGCCCCTCTCTCCCCCCGGTCTGAGTGATCCAGAGTCCCCAAAGCAGCTGCTCCTTTAACCCCGTCCTGTCTGAGCAAAGAACAGACGTCCTCTGACGACCTACACACGGAGGCAGGGCCAAATCCAAAGCTGAGCCCCGGGAGCTGTGTGAACAAAGAAGAGAAAGGGAAATCTCTCCCAGCAGCCTCAGAAGCAGCGGAGTAAATCTTCACAGTCAACTTGATGTACCTGCATCTGTGGAATACCTGAATAGACAACGACTCATCCCAAATTGAGGAGGTGGACTTTGGGAGTAACGATATATATATATATACACATATTTTTTTTTTAATTTTTTTCCCTTTTTCTCTTTTTGTGAGTGTGTATGTGTATCCTTCTGTGTGTGCGTTTTTCTGTTTAGCTTTGCTTTTACCATTTTTCCTAGGGTTCTGTCTGTCCATTTATTTATTTATTTTTTGTATAGTTTTTAGCACTTGTTAGCATTGGTGGATTTGTTTTTTTATTTGGTTGCTCCCTTCTTTCTTTTTTTTTTATTACTTAATTTTTTTTCTTAATAATTATTTTTCATTTTTTATTTTAATAACTATTTTATTTTATCTTCTTCTTTCTTTCTTCTTTCTTTTTTTTCTCCCTTTTATTTTGAGCCTTGTGAATAACAGGCTCTTGGTGCTCTAGCCAGGCATCAGGGCTGTGCCTCTGAGGTGGGAGAGCCAACTTCAGGACACTGGTCCACAAGAGACCTCCCAGCTCCACATAATATCAAACGGTGAAAATCTCCCAGAGATCTCCATCTCAACATGAGCATCCAGATTCACTTAACAACCAGCAAGCTACAGTGCTGGACACCCTATTCCAAACAACTAGCAAGACAGGAACACAACACTACCCATTAGCAGAGAGGCTGCCTAAAATCATAAGAAGGTCACAGACACCCCCAAAACACACCAGCAGACATGGACCTCCCCACCAGAAAGACAAGATCCAGCCTCATCCACCAGAACACAGGCACAAGTCCCCTACACCATGAAGCCTACACAACCCACTGAATCAACCTTAGCCACTGGGGACAGACACCAAAAACAACGGGAACTACTATGAACCTGCGGCCTGTGAAAAGGAGACCACAAACACAGTAAGTTAAGCAAAATGAGAAGACAGAGAAACACACAGCAGATGAAGGAGCAAGGCAAAAACCCACCAGATGTAACAAAGAAGAGGAAATAGGCAGCCTACCTGAAAAAGAATTCAGAATAATGATAGTAAAGATGATCCAAATCTTGGAAATAGAATGGAGAAAATACTAGAAATGTTTAACAAGGACCTAGAAGAATTAAAGATCAAACAGACAGTGATGAACAGCACAATAAATTAAAGTAAAAATTCTCTAGAAGGGATCAATAGCAGAATAACTGAGGCAGAAGAATGGGTAAGTGACCTGGAAGATAAAATAGTGGAAATAAATACTGCAGAGCAGAATAAAGAAAAAAGAATGACAAGACTTGAGGACAGTCTCAGAGACCTCTGAGAAAACATTAAATGCACCAACATTTGAATTATATGGGTCCCAGAAGAAAAAGAGAGAAAAAAAGGGACTGAGATAATATTTGAGGAGATTATACTTGAAAACTTCCCTAATATGGGAAAGGAAAGAGTTAATCAAGTCCAGGAAACACAGAGAGTCCCATACAGGATAAATCCAAGGAGAAACACTCCAAGACACATATTAATCAAACTATCAAAAATTAAATACAAAGAAAAAATATGAAAAGCAACAAGGGTAAAACAACAAATAACACACAAGAGAATCCCCATAAGGTTAACAGTTGATCTGTCAGCAGACACTCTGCAAGCCAGAAGGGAGTGGCAGGACATATTTAAAGTGATGAAGGAGAAAGACCTACAACCAAGATTACTCTACCCAGCAAGGATCTCATTCAGATTTGATGGAGAAATTAAAACCTTTACAGACAAGCAAAAGCTAAGAGAATTCAACACCACCACACCAGCTTTACAACAAATGCTAAAGGAACGTCTCTAGGCAGGAAACACAAGAGAAGGAAAAGACCTACAATAACAAATCCAAACAATTAAGAAACTGGGAATAGGAACATACATATCGATAATTACCTTTAAAGTAAGCGGATTAAATGCTCCAACCAAAAGACATAGACTGGCTGAATGGATACCAAAACAAGACCCATATATATGCTGTCTACAAGAGACCCACTTCAGACCTAGGGACACATACAGACTGAAAGTACAAGGATGAAAAAAGTTATTCCATGCAAATGGAAATCAAAAGAAAGCTGGAGTAGCAAGTCTCATATCAGACAAAATAGACTTTAAAACAAAGACTATTACAAGAGACAAAGAAGGACACTACATAATGATCAAGGGATCAATCCAAGAAGAAGATATAACAATTGTAAATATTTATTCACCCAACATAGGAGCACCTCAATACATAAGGCAAATACTAACAGCCATAAAAGGGGAAATCGACAGTAACACAATCATACTAGGGGACGTTAACACCCCACTTTCACCAATGGACAGATCATCCAAAATGAAACTAAATAAGGAAACACAAGCTTTAAATGATACGTTAAACAAGATGGACTTAATTGATATTCATATGACATTCCATCCAAAAACAACAGAATACACATTCTTCTCAAGTGCTCATGGAACATTCTCCAGGATAAATCATATCTTGTGTCACAAATCAAGGCTTGGTAAATTTAAGAAAATTGAAATCATAATAAGTATCTTTTCCGACCACAACACTATGAGACTAGATATAAATTACAGGAAAACACCTGTAAAAAATACAAACACTTGGAGGCTAAACAATACACTACTTAATAACCAAGAGATAACTGAAGAAATCAAAGAGGAAATAAAAAATAACTAAAAAGAAATGACAAAGAAAACACGACGACCCCAAACCTATCAGATGCAGCAAAAGCAGTACTAAGAGGGAAGTTTATAGCAATACAATCCTATCTTAAGAAACAGCTCAAATAAACAACCTTACCTTACATGTAAAGAAATTAGAGAAAGAAGAACAAAAAAAACCCAAAGCTAGCAGAAGGAAAGAAATCATAAAGATCAGATCAGAAATAAATGAAAAAGAAATGAAGGAAATGATAGCAAATATGAATAAAACTAAAAGCTGTTTTTTTTTGAGAAGATAAACAAAATGACAAACCATTAACCAGACTCATCAAGAAAAAAAGGGAGAAGACTCAAATCAATGGAATTAGAAATGAAAAAGGAGAAGTAACAACTGACACTTCAGAAAATCAAAGGTTCATGAGAGATTACTACAAGAAACTATATGCCAATAAAATGGACAACCTGGAAGAAATGGACAAATTCTTAGAAATGCACAACCTTCCAAGACTGAACCAGGCAGAAATGGAAAATATAAACAGACCAATCACAAGCACTAAAATTGAAACTGTGATTAAAAACCTTCCAACAAATAAAAGCCCAGGACCAGATGGCTTCACAGGCAACTTCTATCAAACATTTAGAGAAGAGTTAACACCTATCCTTCTCAAACTCTTCCAAAATATAGCAGAGGGAGGTACACTCCCAAACTCATTCTATGAGGCCACCATCACCCTGATACCAAAACCAGACAAAGATGTCACAAAGAAAGAGGACTACAGGCCAATATCACTGATAAACATAGATGCAAAAATCCTCAACCGAATAGTAGCAAACAAATCCAACAGCACATTAAAAGGATCATACACCATGATCAAGTGGGGATTATCCCAGGAACATAAGGATTCTTTAATATATGTAAATCAATCAATGTGATACACCATGTTAACAAACTGAAGAAGAAAAACCATACGATCATCACTTAATAGATGCAGAGAGAGCTTTCAACAAAATTCAACACCCATTTATGATAAAGGTATAGAGGGAACTTTCCTCAACATAATAAACGCCATATATGACAAACCCACAGCCAGCATCGTCCTCAATGGTGAAAAACTGAAACCATTTCCACTAAGATCAGGAACAAGACAAGGTTGCTCACCACTATAATTCAACATAGTTTTGGAAGTCCTAGCCACAGCAATCAGAGAAGAAAAGGAAATAAAAGGAATCCAAATCGGAAAAGAAGAAGTAAAGCTCTCACTGTTTGTAGATTACATGATACTATACATATCCTAAAGATACTACCAGAAAACTACCAGAGCTAATCAATGAATTTGGTAAAGTAGCAGGATACAAAATTAATGCACAGAAATCTTGCATTCCTATACACTAATGATGAAAAATCTGAAAGTGAAATTAAGAAAACACTCCCATTTACCATGGCAAAAAAAAGAATAAAATATCTAGGAATAAACCTACCTAAGGAGACAAAAGACCTTTATGCAGAAAATTATAAGACACTGATGAAAGAAATTAAAGATGATACAAATAGATGGAGAGATATACCATGTTCTTGAATTGGAAGAATCAACATTGTGAAAATGACTATACTACCCAAATCAATCTACAGATTCAATGCAATCCCTATCAAACTACCACTGGCATTTTTCACAGAACTAGAACAAAAAATTTCACAATTTGTATGGAAACACAAAAGAACCCGAATAGCCAAAGCAATCTTGAGAAAGAAAAACAGAGCTGGAGGAATCAGGCTCCCAGATTTCAGACTATACTACAAAGCTACAGTAATCAAGACAGTATGGTACTGGCACAAAAACAGAAATATAGATCAATGGAACAGGATAGAAAGCCCAGAGATAAACCCACGCACATATGGTCACCTTATCTTTGATAAAGGAGGCAAGAATATACAGTGGAGAAAAGACAGCCTCTTCAATAAGTGGTGCTGGGAAAACTGGACAGCTACATGTAAAAGAATGAAATTAGAATGCTCCCTAACACCATACAAAAAAAAAAATTCAAAATGGATTAAAGACCTAAATGTAAGGCCAGACACTATCAAACTCTTAGAGGAAAACATAGGCAGAACACTCTATGACATAAATCACAGCAAGATGCTTTTTGATCCACCTCCTAGAGAAATGGAAATAAAAACAAAAATAAACAAATGGGACCTAATGAAACTTCAAAGCTTTTGCACAGCAAAGGAAACCATAAACAAGATGAAAAGACAACCCTCAGAACAGGAGAAAATATTTGCAAATGAAGCAACTGACAAAGGATTAACTCCAAAATATACAAGTAGCTCATGCAGCTCAATATCAAATAAAACAAACAACCCAATCCAAAAATTGGCAGAAGACCTAAACAGACAATTCTCCAAAGAAGATATACAGATTGCCAACAAACACATGAAAGAATGCTCAACATCATTAATTATTAGAGAAATGCAAATCAGAACTACAATGAGGTATCATCTCACACTGGTCAGAATGGCCATCATCAAAAAACCTACAAACAATAAATGCTGGAGAGGGTGTGGAGAAAAGGGAACACTCCTGCACTGTTGGTGGGAATGTAAATTGATACAGGCACTATGGAGAACAGTACGGAGTTTCCTTAAAAAACTAAAAATAGAGCTACCATATGACCCAGCAATCCCACTACTGGGCATATACCCTGAGAAAACCATAATTCAAAAAGAGTCATTTACCAAAATGTTCATTGCAGCTCTATTTACAACAGCCAGGACATGGAAGCAACCTAAGTGTCCATCAACAAATGAATGGATAAAGAAGATGTGGCACATATATTCAATGGAATATTACTCAGCCATAAAAAGAAATGAAATTGAGTTATTTGTAGTGAGTTGGATGGACCTAGAATCTGTCATACAGAGTGAAGTAAGTCAGAAAGAGAAAAACAAATACTGTATGCTAACACATATATGTGGAATCTAAAAAAAAAATGATTGGAATTTTGCAAGAATTGGAATAAAGACAGAGACCTACTAGAGAATGGACTTGAGGATATGGGGTAGGGGAAGGGTAAGCTGGGATGAATTGAGAGAGTGGCATGGACATATATACACTACCAAACGTAAAATAGATAGCTAGCGGGAAATAGCCACATAGCACAGGGAGATCAGCTCGGTGCTTTGTGACCACCTAGAGGGGTGGGATAGGGAGGGTGTGAGGGAGGGAGACGCAAGAGGGAAGAGATATGGGGATATATGTATATGTATAACTGATTCACTTTGTTATCTAGCAGAAACTAACACACCATTGTAAAGCAATTATACTCCAATACAGATGTTAAAAAATAAATAAATAAGTAAAATAAAATAAAATAAATGTCACAGTGATGTTATACACAGCACAGGGGATATAGTCGATATTTTATAATAATTATGTGTGAAGTGTAATCTATGAAAATATCAAATTACTATATTGTATACCTGAAAGTAACACAATATTGTAAGTCAACGATACATCAATTTAAAAACTATATATTTCAATATTTCTGAAATACTATCAGAAATCTGGGCTAATAGCCTTTCCTTTATTAAACCGCTTCCCCAGAATAGCCACTCTACTTATGCAGACATGAAAATGAGACCACATTACATACTGGATTTTCCATTTCTAAACTTTAGAAACAGTATTCCTAGTCCAGGCCCACTGAGTCATGAAAACATCCTCAGAATTTCTAGGGCATGCTTTTATTAACAACACTTTTCACAGAAATTGACATATCTGCACTCTCATGGAGATGGCATAATTAGTTTACTAACATAGCCCTTAAGAGCTTGGAAAGGAAGTTATGAGAGAAACCAGTCCCATTTCAAACAAATTCTTTGCTCCCGGCCATGATGAGCTGTACAGTTCTCTCGGAAGCATCCTCCCCTACAGCCTTCATAGGGAATATCGCCCTGCTGACACCTAAATCTGGGGCTTCTGGCCTCCAGAACTGTGGGACAATGAATGTCTGTTATTTTAAGCCAGTCAGCTTGAGATAATGTGTTACACCAGCTCCAGGAAATAAGCACAGTCATTATCTGGATCCTCCAACTACCTGCCCTAGTGTTGAAGCTGGAAGGCAACCAGGGCCATGGTGGGTGGGATTTCCTGACTGTCAGGTGGTTGATTGGGTTGTTGCCAAAGAAAGGAGAAGTCTCAGTTCACAATGGGTCCCACGAGATTGACGTGGAAAGAATGAAGTCAGAGGGAAGACGCTAGAACAACGAAAGCAAGTAGAAAAGAAGAGGTGAAGAGCAGAGGAAATGCTGGTGGGGCAGATGGGCTGCAGCAGCCTCGCCGGACAGTTGTCACTGCCCCAGGAAGACACAGCAGGCGAAGGGGCCAGTGAGCAGTGGGGCAGGGAGCCCAGGATAGAGATGGACTCCTGAAAAGGCAGATGAAGACCCTTAAAATACTGTGGTAACCCTAACAGAGAATCTGTGACTGGCTTGTAGAAGGAAAATGCAGTTGTCTGGCATGAACTCATTCATGGCTCTGGAGAGACCAAGTTTCCAAATATTCCTTAGACTCTGGGTAAAATAAGCCACTACAACTGCCTTGTCCCCAAAATGGTCACATAAGAACATCCCAGTGTGCTTTCAGTAGAAACGTCACCTGTTACTGAGTTCACTTTTTTTACTTCATAATTTAAAAGCAGTTTGTGAAATTTCTAACAAATTTATTCAACTGAGTTGTATTATTTTTTAAAAGATGACATAAGAGATTCAAACTGAGCCATGACTTTAGATGGTAATGATCTCTTTTTTCAAAACCTTAAATAAAGACACTTGTGTGTTTTGAGTGTCCTTTTGTCTGTACATGGACTATTTTTGAAGAACTTTAAGCATATCAGTTAAACTCAAAAAAACACTTCCTGCAAACCACTGGGAACTATGGGTATAAGCAGACTGAGAATATACTGGGTGTGTTATCTTCTTCTAATAAAAAGAAGAACATCAAACTCTGGGGAAGGGAACATGTGTCATGGATGGATGGTGTCTCACATTTACCTGCTGTTTTCAGAAACACTGATCTCACCACGTTTACCTGTGGTGAAAGAGCCTTTCAGAACCAAAGACATAACTGAGACGAATGAGGCTATTGTTACAACAAAACAGAATATGTCCCAAGAAACAGGGCTGATGTCCTCCAATATTTCTGTCTTCTTCCTGCTTCTCACTGATCTCACTGATGCCAAGTGGGCATGCGCTGGAGCTGACCAGCACTAAATGGAGACAACATCAACCAATAGGCTGAAAGAGGTTTCTCATTAATTATGCACAGTCCCTTAGTGAAAATTCTGACCTGCTGTCACCTTAAAAAGGCATATTTTTAATGCCACTTGTGCTTCAAGTTCTGTTGAAAGCAAGCCACGTGAGATCTTAGAAAACACTCGTTTCATATATCTGTAGAAATTTTTACTTAACAATGATGACTTTAAAGTATAAGAAAAAGATACAAACCATAGAAATTATCACATTGTTGAGGAATGCCCTTACTTTATTACACTCTATCAGCCAACAGCACAATTTGATGTGAAAAAGAAATAAAACCTGCAGGACTGAAGAGAAACAGCGCTACTGCAAAAATAAGAATGTTAAATGCTTCTGGCTGTCAATCATTGACTAGAGCTCTCTGGTCCATTAAAAAAATAACTAGGGAGAAAGTTACTTGGGTTTTTTAATTTAGTACCTTAGTTGCGAAAGATAACCAGGATAGAAGGTCCAGTGTATCATGTAATTACAAATGTCTTCATGCAAACTTTCTGAAAAAACTGCAAATGACGAGAAAACAAGTAACTCAATAAATCACATTTGGCAGCATGTCCCCAGCTCAAAAAAGATTCAGCCAAATATCCTAGCTGTTCACATCGATAGAACAACCCAGGATCGATGTTCATAGTCATATCACAGAAGACTAAAGGAAATAATTGCATTAATTACAGAATAATCACTTTACAAAGTAAGGAAAATATTTAGTATGGTTCACAAAGATTTCCATACAAAGGGCCAAAAAAAAAAAAAAAAAGGAGGGGATGGCACATAAAAGTACTGTTCAGAAACCTTATTGTCTGGTGTGCTTTTTCGTCCAGTTTTGCCAGATAATCGAAGAGTCTTTATTTCATAGACAAGAAAATGCTGTTCATGGACATTGAAAGAATAAATGGACAGCATAGGAAACATAATTTGGTGCCCACTCAAAGGTTATTCTTAAGCATTGGCTTAAAAACACTCTCATTCACTTAAAGAATATCTGGTCCCTGGAATAAATGAGTGTGCTCTGTGGATGGTGATAGCAGGAATCTGAAAAGACGACGTTTATAAAATGCCATGGCTGGTCCACTAGTGTTTACTTGTTGCATCTTTGGAAACTGTTTTACTCCAGAGAGACTTAGGGCTGCACAGGGAGTGTGGTGGGTACCTGCAGAGCAACAGCACGAATCGCTGGGATTGCTAACATCTGAAGCACCAGCCGCTAAATGGAGGAATACGTGTGCTACCTTAGACTTACCTGGCACCACTGCTGATAGGAAATTTCTAAGTTCATCTGAATTTTTCAAATGTCTGAGATTACAAAACTGGGGCCTTTTATTCTGGTTAAGGAAGGAACAGCCACACAATCCCCAGTCAGCGCTGCTTGCACTTGCTTGGTAAGTTCCTTTCACTTTGTGGGTGTATGACTGTGTTCAAAAGAGTTCTGTTCCAATTGATGATTTCAGAGCTTTTAATTAAGCAAAGATTCAGGTCCCTACCTCTGAATAACTGAATGTAACTATACCTTGAGGGCAATGCTAATTTAAATAAACAAGGCAATTCGAACTCAAAAGCCCATTTCCAAATATAATGCAGCAGAGTAGTTCATAACTTAAATATATGCTTCACATCACCTAAAGGAACGTTTGGATTTCTATCATGGATGCTAATGGAGCACAAATAATGAAATGTGGCTAACCCTCACGAAACTGAAAGGCATGTACTAGGAAGAAAATAAGAGGCTGTCATAGTGAAGAGCACACAGTGTTAATGTGAGGATTAATGCCTATATAGGGTCAGCAGGTAATAAATGGTGATTTGTTGATTAGGCTGTAAATTCTGTCTTTATTACAGGGGTTTTCCCAGCCTTACACCCTAAAATGAACACTCTTCTGTTACTTATAAAACCAAGTTAAATCCCAGATCTTCCACTTCCCATGTGACCTTGGGCAAGTTACTTTACTTCCCTGAATCTCAATTTCCTCATCTGTCTAGTGGAATGACCGACTTCTCTCAAAGAGTGCAAATCTAGACAGAGTACTTGCCCGTAGTATATAATATTAATTTTAGTTTAAAAGTCAATTAAAATCAGGAGTGTGCATCACTAAAAATCTTCATGGCTGTATATCTGTATAACTATATCCATCAGGAAGATGTAGGAAAGTTATAGTTTCATAGGACAATTAAGCGTACGATAGGCCAGAAGCTCCCTTGAAAGGAAAAGAAGTCCCTTGGAAGGAATATGATTCAAACTGGCACTGCGCTCCATCTCTTACAAAGCTGTCCATGCATTCAAACACACATTTACTGAGTTCTCACTTCCTTTCTTCCATCCTCCACTTCATATGACACATCGATTTTCCACAGTGTGCCAAGATCCATGCATTTGATTTCACATTCATTATTTTGTCACTGCTCAGAAAAATGTTTAAAGTATTATCAATTCAATTTTTTTAAAATGAGAAAACAGCAACTCAGACTATTGGAGGGGCATCTCCAAAGTTGCATCAGTGAAGAAAAGAAAAGCCAGTGTTGGACTTTGTGTTACAACCTCCAGGCCTGTTGAAATATCCCACGTGGCTAAAACCGCCAGGCATGAACTGGGTGCTGAGGGTTCCATTAGCTACCTCAGGTACGTATGTGTGTGCCCTACCCTCTCTTTCCCACAGAGCAGCCAGTCACCTCTGAAAACCACAGGTCTGGCCATTTCTTACCTGCTCACCACCCGTAGAGGTCTGGCCAGTGCACTCAGACTGAAATCCCAGAGCTTAGCCCTTCACCATGGCCACACCCACTCTCTAGCCTCACATCTGGCTTACTCCCTCCATCCCCACCCCATCCAGCCATTGCATTGTCATACCCAGCTCTTCCCTACTTCTGCCTGGGTCCTCCTTTGCTGGACTCTCTGCCATACATATTTCAAACTGAATTAAAGTCCGTGTCTTCTTGGACTCATAGTGACTCACCTTGTTCTAATTCTATTATGATTTATTCTTTACCAGAGAAGCAGAGTCACTAAGCCCCTGCTGTAACTTAAAGCACAGCTGCCCTTGAGCCTGCCTACATCAGCCAAACTGACACAGCAAAAGTAAACAATCTGTCTAAGCCATTGGGTTATAGGGTTGTTTGTTATTCAGCAACAGCTAACTGATACACTGATTTTAGGGTTTGCCTTAGAGATTACAACATGCACCTTCAGTTTATTAAACTCTGATATTAATTGATACTTCCCAGATGATGCAAAGAACTTTGAACATGTAAACTCCATTTACCCATTCAAATGTACATTATTTTTGTGTATATTAAATATTTATTTATTCAAACTCTACCTATTATTAGTAGGATAGTTTTTTACCATCACTCTTTATATTTATCCTATTTATTAAACCTAATTTCTTCCTGTCTCTCTAACCTTCTAGGTTGGAATTAATTTCACTCTGCCTAAAGATAGCCCTTTAGAATTTCTGTTAGAGTAGTTCTACTGGTTACAAATGCTCTTGATTTTTGTTGTCCCAAAATGTTTTTATTTCACCTTTATTTTTGCTATAAATTGAATTCTAAATTGGCTGTTATTTTACATCAGCACAAGAAAAAGAGACACTATTTTCTGGTTTTAATTTTTGCTATTGTTCTCAGGATTTGATCTAGATGTTGTTTATCTGAAAGTTAATATTTATTATTTCTCACTTTCTTTTAAGATATTTATCTTTCTCTTTGGTATTATCAGCTTCACTATTTTATTTTCAATCTTTTCTCTCTGCTGGGACTCTGACTTAATAAGTTTCATTTCTTCTTATTTTATTCTGTATATCTTTTCTACTTCTTGTATTTTTAAATCCTTTTACATTTCTGTGTCTAAATTTGGATTTTTCTTGCCCATCGTCCAGTTCACTAACTCTCTCTTAAGCTGTGGCTCCTGTGCTGCTAAATCCACTTATTGAGTTCTTAATTAACTTATAACAGTTTGCAGCTTTAGAATTTCTATTTGGTTCTTTTTCAAAATTGCAGTGTCACTTGTTTGTGTCTAGAACTATTCATCTTTTTAGCCTTTTTTCATTATCTTCTGATTATAGCAAATATCATTATTTAAAAGTTTGTACTTGGTGATTCCAATATCTCATAGCTTTTCATGTTTTCTTTTTCTTTTCATTCATGAGGTTTCTCTATATATGCCAGGCTATCTTTGATTTTTGTGCCAAGAATTTTATTTTTCTAGACCCCTAGGGCACTAGCAATCTAGGATCAAAGTTATCCAGTTTCAGAAAGTGATGTTTCTCTGAGCACCCAGGTGACTCATTGTTGGGCTGCAGCCTATGTAAAAGCTGGTTTCCTAGGGTGCAAACTTTCACATTCCAAGAAAAGGCAAAATAGATTTATCAAGGTCCTACTTTGGTGGACCTCCAACTCCCACATTTGAACCCCTAAGAGCCTGACAAATGAACCACTTCACCTCTTAACCTTTGTTGTATAATGGCAAATGCTCCAAGGCCAACACTGTCCAAATGCTAACTTCACCCTTATGGATTTCTCCTAGTCTTGGCCAAATAACTCAGTACCTTGAAAAGCCTCTTTTGTGTTCAAGAACATTTTTTTTAACATCTTTATTGGAGTATAATTGCTTTACAGTTGTGTGTTAGTTTCTGCTGTATAACAAAGTGAATCAGCTATACATATACATATATCCCCATATCTCCTCCCTCTTGTGTCTCCTTCCCACCCTCCCTATCCCACCCCTCTAGGTGGTCACAAAGCACCTAGCTGATCTCCCTGTGCTTCAAGAACATTTTTATAATTATAAAATTATAAAGTAAATTGTAAGTAAATTATTTCTATCATTTACTCTATATGTCATTCCAGTAGTCTTTAGTGAGAGGGTTGAACTGAATTCCTAGTCCACTAACATGCTAGTAGAAACCTCCCTCTTTTGCTCTTAAATACACAAATCTGGCCTTCTGCATGCACAATGCCACTGAAATTTGAAACAGTTATTGTGAAATCCAACCTTCCCATTACACCAAGCTAATCCTAACCCTCAGTAAATAACTTTTATTCACTACTAAGCAGTATGTTAGTGCTCTCCCCCAATATTTTCTATCTATACATAGAAACATACAAGTGTATACACACACACACCCTTGCACACACATAGACCAAGAAAAGTGCAAAGTACACATATTGATATGTAACTCACTCTTTTCACTTGACAGTTTAAGTGTTTAATTTTTTACACACTAAATCTTTTGCATGTCAGTGTCTATAATCACATGCCATTCTTATTAAAATTTATGTATCACTCCAGGTATGTATTTAGTAAAATGTATTATCTTATTTTCTTTTTGTTGGACATTTAGTAATTTTCTTTCTGTTTTTTTTAATTTTAAATAATGCTGCAATTAATTCACTTGAATATGAATATATAGATTCTTGTGCAATTTTATTTTGCCAGAGATTCCTTAAAATGTTAATACTGAGTCACAGTGTACAGGGATTTAACATTTTTAACTTTAAAATCTATTAAGATACTGCCAAATATCTTCACTACATTTGGAAATCTTAATTTCTTACTTTATGACAAATTGGTATGAAATTCCAGTTCTAACTTCAGTTTATGTTGATTTACGTTTAATGGACACCTAACTGAAAAAAGAAACCTCGTGGGACTATATGATCTTCAATAAAATAATCCTGAATTTACTAAATTATGATACTTATTTGTCTATTTCATCAAGCAATTGTGCAAAAGTTTTATTAAAATTTGGCTATTAAACATCTATGTTCTATAATGTCAATCAATTAATCTTTCAAAGTAATCAGAATGTGCATCCTTTTTTGTGACCATTTTTTAACCCATCTCTCTGTAACTCTGAAGTTTCTTCTCATATCTTAAAAATTTATATGATTTTTTAAACTTTTTATTTTATATTCTAGTATAGTTGATTAACAACGTTGTGTTCTTTTCAGGTGTACAGCAAAGTGATTCAGTTATACATATACATGTATCTATTCTTTTTCAAATCCTTTTCCCATTTATGTTGTTACATAATATTGAGCAGAGTTCCCTGTGCTATCCAGTAGGTTCTTGTTGGTTATCCATTGTAAATATAGCAGTGTGTACATATCAATCCCAAACTCTCAATCTATCTCTTCCCCCCACCCTTCCCCACCCCGTAACCATAAGTTTCTTTTCTAAGTCTGTGAGTCTGTTTCTGTTTGTAAATAAGTCCGTTTGTACCATTTATTTTTAGATTCTGCATATAAGTGATATCATACAATATTTCTCTTTCTCTGTCTGACTTACTTCACTCAGTATGACAATCTCTAGGTCCATCTATGTTGCTGCAAATGGCATTATTTCAGTCTTTTTAATGGCTAATATTCCATTGTATATATATATATGTGTGTGTGTGTGTGTGTGTGTGTGTGTGTTTGTGTGTATATATATATATATATATATATATATACACATCACATCTTCTTTATCCATTCATCCATCGATGGACAATTAGGTTGCTTCCATGTCTTGACTATTGTAAACAGTGCTGCAATGAGCATTGGGTTGCATGTATCCTTTCAGACCATGTTTTTCTCTGGATATATGCCCAGGAGTGGGATTGCAGGATCATATGGTAGCTCTATTTTTAGTTTTTTAGGAACCTCCATACTGTTCTCCATAGCGACTCTAAAAATTTACATTCCCACCACCTGTGTAGGAAGGTTCCCTTAGAATGTGCATACTTTTATGTGTTAAACAAATAGGTTTAAAACTCACTGAAAGTCATCATTTGGAAGATTATTAAATGACAGAAAATTGTTCTCAGTTTTTTAAGTATGTGGACATAAATAATTTTAAAGAGGACAATAACTTCAGCAACACTATCATATGGCTCCAATTACAATGAAGAAAATATATCCATATGTCTGTTTCCCAATGCTTTTGTCAGAGTGAATGTTCCTTTCAAAATGTTATTGCTTTCTCACGCTTTGTTAAAATGCTATCTTTACCTGGAAGAAATATGTTAGCTGTTTTTCTTAATGGAAGTGTATTTGATTTACAATATTATATTAGTTGCAGGTGTATAGCATAGTGATTCAGTATTTTTGCAGAGTATATTCCATTATGTTATTACAAGATAATGGCCATAATTCCCTGTGCTATACACTGTATCTTTGTTGCTTATTTATTTTATACATAGTAGTTTGTGAAGGGGGGAGGGACAAATTAGGGGTGGTAGGTATAGAATTAACAGATACAGTAGCTGTTTTTACACTTAGAAGCTACTTACTACTGGCATCATGTCTCAGGATGTCATCTTGTGGGAAGGGGTGGAAGAGGCTCCTCTCCCCACCCCCGCCCCATCACTTCCCCCATAGTTGAAAAGAGCATGTGCTCTTCTGAGACAGGCAGCATTTCCCAGGTGTTAGGGACACCACGAGAGAGCCCTTTGGCACAACACAGATCTTTCTTATGCTGTTGGGAATCAGGGTTTGGAGAGCAGTAAATGTGGGTGCAAATATACAGAGAAAGACTTTCCATTTATTATACCCCAAAGAGATTAATAAGCCCAAGCCCAAGGCAATATAACAAGGAACGTTTTAGAAAGCATTGTCAGAAACCGTCTTCTCCCCCAAAGGTAAATCATAACTCCAGTGGAGTAGGTGTCCAAGACCCAGCAATCTGTCTAATGATCGCCCAAAATTCACTCCTTTTGGGCAGATTGCTGTGTAGAGCTCAGCTGGCAGAGATGTGACAAGGATTGAATGCCATTAGGACAAACTTCCTGACAGGTAACAGACACATGCCCTGAGGTTAAATCCAAATGTCTTCTTCAAATAGTTAAAGTAGCACAGAGAATGCAGAAATGTGACCGGTTCTTATTTTACCTTGATACTCAAACAACAACATATATCTGAAATTGAAATGCTATTGGTTGTGTGTTGAATTGTCCTAATTATTATTAGTATTCATATTATTTACAAGTCAGATAGATTACAGGCTTACCTTCTGTTTTTGATATCTATATTATGAAACAATTATGATATCTACCTAGAGTTGAAAATTTCTGGTGTGAGGAAGATCAACAAATTCAGTGATCTTATAACAGTTAAAAATAATGTGTATTTATTATGTGCAAATGATAAAAACACTTTCCCTCGAGATCAGGTTCTATTAAAGTACAACACAAGTCGTTGCAGTTTTGTGAATTCAGCTTGTTCTTTGCAAAATTATTCATGCCTGATTTAAATATTCTTACATCCTACCGCAGTGCAGCAGGTGCTCACTTTGTACCAGACAGCGTTCAGGTACTGGACAAAGATGAAAAACAACCCATGCTCCCCGTTCTACTTGAGTCATGTGTTTGTTTGTCTTCCTTTCCTACTAGGAATTCAGTGCCTTGAGGACAGAGCCTGTGGGATTCATGTCTGCATAGCACATGAAATAATATCCTGTAGCATCTCAAATATGCTTGTTGAATTAACTAACGAATCGATCCAATTACTGTACCTTCTTAAATTCAAATCTTGGCTCCAAGGGATCAGTGGTTTCATTTTCGGTGGGAATCAGTGATTCTTGACAAACCCAACAGTTTCTTCTCTAAAAGATGAGCCGATCAGTAGCGACACTTTTCTTGAAGTGCCTGCACTGTGATTTCTGCGTTCCCAAGAGGTGGAAAGCTATGGTATCATAATGCTTACCTGCCTTCACCACGAGAATCTGTATAGAAGAGAATGGCCAGCATTACAAAAATGGCTTCATTGTAAAAGATAAAACCCCAGCCTTTGATGATGCCACGTGTCGAGTCTGACATCTGTCCCACTCGCCCCACCCCCAAGGAGTTTCTAGCGGAGAAAAGGGAACCAGGACAGGTAAACAAATATCCTGAGTAAGGCTGATGACTTGTATGGCCAGTGCCCAGAGAGAAGCAGGTGATCTGGGAATGCAGAGGAAGAGCAGTCCCTTCTGGGTCTGGGCATCCACTGCAGCTCCCTAAAAATATAGCCTCTGTTTCCACTGCCTCATGCACCAGTGGAGAAGTCAGCCAGGTTTGGATGTGGGTTCCTGCTTTGTTGCTCACAGCAGCATGGTATTGTCTGTTGCTTAGCCTTCTGCACTTCCATACCCTCACATGTCAAATGGGAATAAAAATACTTACCTTGAAGGTTTTAATAAAAAAAACAAATGTGTGACTAGCACAATGATGAGTCCACATCACTTCCGGTTTATTGGAATCTGAGCCATGACCAAGACAAGCAGGCCATTTCCCTCAAAGAGCTGACTTTCCCCTCAGTGGGTGGATGAGCAAGAAGCAAGAACGAATGAAGAAGGCCTGGAATTGACAAGTGAAATCAAAAAATAAAGCTGGCAATAGGGAGAAACTGGCTTCACTGTAGGGTGCTCTGATGACAGGAACCTGTGAGTAAGACAAAAACGCAAGGTCATCAGCCCATCAAAGCCTACTTTCCTAACCACAAACACCATAGCTTCTTTCACAGTGATGCATGTTTCCCACCTGTGCCAAGCATCGCTGTGCTTCCTATTCTGTCTTGTGGCCCAGAAGCTCCTCTAACAAACCTGGGTAGTTTTTACACCTGTGGCCTTGGTGGCTGAGAATCATGCTGTTGTAACATTTGTACACTTGTAAGTCTAGTCATGGACCTACAAAAGAAGCGTAGTTATGACTTTGGTACATAAAGCACATTGAACACTAGGTTCACTTTTCTAAAAGATGGAATGAGATTTCATTAAATTTTCCGAAATTAAAGAAATACAACTTAAGGGTTTTTATTTAAAATTATGAGTTGTTCATTATAATTTGTATTTTCTTCTCTTACTTTTAATAAATAATTTTGGATCTTTAGAATATAAATGACATTTTGGTAAAAAAATCTTAAAATGATTTCAAATTTTCAAAAATTTTACATTTTCTTTAATATACTTTTTAAAGTGCACTTTTAATACAATGATATTTTACTGTTTAATCATTTAGATCATTATTGTCTAACAGAATATCAGTTTTATTCAAATTATATTAAAATAGGAATAAATTGTATGGAATAAATATACAGTAACTTACAAATTACACATGTATGTAATGCTATTACTATTGCAACCTGCATAGTCCATGAACAGGACATCCAGATATGAGCAAGGATGATCAATTTCTTTTATTTTTAATTAATTAATTAATTTGGCTGTATTGGGTCTTTGTTGCTGTGCCCATGCTTTCTCTAGTTGCGGCGAGTGGGAGCCACTATTTGTTGCGGTATGTAGACTTCGTGGGCTTCTCATTGCAGTGGCTTCTCTTGTTGTGGAGCACAGGCTCTAGGCGCACGGGCTTCAGTAGTTGTGGCTCATGGGCTCTAGAGCGCAGGCTCAGTAGTTGTGGCACACGGGCTTAGTTGCTCGGCAGCATGTGGGATCTTCCTGGACAAGGGCTCGAACCCATGTCCCCTGCATCTGCAGGAGGACTCTCAACCGCTGTGCCACCAGGGAAGCCCAAGGATGATCAATTTCAGTTGCCTTTTATTCTAGATGACTTTCAGTGATTTGAAGCAATAGTTTTTAATTTGTTCATTAAAGTGGTACACTTGTCAGAAAGGATGAAGAAATATATTTAACTTCCTGTTAGCTTGACTTATAACTTTAAGATATTTATATATATGGAGTGCAGGCCTCCATGTGTAACCTTGTCGTGACTTCCCTGAATAAGAATAGCTGAACTGAATACATAGTATGCCAATGATAGGGCTGTAGAAAAAGTGACTCAGTGTAAGGGACATGTGCCAAGTGACACATGAGCAGACCACTGAAGAAAGAGAAGGAGCAGGCAGTGTGGATACCTGGACAGGGGGATAACGAAGGAGAAATGATAAATGCAAAGGTTTAAGGCTGGAGCACCCTGATGTGTTCAGAGAAGATGGAGCGAGAGAGATGGGATTTGAGGAGATACTTTGACATTCATCTGTGTTATAGATTGCAGTTTTTTGGAATAAATCATTGGAAAAACAAAAAGAGAAATTGCTGCCAAAATGCTTGGAAAAACTTCTTGTGAATATGATCATGGTGTGCTCTTTGCTCTGGTGTCAAGGAACCTCAGGGCTATTTCTGTGAGCCTGTGCTGGCGATTAAACAGTATGCAAAGGTGCTCAATATCATTAATTATTAGAGAAATTCAAATCAAAACTATGATGAGGTATCATCTCACACCGGTCAGAATGGTCATCACCAAAAAATCTACAAACAATAAATGCTGGAGAGGGTGTGGAGAAAAGGGAACCCTCTTGCACTGTTGGCAGGAATGTAAATTGATACAGCCACTATGGAAAACAGTATGGACTACTAGAACTACGATATGACCCAGCAATTCCACTCCTGGGCATATACTTGGAGAAAACCATAATTCAAATGGATACATGCACCCCAATGTTCATTGCAGCACTATTTACAATAGCCAGGACATGGAAGCAACTTAAATGTCCATCAAGAGAGGAATGGAAAAAGATGATGTGGTACATATATACAGTGGAATATTACTCGGCCATTAAAAGGAATGAAATTGTGCCATTTGCAGAGACGTGGATGGACCTAGAGACTGTCATACAGAATGAAGTAAGTCAGAAAGAGAAAAACAAATATCGTATATTAATGCATATATGTGGAATCTAGAAAAATGGTACAGATGAACTTATTGGCAAAGCAGAAATAGTCACAGATGTAGAAAACAAATTGATGGTTACCAAGGGGGGAAAGGGGAGAGGGTGGGATGAATTGGGAGATTAGGATTGACATATATACACTACTCTGTATAAAATAGGTAACTAATGAGAACCTACTATATGGCATAGGGAACTCTACTCAATGCTCTGTGGTGACCTAAGTGGGAAGGAAATCCAAAAACTAGGGGATATATGTATACATATAGTTGATCCACTTCACTGTACAGCAGGAACTAACACAACATTGTAAGGCAACTATACCTCCAATTAAAAAAAAACAAAAAGAATATGCTTTGTGGACTAGCCTTACCTACCTCTTGCTCTACTTTCCTATCCATATTTTGCATTTAATCCTTCCTGGATTTCTATTGATTTATCCTATTTAGTTGCATAAGTGCTGGTATAATCATTGTACCAGATAGTGCAAGCTGGTCAGACATTTCTTTAAAGAAGGAGGAGGAACAATGTACAGACTTGTGTGGGAAGATGCATTGTTTCACACATACTGAGGTTGCTTTGGGGGTGAAAATAAAAAATGGAAACTGCTTGAGGGAAAAGAGGACCTGGAAGATGAAAAGGAGGTCAGAGGAGAAAGTTAAGGTGAGCATCTCAGCAAAGAAGAGTTGCTTGATGGTGGTGTGATGGTGGGTGAGCCAGGTGTGATGAGCAGAATAACAGCCCCCAAAGATGTCGATGTCCTAATCCCTAGAACCAGTAAATAAGGCACATTACATCTGTAAAGTTCCTTGCAGATGGGATTTAGGGTTGGGAACTTGAGATGGGGAGATCATCCTGCATCATCCAGATGGGCCAATGCAAGCACATAATCCTTGAAAACCTTTCTCAGCCCTGATCAGAGAGAGATTTGCTGACATTAGTGGCTTTCAAGGTGGAGGAAGGCAACCACACACCAGGGAAAGCAGGCAGCCTTAGAAGCTGTAAAACACAAGGATTTACCCCTAGAACCTCCAGAAGGAATGCAGCCCTACTGACACCTTGATCTTAGTCCCATGAGACATGTGTTGGACTTCTGACCTCAAGAACTGTAGAGTAACAAATATATGTAATTTAGTCACTAAATTTTGATGATTTGTTTAAACGGCAATAGGAAACTAAGATATTAGTCAAGAGAAAAAGATAAGCCCAGCGAGGATGAACCCAAAGAGCAATTGCCACCCTGGCTGCTTCCCCACATGAACCTAGGGGCAGGACAGGAGTAAACATGCAGATGTAGAGAATGGACTTGAGGACACGGAGAGGGGGAAGGGTAAGCTGGGACGAAGTGAGAGAGTGGCATGGACATATATACACTACCAAATGTAAAATAGATAGCTAGTGGGAAGCAGCCGCATAGCACGGGGAGATCAGCTCGGTGATTTGTGACCATCTAGAGGGGTGGGATAGGGAGGGAGGGATGGAGGGAGACGTAAGAGGGAAGAGATATGAGAACATATGTATATGTATAACTGATTCACTTTGTTATACAGCAGAAACTAACACACCATTGTAAAGCAATTATACTCCAATAAAGATGTTAAAAAAAATAGAAGAAAGAAATATGCCAGCCTAGGAAACACTTTTCAGCCTAGTCAATGGGACACCTTCAAATCCGCCACAGTCCACCCCTTGCCAACTTGGCACTCATATGCATCTCTCTAAACCATAATTCATTTTCAAATAAAGATAATATCAAAGTCACGCTTTTCACTAACGTGATGCAACCATCTCGTGTACAACCAAAAACAAACTAACACTTTCTGCAGAAGAGAATATACTCAGCTCATGTCTATGGGTTTATGGACTATCCTGTACAACCAGCAAGAGAAGGAAAATCCCAAGCTGGGTACTATGGGTGGATTGGCTCAGATTGTAGGTGCCAGCTGAGAATAGGTGGCAGCTGACCACAGCCTTGCTCAAGCATGGTCTTAAAAGTCAGTGGAGAGGGAAATCCCCACAATGGGCAGAGCCTTGGGCAATGCACTTGGCTGTCCACTGTGAATAGAGACAGAAGGGACCATAGGGCAGAATAGACATAGGACTGGCGGGACAGTGATGAATGTGCCGATCAGCTCGTCAGCAGCCTGGAAAGCAGAAGATTGGTCAATGGACACAAAGAATGTTGCACAGAGGCATGTGGAAGGACATGCAGGAGTGGGTGGGTATTAAGCAGAATCATCTCTGTATCACATAAGAGCCTCTGACACAGAAGATACACGGAGTAGACAAAGTGACTCAGCCAGTTGACATCAGCCAGTCTCTGTCACTGGCTTAAATCACAATAGATTCCTTTAGACTCTGAGCTCCTACAGGGCAGGGACCCTATCACATCGACTGATCTTTGTGTGCCAGGTATTATGCACTGTATCATGGAAAAAATAAGTGCCTTCATTCACTCTGCATTCTTCTTTAGGCTGTTGTTTTGTTCTTCCATTTTCTACTTGGAAATAAAAGGAAAAAACCAACTCATAAAAATCACTGTGCAGTGCACAAATCACTTTAACATCCAAGATCAAAGGGATTTGTCTTAAAAAAACAAAGTGTGACAAAACTGATATTGGTGGTATTTTTTGTGATCTCCATGCCTAGTCCTTGAGTCCAGAGAAATGACAAATGCCTAGCATGCTTGCTGACAATAAGAGAGTTAAATATCTATTTTTCCACACACCATAAACAATGTTCAGGGACGCCGAGACACTGAAACTGTGCAATAACAAATTCATATTTATGTTTTAGCAGGAAGAAAACCTCAGTCTTTTTTTAGCTAATAATTATATCAACCAGGTTTGGCAGCCTGAGGCTGTTTTTCTTCTCCCAGACAAGGTCTTTCCTACAGTAAGATATAAATAATGATATAACTTTTTTAGACCCAATAAGCCCACACACACTGTAAATTTATAGTTGTCCTCCAGCTGTGAGAACAATAAGTGCATCCTGATAAAGAAAAAACTCGAATTTCTTCAACTCTAAACCTAGTCTTTAATTAAAAATGAAAAGGTAAGTCTTTTCAGTCTAAATATAGTCAGTTTTACCCTGAAAACCTGTATGAAAGTACATTTGAAATTGAGTTTGCATTTTAATTGAATAGACCAAAAAAATCACTTTAGTCATAATATAAGGCAGTAGTATGAGCCATGGCTGTTCCTATATATTTCTATGGTTTGGAAAACAGGAAACTTCAGGTATCAGGGGTTGGGATGGAGTATAGACTATGAAAGTCCTTTGACTGGCATCTCTGATGATGTGCCTTGTTTTGCACCCTTTCATGCCCATGTTGAATCATCTCATCTAGACCTGGTCAGATCCAGACAGATTCTACTGGGAATACCCCACAGAACCCAGTCCAGTGCCTTGAGCAGTCAACAGCATTTGTTAATTGTGCAAATGAATGATAAAAACCATTTGCAACATTTCCATGTAAGTCCAAAAACAAATTGTTTAAATTAATTTTTATCAGAGTATAGTTGCTTTACAATGTTGTGTTCGTTTCTACTGTACAGCAAAATGAATCAGTTATACATATACATATATCCCCTCCTTTTTGGATTTCCTTCCTATTTAGTTCACCAAAGAGCATTAAGTAGAGTTCCCTGTGTTATACAGTATGTTCTCATTAGTTGTCTATTTTCTGGAAACAAATTTTAATGAAGCAAAAAATCAGAGCTACTAAGAAGAGTAGATGACCAGTTCATCGGCCATGTTTTCATTCATACAAAGTACTGCAGTGATGGTCCATGTCACCCAGACACAGGGCTTGGCGTGTGTTGCCATTCATGCTGGAGCATCATTGTCCTACAGTTCCTTCTAAGATGGGGAGACTGAGGCTAAGAGATGTGAAAGGACCATATAAGTCACAAGGCTGGTAAGAGGGAAAGCAGCAATGCAAGCCCTCACTTGCCTGGCTCCTGGGACTACATCCTCAGCGGCTCCAGGGCCACTATCCCGGCTAAGCTGGCTGGTTTCTAAGAACCAGAAGAGAAGTCAACTCCACCATTTCCCCCGGAGGTGCCAACGGTGTAACAGCCACGGCCTTCATTATTGGGCAGTTTTTTCGATGGCCAAACTCAGGCCTTCTTGTTGCCCTAAATATACACTTATAAATCTTCATTTTCTTAATAGTAAAATTGGGCATCTAAGGATATGTTGCTTCACCATTTGTCTGTTATCACTTTTCCTGTTCATGGCCTTTATCCATTTTTCTGTTAGTTCTTTGGTCTCCTCCTCCTGTGGGCCTTTCACATTGCACAGGTGAATTCATTGTGTGTTACACATCATGAAAACTCTCCTGGTCTGTCACTGGCCTTTTACTCTGCCTATACCATGTTTTACTCAAAACTCTCTTTTCTCATGTAGTGAAGCAGTCAATTTGCATTATCTTATTGTTTGGGGGTTTCATTTGTCAGAGCAAAATTTAAGGTCTTAAATTATTTCATTAAATGAAGCTGGAATTTTTTTAAAAAATGTTTCGGCTGCATTTCATCAAGCACAAATACAAGTAATCATCTGAACTCAACTGTCCTAAAGGTACTTATTTTCTCATTTTTTAATGTGATTTATCAATCTAACACTTAATGCTTTGGGTTTTTAATTTTAACTGGAGAAGAAATGGAACATAGAGGTTAGAGCTGCACTGATATGATAGCTGTCAGCCACATGTGCTTATTTAAACTTAAATTCAGTAAGAAAGACTGCCTCGGTTGCAGTAGTGACATTTCCAATGCTCAATAGCCACATTGCTAGTGGTACCATGCAGGGCAGTGCAGATATGAAATAGCCCCATTATCTCAGAAAGTACTATTGACAACACTGGGTCAGATCCTGAATTTCAGAGGCTGGCTGCTTTGAAAAATATCTCAGCCACCATACATTGCTAGTGTTTGATCTTGGGTAGGTTACTGAAACTCTCTGCTCCTCAGTTCTCTCATCTGAAAATGGTTGCATAGCAGAACTACATCTTCAGATAGTTCTGTGGATTAAATGAGTTAATGTATATAAACTATTTAGAACTGTGTCTGGAACACAGTAGGTACTCAATAAGTATTAGCTATTATAATAATTATTATTATATAATAAAATTAATATTATATTACTTATATTGTATATTAACTCCTTTGATTTTTATTCTTCCTGAGTAGTTTGGAGCTATGGTATAATAACAACTGCCAAAGACCTTTTTCTCAAACCATCTTAAAACTAATGTGATATAACTTCATGTCTATTATTAGTAGTAGTGTTCTGAACAAGTTAAAATTTCGACCCATATTAGTGAATTATACCCAACCAGTTTATCTCCTTAGGTGTGCACTGTATAATAAATATAAAAGTAATTATAATTTGTACAAATCCTACTATGTTTATGTTCCATGCTAGGCATTTTCGTACAATGTTATATAACCGTCACACACACACAAAAAAACAACAATTTACAAGGCAGCTGTTTTCATTTCTAATTAAAATAAATAGAAACTAACACTTGGAGAGTAACCTAAACAACCAAGACCCAAATTAGCCAAGACAGCTAGTAAGTGACAGGGTGACATAGCTTGGATTTGAACACAGCCCATCCTGTCTCTATGAATGTTTATAGTGACAAGAAGTAGAACTTCTATGTGAAGGTCTATAATCTCAGAGTATAAACAAAATACCATTGTTGCTACACAGAGAAAAAATGACATAAGTGCCATTCCAGCTAATAATTTACAGTGGCAGCTGAACTTCAGAAAAACGAAGGATTATCACGTAAAAACGCCCATGGGAATAAAACTAGATAAACAATTGCAGTTACCACAGTACCTCACACAGAGTAAACCACCTTAAATGTTAGCTCTAAACATCATGAAGAGGAGGAAGGGGGAAGAAGGAAACAGAAATAGAGTAGAATAAATGAAGAGAAAGGGGAAAATTGATAATGAATTAACTCTGTGAAAGTGCCTGTTTTTAAGCTGCTATTCTTAAAAATGAACTCATATAATATGGTATGTTGGCCTTTATCCCACAGCAACCCTGTGAACTAACCAACACAGATAGCATTTCTATTTTACTGGTGAATATAGATTTTCAAAGAAGTGAACCAACCAGTGTATAATCACAGTGGTATTAAAATGTAGATTTCTGTTACATTGGCCTTGGTGGCTATCTTTTTCTAGTCAGAAAGGAGTTATTCCCATCTCCCAATGGTAAACTTACTGCCAGCTGCTGATCATTTACTGATGCCGTCACATACCATGCTTCCTTTGGCAACCTGCAGCCATTCATCCATCTACTGAACCACTATTTAATGAAACCTTCTAAGGGCCAGGTCCTGGGCTTGACACAAGGGACACAGAGGCAAATGAGGCAGACACAGACTTTGTCCTCATGAATCTTACAATATGGCAAGAGAAAGAGGCATAAACCAAGTCATGGTTAGTGTGATAAATGAGGATTTAATAGAAGTAACTAGCTCAATCTATAAAAGAAGGAAATGCTTTCCTGAGAAAACAATATTTGAGCTGATTATGTCCATGTTGTGGGGAAGGGAGGATGGGGAGAGAAGACAAAGAAAATATGATAGACTCACCTAACCTTGGGGTGATCATATACCTCTACCTGTTGGGTTAGGTTTGGTCATAGGATTTGATCTAACCAATGGAATTGGAATGGGAATAACATGAGTCAACTTGAGGCAGAAACTTCAGGAGCCAGTGTGAGGTTTGCCATGCTCTCCTTTCCTTTTTCCTGGGACTATACAAGCACACGTCAAGATGAAACCTGTCAGTCTGGGTACCTGCGTCACTGTGGTACACAGAGTCCCATTGTTGACCAATTTGGACACAGATAAAGAATATTTTTGAAGCAGTAAGAATAAATGTTGGGTTAAGAAGGCTAGAGATGCTTGTGATTTGGCCAAAAGCAGAGGGAGTGGGGATAGGAAAAAATAGATGTGTTTGAGAGATATTTAGAAGAAATAATCACTAGGTTTGGAAACTGAGTGATGATGTGGAACCAAGAACTGAAAGGAATTAAGGATGTTTGTGAAGCTTAGGGAAAGATAATGCTCTTTGATCACATTTAGATTGAGAAGTCCAAGAGGCATATAAGTAGAGTTGTTTTAGGTGTGGCTATGCAGCATACAGGAGCTCACAATGAAAGGTCTTCTCTGGAGACATCCTTTCGAGAGTCAACAATATATAGATGATAATGAAGCTGCTGGAATCGGTGAGCTTACTCAGGGAGAGGGTGTGAATGTTAGGAGGATGAGGAGACAATGGCAAAGCAGAATGACCAGATGGTAAGGAAGGAAATCAACAGGATGTTTTTTAAGCAGAGTAAGGACAACAGAATCAAATGATTTAGAGTGTTCAAGAAAGCCAAGGGCTGAAAATGTCCATCAGAGTTTCTGATGTGGAAGCTGTTGGTGACTTTATAGAGAGTTTTGGTGGAGGGACAGTGGGAAAATTCAGAATGTTGTGGATTTAAGAATGAATAGAGGATGGACTAGAAACTTTGGACCAATACTTCTACTGAGAACAAGCAGAAAATTTGGACATGATCTTAAGAGTCTGCTGGAAGATGTTAGAGAGAGCCAATAAGGTTGTGACATAATCAGAAATTAGACCCAAGCAAGGAAAATTTGGGGCACAATTTTATTAATGGCATCTTCCAAATTCTGGAAAGGACAGAAAAAAAGGCTAAAAATATGAGCAGTACTTCTGACAGCTAAATAGGACTATGGGGAAAAAATGGACCCCAGATCCCTAAAAAGAGTGGAAAGAGGTCCTGCTAAGCTACCCAGTATTTAACTTGTGATGCTTGTGAGACACACCACCAGGTAAAAGTGAGCTTAAAAAAGAAAGAAAGAAAGAAAGAAACACAGAGAGAGAAAGAGAGAGAAAGAAAGAGAGAAAGAAAGAAAGGAACTAACCTTAGCAATTACTTAGCAAAGTGAGTCATTTCAGACCCTGAAACTGGATTAAGATGATGTCAAAATTTGGTGCCAATGTCTGCCACAAGCAAAATTCAATTTAAAAATTAAATAATCTCAGTGCTATACAATAAGTTCTCAAAGTTATCTATTTTATACTAATGAACATGTACTCTACTCAGTGCTCTGTGGTGACCTAAATGGGAAGGAAAACCAAAAAAGAGAGGGTATAGGTATATGTATAACTGATTCACTTTGCTGTACAGCAGAAACTACTACATCATTGTAAAGCAACTATATTCCAATGAAAAGTAATTTTAAAAAGTAGGTAAATAAATAAATAATAAAAATTAAATACACTCTGGAGGATGAACTATTATTTTAGTCCTCAAGAGTATTTATACAATTCTGTATACAAAACCTTGCACTCAATCAAAAATAACCAGAACGCAATCAGACAAATAACATGAATTAAAATGAAGAAAAAACCAAATAAGTAATCGAAACAGACCTGCATTTTTAAGGATCTAAAACAGAAGAATGAGGACTAAAAGCAAACTGGAAACCATAAAATGAAAAATAAACATTAAAGACATGAAAATTTAAATGACTAAAATTAATAATTCATTAGATGGATTATCAGCAAATTAGACACAGCTAAATAGAAAATGAGTGAACTAAAAGATGAGACAGAAAAAAATCCAGAATTAAGCACAGAATGAAAAAAGAAATAGAAAAAAAAGGAGGGGTAAGTGAAAATATCTAACATGTATAATCATCCCAGAAAGAGGAGATTTAACGTAAAGTAGAAAAAATACTTGAGGAGAGAATGGATGAGAATTTTCAAAAATTAATGAAAGCTGTGAAGACACAATTCAAAAAGGCCCCTGAATTCCCAAGCCAGACAAAAGGAAAGCCACAAATTTCAGAGTAAAGTTGAAGAAAATTACACACAAAAAGAAATTATTAAAATATGCCAGAAAAAAATTGATTACCTTCCAAGAAGAAGCAATAAGACTTGGAACTCTCTGCATAACAGGAACAAAGAAAAACAGAAGAAAATGCAGCAATATATTTATATTATTGAAAATAAAAATAAAACAACAAACTAGAAATTTAATCCAAAAATTAAATTTCTTCCACTTTGAAGTATATAGCTCAGACAGCAACAAAAATTTAAGAATAAATCATTACTAACAGACCTACAAGACAGGAAATATTTTTAAATGCCTTCTGGTAGAAGAAAAATTATTTCAGTTTAAAGGTAAAGACGATGGAAAGAATAGAAATAAAAATTAATAAAAAGCTAAACACCTGAGGAAAAATAAATAAATATTAAATAATAAAAATAATAGTAATAAGATCTAGGAGTTTAAACACGTTCAAAATTAAAACACAAGAGGCAATGGAATTAACGTTATAAGAAGGTGAAATTGAGATAAAGTGTTCTAAGGTCTTTGCATCATCAAGCAAGATGGTGAAGCACCAAAGAATATCAGACATTAATGAGTCAAGGTTGAAGGTTGCAATCTCTGAGGAAACAACTGCAAAAATACTAAAACAATATATATTCCTAAACTTGCATAGGGACATGTAAAATCTAAGCATCACTCAGTGACAATAATGTCTCTGATAATTAGAAGTTCTGTACAAAAAATGCCAATTATGAGTCTACTTTCAATTATTTTTAATGGGAAAATTATAATGCACTACACCTTAACCAAATCCCCTAATCAATGCCCTAAAGTGTAGCTAAGACATAGTAAAACAGACATATATAAAATGCACCCACCCTATCACTGAACAATTATTAGCATGCTTGAATTCAGTAACATAATCTCTCTATGGCCAGCTACACAGCAGATGTACATCTTTGTTTACAAATGGTTTGCTTTTCAAAACGTTTACATACGCACACATGCACTCACTATTCTTATGTTACACAGATTTTATAAAACAATTTTATATAACAACTTTATTGAGATACAATTTATATTTTCTTTTGAGTTTTCTAATTTTAGCTCTTACATTTGGGTCTATGACTCATTTCAAGTCAATGTTCATGTATAGTGAGGAGTATCTATCCAACATGTGGAGATGCTGTTGTTCTAGTACCATTTGTTGAAAAGACTATTCTTTCTCCATTGAATAGTTTAGATACACTCTTGAAAAGTCAATTGATGATGAATGTGAAGGTTTGTTTGTGGACTCTTTGTTCTGTCCCATTGTTCTATACGTCAGCAGGCCAATCTTATTCTAGTACCACACTGTCTTGATTACTGTAGCTTTGCTGTAAGTTTTGAAATCAAGAAGTGTCATTCTTTCATGTTTTTCATATATAGTTAGCTCGATTAAAAAAAATTAAAAAGAAGTGTCAGTTTGCAAAAGAGGAAATCAAAATGGTTAATACATATTTAAAATGTGTTCAAGTTAAATTACAATCAGGAAGATGCAAATTACACCCACAATGAACTGCCACTCTACCTAGCAGAAGAGCTAAAAATCAAAATACCAGGATGTCATGTTTCTGTGAGGGTTTAGAGCAACTGAAACTCTCATAAAGTGATAGTGGATGTGTAAATTGATCTTAGCACTTGGAATTCTCTACTACAGTTGAAACCTTGCATATTCTATAACCCAGCAATTCTACTCCTATGAACTGTAAGTCCTTGCAACAAAGAGACATGAACAAATCAGTCACAGCAATAGCAGCAGTTAGCCCCAAACTGGAAACAGCCCAAATGTCCTTTGATGATGCATTGGGTAAATTAGATTATGATATATCCATACAATGTTTAGTAATGAGAACCAGACACAGATTACATACTGTGTGATTTCATTTATATAAAGTCTAAAAACAGATAAAACTAGAAGTCAGGATAGTAATTAACTTTGAAGAGAGGGAGTATGGGGAAGGGGTCCAAGTGGTTATCTGGGATGCTGACAAAATCACGTGTCAATCTGAGTGGTAATGATACAGCTATTTGTTTTTAGATAATTTATTAAGCTGACCATAACTATTTGATGCAATTTTATTCATATGCACAGAATGCAGTATGAGAGAGTAGAGAGAGTGGCTCCTTTGTTCATTCATTCAGCAAATACTCACTGAGAACACGTTGTACAACAGGCACTGGGCTATCCACTAAATATGGAGTGAAATGAGACAGACTGCCGTGCTCTTGTAGAGATCACAGAAGTCCACCTGAGAAGGGATGGAGAAAGAGGAAGAGCAGGATCGGAATATATTTATTTAATGTAAGAAAACTGGGAAATGTTTATACACCTTTAAGAAGGAGCCAGTAGCCAGGGATAAGTATGTACTGCCTCGAATGCAAAGCTTTGAAATTAACACAAAACACTCCATATATACACCCAAATTATTATTTTTAAATGGCTGAAATCTTCCCAGGACAAAATATTTTAATTTGTCATTTTGAAGAAGAAGGAGAAAAAGGAGGAGGAAGAGGACAAAGAGAGGAAATACCAGACTTACCACTCTGGGATCTGGCCCTTTTCCGTGCAGTACAACCTATCTTGCAAAAGGTCAGAAACTAAAAGTGATTTTATTAGAGTCAGAAAAATTTTCCCCACTTACTGACATGAGTCAGTATTGGTATAAATCAATCACAATGTGAAATCCAAAAGCTCCATATTCTTCCTCTTGCATTTTAATTGCAAGATGGAAGGAAATATGTATATTTCAACCTTCCATATGTCACATCTTCAGTTTCTCTCAGTCTCTTATTGGCAGGGTTAGACTGAGACTCAACCTTCTAGACAAATGGATGGTTTGGTTCCCTTCACATTAATATTCCTTAAAGACAAACAAGATAAAGAGAACACCAGGGGCAGGGCTCAACTGGCCCTCTGATAATACCCTCATCCCCATGCCAACTGAATGATGCTGAGGGCCAGACCATCAAGTCACATCACCCCATCATGTTCCACTGTGGCCCCAGGTCCCACGTCCAGCATTAAAATATCCCTTTCATTCATTTCTAATACCCTCTGAGAAGAGTTCTGGTAAAGTAGGTTCTCTGCGCTCTTACAGTTATGGGATATCCACCACCCTAGTGGCAGCTCAGCTCCCTTATATTACCTCCATAGACCTTACTGGGCTATCCCCTCAACCGATATATGATACAGATAACTATGATCCACACTGCTCCTGCCCTCGTTTGATGTTCCACATGTGCCTTTAAGATATCAAGTATTAAAGGTCTGTATTAAAACACATGTGTATTATTTGGTATGAATCACACGTGGAAGTGTAACCAGTCATAAAGATGCTATCCCAATTAATATTTTGATTAGTTAGCCCATTAACAAACATTTGAACACTTACCACTGGCCCTAAGAGAATTGAACATAAGACAGATGTGTTTCAAAAGGGACAGGAGGAGTAGTGTGAGGGACACCTTGTCAACAGGGAGTCAGGAGCCTGCATGACAACAGTAGAAATAGTGTGAAGAGATCAGGGGGAAGCATGGGTGGAGGGGGGACAATGGTAGGGAAATTAAAAACCGGACGAGTGCTGATGACAAATTTGGAGAATTGAGTCCATGGAGGACTAAATTGTTATCACTCATAGTTTTGTAGATCCGAAATAATCAAGTTTGATGCATTTAGTTTTTCAGAAAAGAACTAAGTATTTGTTTAGTACTCATCCCCCTTTCTACATGGTCTTCACCTTGCTGTGATAAAATAACAGGTTTTTATGTGAAAAGCAATTAACTTGATTTTACTACCATGGATTTTAGATAGGATTTAGGAGGACAGAGTTTAAGGGTTTTTTTTTTAAACAAGGGTTAGAGGGATATGAAAAAATAATAATTCTAGGATGCGATGTTTCACAATTAGGTCAAGCTTCCATTTTTCAGGGGAAAATTTCAACTCTCCACACTGGTACTTTTCCACTTAAATACAGCCACTTTTCTGGTTCGTATTTAAAACAGAGCCAGCAGGATAGTTTCCTTTTCTCACAATATCATACACTGGGAACTGGAAGTATTAACAGGATTTTTTACCTGCAATGTCTTCAGACAACTGTACAGGCACTTTGCTATTTTTTCATAAAGGTGTCCCCAGAAAAACAAATCTAAGATGTCTCGTGGCAAATTAGGATTCCCTCAGCCGTGAATGTTTAAGTCCAATCAGAGAAAAATAATTCAGGTTCATCTGCTTTTCTCCAGTGAGAGATATATAATGTTCATCTTTCCGATCATGCCCTTAGAGAGGTGTCTGGGGGCGGGGAGAGTAATTCCTAGTGCCTTTCCATACCCACCACCACCAGGGGAGCTTTTCTTATGGCTCCTGAGTTGTATGAAGACCCAGCCTATGAAGACCAGAAAGTAAATCAACCTCTCACGATTCCGGTAGCCAGACCTTAGGAAGGCTTCGGCCGTCTGGCCATCTCACTTTAGAAACCCTGCAGTGGCCCAGACCAGCCAAAACGGTGCAGCCGGAGGGCTGGCAGCTTCCACACAGGACTTTCTGTCCTGACAAAGCTGCTTCTCCTCCTGAATTTGTGTTGCTGCAGGTGCTGCCCTTTCCAGCCTAGTGAGGGCAGGGATATCCAATGTGGCTTGCAGTCAAGGGCAAATAGGCTGGCTCCACCTGCTGACATGAGGCCTCTAACATTCCTGGGGAAAACCGTGGCATCTCGAGATTGCAGACTTTGTGTGGTAAGCGGGTCACTGAGCTATTCAGGCCCAATGTGTGGTTTCCCTTTTGTAGGCAGGACTATCCTCTCAGGGCACTGCAGTCAACCCCCAGTCTTATCCGGAGAGTGCAAGGCTTCTCTTTTCTCCCTCTTTACTCAGTCCACCACAGCAGACCCTCCCAATCCAAACATACTCCCATTCCATCTATTTTCCCATCTCTCAAAAATAGGAGAAAGTGTTGTTAAAGGTAAGAAAAAAGCATACACGCAGGTGCATGCACACATATGCACACACACACACATGCACACACACGCACATACATGCACATGTCCCTTGTTAAAGAGAAGAAGAAGGACAAGGAATCAAAGGAGAAGAAAGGAGAGACAAGGAGTCTGCACTGGATGGGCCGGGATAGGAATGCTGTCAGCTGCAAGAAACAGGAAGCCTGGTATCTGTGGCTTAAGTGGGTCAGAGTATATTTTTCTCCTCTAACAAGGAATCCTGATGTATTTAACAGCTGATGGTAGTTGAGGGGCTCCCTAGCGTCAGGGGCACCCCATGTGTCAGGAAAGGCTGCCACAGCTCCAGGGTCAGTTGCAGAGCTGCCACATTCAAGGCACAAAAGCATGGGGTAGGGGCAGCCCCCGCTGTGGTTTGTCTTTTCAGAAGCCTCCCTTCTATTTTCCTCTCATATCTCATCAGCAAGATGTGGGGTATGAGGTCCCCTCCAGGCACCAAGGTTATGGAAAGTAACTGTCTCACCTGGGCTGGTTACTGACCCCAGCGAATTCGGGTCATGCTGACAAGGAAGTGTAGCAGAGCAGGACCCTATGGAGTCTTCCCACAACAGACTGCCCTCATGCCCCCACATCCTCCACCTGCCTTTTGTCTGTATAAAATCTTCAGTCAAATAATAAATTTATTCACAGAAGTGAGAAAATGCAGAGAGAAAGGAAAACAGTCAAGCAAGACAAAATAATAATAGTTTAGCCATTAAACAAAGTCAAGACCTTTAGTTCCTCCTCAAGGTCTATAGATAATATTCTGAGCCGTGTCCTTTGAGCTGTTTTGCAGATACTGAAGTCTCCACCAGGTGGAAGAAGTTAACTGTATGTGGCCCACAGACATGTAGACCCCATACCAGCTGGAACCAGAAGGTTGATGATGTGGATTCCCAAATACCTCATCACCAACCAATCAGAAGAATGTCCACCAGCTGATCACACACCCCACAACCCCCCTCCCTCACCCTGTATTTAAAAACCTTTCCCTGAAAGCCATCGGGAAGTTGGGGCCTTTTGAACACCAGCTGCCTGGACTCCTTGCTTTGTGCCTGTAAAAAACTCTGCACTTTTCTTCACCACAACCCAGTGTCAGGAGATTGGCTTTCCTGCACGAGGGCAAGCAGACCCAAGTTTGGTTCAGTAACAGAAGTACGGGAGGATAACTGTCAGGCAACTAGCATCCCTGATGAGCACTCCTGCTCCCTACCTGCGAAGCTCCTCCTCAACTACCCCATTCACCCAAGGGTTGTGGAGTTCAATATCTCTGGTAAACTATATGGTACATGGGCTTGTCTCAGTTGACCTCGCAAGAAAATCATTATCGTAAGAGAAACACGAATTTGAAGTTTTGGAGTACAATACATTTGCACATTTTGGAATGTCTGCCTTTCAGTTATGGAACAGGAGTCCAGAGTCTATTTGCAAAGAAGCAAATGTGTTCCTCTGTTATAGATTCTTGTCCATAATTAAGAATCTGTATCTTTGATGAATACACTAGTATTTATTTTCTCATGATTGTGAAAAGTTTACCAATTGTCATTGTAAAAACTAATTTAGTAACAAGGAAAAAAATAAACCTAAGAACATGTAAAATTGAATCATTAGGAAAAAAGGCAAGAACAAGTAAAACTGAATCAAATAGGCTTGCTGATTTGAATAACATATTTTTAACGTTTTGACTGTCTTGAATTTTTAATGCACAATGTTTATGAATTCTCCTCTTAATTAAGAAAGTATCAATCTTAAAACTGACCTCTTAAAATAGCAGAACTATATTTAATGGCTCTGAATTATAAACCTGCAGATAAGATTGTCTTCATCAGCAAGGGAAAAATCACTGAACCAGAAAAAGGAGTGCTGGTCATTTTTAGTTCTATCCGTTTCCTCATGAAATTGGGAAAGCTTAAAAATAAATAAAATCTCCCTATACAGCTCTTTCTTCCAAAGATATGTTTCTCAAAAAAGAGCAACTCAAATGACAATAAATGACTCCTTTTTCTTCGTACCTTTTGTATTTTGCAAGCCTTCATTTTATGTGATGGTTGGGTCAGTGGTCTCCATATCTCTGTGTAGTTAATAGCTAAGTCAAGAGATCATTATACAGTATTTGGTAATTATCCCAACTCATAAAGATATATTAGGTGTACCAAACAGTTTAAAATGTCCATTTCCTATAGATTGACTCATTTGCCTCACAGCCTTCTACCACAAAATAATGCTTGGTATATGTGGCAAATGTGTTCACTGGAGTGTTCTCAAAACCCAAATTACACTCTTCATAATGAATAAATTTATAATAGCACATATTCTTCAATTTCGCTCCTGATGAAAATCTGGTTAGTCAAAACCAGGAGAATATATAAAGTCATTAAAGGAAAATCTCTATGGAGATATCGAGCATATATGGGTAAACATTTGCTTCTGGCAACCTAATATCTCTTACTAGTAAGTCATTACAGTTAAAAGTAGAATTATTTTAACATGTCATATTTAGTGTATAGCCTAACCATAACTATTTTCTCTAATCATGTTGTCCAAAAAACATTATCCACAGTGAGAACATTAACAATAATAATGAGAAAAACAACAAGAGAAATATGAAGGACTGTAATGGGTTCTTTACTGTGAAATTTTATGTGATTAATACTTGATAGGATAATTTTGTAGCTAGAAGCTGTCACATCCTTGACATATTAAAAATTTAAATATGTAATTATTTTCATGAATTAATACATCTTTCTTATTTTTTCTTAAAAATGAAGGAAAATTTTTTGTGAAAACTGTCATTTTTACATGAAAAAAGTATACATAACTATGGAGATGGGAAGTGAAAAAATAAAGGCTAATCAAAATAACCTTTATCTTAACACTCTGTGATTAATATAGGACATTTGAGTCCATGAGGCTCATTTTCCCAACCGTAACATGGGAACACTAGTACTTTCTTTCCATAGTGGTTGGATGATAAAATGAGATAATGCAGGAAAAGTGTTATGTGAACTTCTTCACAGTTCATAGTAGACACCTCTTAGCAGAAGCAGACACTATTTGTTGAATTCAGGGTAGCGTTACTAGAAATTTTAATTTTCTTCTTTATGAGTTTCTTATATGTATTATTTTTATAATCATAAAAATTGACATACTTTCATTCTGAAATTCACACACAAACACACAAAAAGAATTACAATTGTTGTTATTTGTATTAAAAGTTCCAATTTAAAAACAGACATATAGACCAATGGCACATAATAAAGAGACAAGAAATTAACTCACGCATTTACAGTCAACTGACTTTTGACAACTGTGCCAAGACTATGCAATGCGGAAAAGATAGTCTCTTCAACCAATGGTGTTGGGAAAACTGGATATAACATCCAAAAGAATGAAATTGGACACTTATCTTACACCATATACAAAAATCAACTCAAAATGCATTAAAGATTTAAATATAAGGTGTGAAAACTATGAACTTCCTAGAAGAAAATATACGGTAAAATCTTCGTGACATTGGTCTTATCAATGATTTCTTGGATTTGACATAAAAAATACCAGCAACAAAAGCAAAATTACAAAGCAAAACTACATCAAACTAAAAAGCTTCTGCACAGCATTATTTACAATTCCTAGGATACGGAAGCACCCTAAGTGTCTATCAATAGATGAATGTATAAAGAAGATATGGTACATATATACAGTGGAATACTACTTAACCAAAAAAAAGAATAAAATTTTGCCATTTGCAGCAACATGAATGGACTTGGAGGATATTATTCTAAGTGAAATAAGTCAGACAGAGAAAGACAAATACCGTATGATATCACTTATATGTGAAATCTAAAAAATACAACAAACTAGTGAATAAAAACAAAACTTTTTGCACAGAAAAGGAAACAATCAACAGAGTGAAAAGGCAACCTACAGAATGGAAGAAAATATTTGCAAACTGTATATCTGATGAGAGATTAATCTTCAAAATATATAAGAACTCTTACAATTTAATAGCAAAAAAATCCCAAATAACCCAGTTTTTAAAATAGGCAAAGGACTTGAATAGACATTTCTCCAAAAATGACATACAAATGGCCAACAGGCATATGAAAAGATGCTCATTATTACCAATTATCAGGGAAATATAAATCAAAACCAAGTTATGTAAGATGAATAAGTTCTAGAGATCTGCTATATAACAGATCTCTCTATATATAGAGCCTAGCGCTAACAACTGTGTTTGTTGTGCACTTAAAAATTTGCTGAGAGGGTGTTCTTGCAATTTAATTAATTAATTAGCAAAACCCTGTTCCTCTGATTCTTCAGTCCATTGTTTTGAACAAAAAGCCTTTGTTTATGAGAACCATGACCTACTCTAAAAGGTATGTGTTTGTCGATCCAAGCCAAATATTTTGATTATAAAATACCTAATTTATACTTCAGTTCTTAGGTTTATGAATTTCATATTAAGAGGGCTTGTTTGGTCCTCTCTGTATTTCAAAAGTTATCAACGTTTGTGATTTTACTGCTCAGGATTTATGTTTCCCTGAGCCCAAGAAAGGGAGAGAACAGTGATTAGCAACGTGAGTTCAGGAGTCAAAGGGCCCAGGTAAGTCCCTGAGTAAGTTTTTTAACATCCTCATGTAAAATTTGCATAGTAATAGTTTTACATCATGGATAGTTATGATCATTAAATAAAATCATGCATGTCATGTGTTCTTTGCCTTTTCTGACACGTAGCAAGACCTAAATAAATATTAAATTCTCAACTGCTCCTATGAAATTAATTTTGTTAGCCACACTCCTGTCCTTCCCTGCACCCCTGAGTAGTATGCACCAAAGGTGAAATAGAATGGAACCACGCAAGGGCTGGCACTGTCAGAGCAAGCAGTGGAGACCAAGTTGTCCTTTTTGGATGACTTTCAGCCATCCAGACCCCAGAGTAGTAAGGTGTCAATGGTGCCCTTTCTGCTTCAAACAAATAGGTGCCTCCCCTATGGAAGATGAGCCTTAGATGAAGGGGCAGCAGGAAATCTGATTAATCAAGTGAACATCTAATCCTGAATTCAGAAGGAAAAAACGGGAGTCTCTCAGGATCATACACAATCTCTCCAATTGAGAGCACAGCCCAAGCCAACGATGGAGGATGAATTTAGCTTAATGGCTGTGTGTGTCCTACATCTTGGAAATTCTAAGTGCTATGGCAATGGGAGCCAACAGTTTGTGAAAAGATAAAGAAAGCTCAGCGTCTAGGACCCTGAATTACCCAAGTAAGCTATTGCATTTTTCCCAGGTTTGCCTCGAGGGGGAGCCTCTCCCATGTCCTAGAAGCTTAAGTCTGATCATGGATGAGTCTTATGACTCATCCTCTTCTTCACATGTGCAAGCCAGCCTTCAGACCAAGGTTTACCTCTTGATCCCTCTGTCTTCTCATGGCGATAATTAATATTGAACTGCACTTGTCTTTTTCTCCATCTCAGTTAGGAGAATTGGATTGTACTCGCCACACTTCTCAAATCTGAAACACTTTCTGGGGTGACTTTAATAATCTTTTGCCACTTACTTGAAAGCAATAATAATTTTCAAAGGAGAGAGAAAATTGATGTAACAGTTCTGCAAAACAGGTAAAAGTGAAGTCCTGTTATAGTCTAATTATTGATAAAAATTTAATTAGAAAAATTACTAAGGGTTTTTTTCCCATGGCTTTTAAAGAGTTTCAGCAAAATTGACTTAGGAAGTCATATTCAGGAGTATAAAGATAATGACAAGAATCCATGGGGACTGATGACATTTTCAAAGTCATCAATAGAATAATGAGAAAAAAATCTAGGAACAAATTCCTTTTCACTCTGTAGAACCTAGATCTCTGCCAGCCCCTCCAACCTCCTCTTTTATTTCTTCCCTTTGGATGTCTCCCTGCTTCCCTTCTATTATTCAAAGAAGCCCAGCCCTTTCTTCTCCAGAACCTTGTTATGTGTTGTACCCTCTGCTTGGAATTCTCTTTCCACACTCTTCACATCTTCTTATGCTGTGGTCCTCACCTTTCATCCCACCTATGCAGAGCCCTTCTCTGTCTGCTCTATTCAAACAGCCCTCAGCCAGCTCAATTACTCTCTCTCATCTCTCTTTGAATATTTTCTTCACATCTTTGACCACAAAGGGTTAATATGTTATATATTTATTTCCAGTTCTGTAATTATGATGTGTACCACTTCTCTCCTTGTCCTAGAGTCAAAGTTCCATTAGGTTTCCTTATTCCTCTCCAATGTTTCAGCACCTAGAACAGTGCCTGAACCACTGAATGAAACACATTCCCCTCCAATGTTTCAGCACCTAGAACAGTGCCTGAATAGTACTAACAAATATTTGTCGAACGAAGAAATAAATGAATAACTCAATGAACACCATGTTCACTGCTTATATTCACAGGATATAATATTTTAAACAAAATAATTTGAAGGTTGATCCCATCATTGGATGACTTATTTCTTCACGCATGTACTTCCTGTTTGTTTCTGAACTACATGTAGTAGCTGGATAGTTATTGATTATCCAAGCTTCACTTGAGGGGAATAATATGGTCAGTGTCATGGGGAGATTAATAGGATATATAATCTGAAATCTGAATTCCACCTTCCTGATCAGGAAATATGTTGGGCTGTCATAGGTTATCAGCAACATCTTTTCTGGCTTTATATCTAGAGAAATTTGGGGGCTAGAATATCTGAGCTTCTCAAGATACTAGTCCAACAAAAGAAGGACTGTAAAGACCTCATTCCATCTGCTGACATCTTCTCCAGGCAGATCAGAGTGGGAGCATGCCTGGTCTCCCATCAAGGGCTATGTGTGACCTCTGGGTCACTTCCAACAGGCATCTACCCAAGGGGGTTATCACCAATGCTGATAAGTCTTGGGGGTTAGGATCCCAGTCCTTGTCTTTTCACATAGATGCACTTTGTATCTCTTTTGCACTTTTAGATTTAGTTTACCTGGTGCACTTCCTGCATTGGTAGCCAATTTCTTGCCCCAAAATATTCCAGTCAGATGGTGTTTATATTCAAGAGAGAAAACCATAATTCAAAAAGACACGTGCACCCCAATGTTCATTGCAGCACTATTTACAATAGCCAGGTCATGGAAGCAACCTAAATGGCCATTGACAGATGAATGGATAAAGAAGATGTGGTACATACATACAATGGAATATTACTCAGCCATAAAAAGGAATGAAATGGGTCATTTGTAGAGACGTGGTTGGACATAGAAACTGTCATACAGAATGAAGTAAGTCAGAAAGAGAAAAACAAATATCGTATATTAACGCATATATGTGGAATCTAGAAAAATGGTACAGATGAATCTGTTTGCAAGGCAGAAATAGAGACACAGATGTAGAGAGCAAACTTATGGACACCAAGAGGAGAGAGGGGTGGGGGTGGGATGAATTGGGAGATTGGGATTGACATATATACACTAATATGTATAAAACAGATAACTAATGAGAACCTGCTGTATAGCACAGGGAACTTTACTTAATGCTCTGTGGTGACCTAAATGGGAAGGAAGTCCAAAAAGGAGGGGATATATGTATACATACAGCTGACTCACTTCACTGTACAGCAGAAACTAACACAACATTGTAAAGCAAATATACTCCAATAAAAAAAGATTATTATAACATATTTGGAATGAGAATCATAATTATAGATAAAGTCAACTCATTTAAAACTGCAGTTCATGTGTGTATACACACATACCACATATGTACACATGCATGCAAATATGTACAAACATTTATTAGGGAAAATATTCTTTGTGTACCAGTGACACATTTTGACTCATTAAATATGCTCTAGTCTAGCTTTCTAGCTCATTTTAATTTCCAAAATAAAGTTAAAAGTTCTCTGTAATTTCAATAGAGGCTTTCTAGTTAGTGGCCAGAGCACCATCCCTGGAGCTCTGTTGCCCAGGTTTGAATCCTAGACCTCTCCCCATTAGAAGTATGATGTAGGGCAATCACTTTATCATCTTTGAGCCTCAGTTTCCTTTTCTTTAAAATGAGGATAACAATAGTGCCTACCACATATTTTGTTTTGAGATTTAAATAGGTTAACATTTGTAAAGTCAGTAGTTTGCAGCACATAACAAATTTACAGATGAATTTGATAAGTAAATAAAATGTTGCTCAAATTGAAGACTGTTACCCATGCGTACATGCGCAACGTGCCATGGGATACTCAACACCACAGAATGCACTCCAGAATCTTCCTGATGTACCTATTGTAGTCAATGATAAACTATAGAAAATATTTTTTAAATTTTAAAATAAAGACAGATACATTATGGAGTAGACATTCTAAGATAAAATATGAGCTTTAAGGAGGTTTTTTTCCTGTAGCTGACTTCTCAAGCTGTACTGCAAGACACTCCATTCTTGTCCACTGTATCTTCCATACCTTCCCTACAATAATCCGAATTCTAATTTGACTTCCAGTGTTCTGTCACTACTTCATACTTTCCTGTATCTGTGATTTTTGTCATCTCTGCCCGTGATGACCACCTCCTCCTAGTGTAGCCACACGTGGAAGTGCAGCCCCACTTGCAGAACCACAAAACACTTTATTTTCTGTTTTGAATTCAACTCTCTTGAATCTGCTGCTATATGTAATTTCCTCTGCCATGAATGGCCAGAATTCTGTGTGAGTTACATCTCATGACAGTTGCCACATCCTGTATGATAAATGATGTTGGTCTGCACATTAACGCTCCCTGCTTCCCTGTCAGGCTGTGAACAACTTGAGTTCAAATACTATTCCCACCATTTTACACCTTCCCTTTCTCCCCACAAAGTGCCTAGCACAGTGCCTTTCCCTTCACTAAATATTTGTGGAGGTGGCTCTACCCCATGACTCCATCCAAAATAGGGCAGTTAGAATGCATTCATCTACTGTCAATATGAAATCCAGGTAAAGGTAAGTACATCAGATGGGTTATTGATTACAATTCCATGAAAGGACCAAGAACAAGTGCTCTAATTCATCAGCTGACCACAAACTCTTAACTTTCAAATGAGCCCAATCTGCTTTCCCCCAGGGAGCCTGTTAGCATAGCTCAGCATCTGTAAAGAGGGTGATTCAATAAAGTAAGTAACACCTTTAATAAGCAACCTACTTGCAACAAGCTCTAATCCATACCTCAGCATTAAAAGGAAAACTCAACAGTCTTCCTGGGGTGTAAATTGACAGGTAATTTTATATCTAGCCCTGCCCTTGGAGATTCAGCCTGTTTTATTTTTGTCTTGCTGACTTTCTTTGGAGATAGTTGTTGTCACGGTTTATTTAAAAAAAAAAAAACATGATAGCATTAACTAATTATTTTAAAACTATTTCCTGAGTGTCCACTATATACTGGGCACTGAGGTGGAACATGGGACAGAACTGATCAAGATAGTGCTTATTCATAATCAACAATGAAATTCAGACAACTAAACAGGAAATTAAATAGAGGGTGATGTACATGATGATAGTTGAAAATACATTCTGCCAGAGGCATACATAGGAATTCGAGCAATAAGATTTGGCTATTGCTTGTGGGGTATAAGAGAAATCAAGAAAAATGCCCAGCCTTTTGTCTTGATTAGTCAAGGGCCACTAGAAGAAAAGCAGGTTCATCTGGGGTAAGGTTGAGGATGACGATGGCGATGATGTTGGAAAGGTTGAGAAGAAGTCATTAAGACATCTAAGCAGAACTGCAAAATAAACAGCTGAATATCAGCTCAGGAATTCAGGGGAGAGATCCCAATACAGATAGAGATTTCTTAGATACAAAGCAACTCATGGTAATTGAAACAACAGGAATGCTTGAGATCAACAAAAGAAGATGGCTTTAGAGCAATGAGAGTAAAAAAGATAAGCCCAAGACATGGGAGGAAACCCAGTAATGGCATCATGGATGCCAGGGGAGGAACTTCAAGGAGAAGGGACAGGTTATGCACATCTATCACTACTTAGAGAGCAAGAAAGATGGGGATGCTAAAAGGGTGTTGGATTTAGCCAAAAGAAGGCTATGGTGACTCAAGCAAAGTAATGTCAGTGCAGTGGTAGGGACAAAATGCAGTCAGAAGTTGATGGAGAATGATAGAACGTAATCAAAACAGAGATGACAAGTGTAGACTGTTCTTCTCAGGAGCTTAACTGTGGAGGAAGAGACCATGTCATCCCAGAAGTAGACTTTTGCACAAGGAAGGAATTTTAAATGATATCTGGACCTTAAATATATGAATATATTTAGGGAAAATATCCAGTAGTAAGATTGCAAATATAAGAGAAAGAGGGAGTGGTGGATGGACAAAAGGGAAAGGAATTGGTTTCAAAGCATGGAGAAGATAATATTTTGGACATTGAATCAATAGAAATTAGTAACTGAATACAGTGGCTCACAGAGAAATGAAACACCAAATCATAAAAGTGGACAAGATCATTGAACTCAGATTTCTTGTCCTACTAATACACGAGAGTCCTGGGGCATTCAGAATTCTGGAGGTCTCTTATAAAGAACCAGATCCATCTCTGGTCCTCAGAGGTTTTGGAGAAATTACTTCACCTCTTTTCCCACAGTTTCCTCATCTGAAATATCAGAGGTTGGACCAGCTGCCTTACAAAGTTTCTCCTGATTCAGCTCTTTTGTACATAAAGTGTAAACTCAGAATGCTCTGGTCAAGCCCCCTGGGTTCTTTTCCTTCCTTCTACCAATTTTTAGCAGATGTGAGAGTTGGCTGCAGAGCTGGAGAAACCCGAAAGCCTATAGGGGTGGACACTTTTATTCTGCATTTGCTTCCTAGATATAAGTAGACAATTCTGCCCTTTTTCAGGTCTCAGAATATTGGACCCCTTTTCCCTAAAGCTGATGCACTGGGTGAAGAAATTATTCCCCTTTCATCTCCAAAATTTCTTTCCTAATTTAAACCATTTCACTCCAGCTAAGCAAGAAGGCTCTGTTCCTCCTTATCTATTTTCCCCTGCAGGTCCTGGTCACAGTTATTTTGAAGGCCTAAATCATGATAGCCTGAGGACCCCAATGTAGTGATTACTAAAAATCGTCCCCTTTAATGTTCCTTTACCTGCTATTTCAAATATTCTACTCTGTAGAGTGCTCCACACATGTCCCCGGGGCAAATAGGCAGGCTGCTCTTTAGTTTCCTCATTATGCCATTAGGGCACGCCTGCTGCTGCTGCTGCTGCTGCCCTTCATGAAATCTTCGCTCAGCTGTGAATAACTTTCATAAGATTGTTTTGATCCTTGGGGAGGGAGGGGATAACACTTAAGAACGAAGCTGAGAATAACTTACTTCTGCCACTAGAGGCAGTGGCTCTGGGACTCCTGGACAAACCTGACCTCAGATTCGATTCCGGGCTCTTTTGGGGACTGATTCTCATGAAAAGGGGGAGGTCACTACATGCTCTTATCACCACCACTTGGAATCCTCCAAGGTTCTCTGTGCCTTAGAATCCAGGAACAAGACCTCTGATCCTGGAGAATAATTTTTCTCTCTCCTGGTGCAAGTGCTGCCTTAAATCTCCATTCCTCTCCCAGAATGAACATTTATTCAACTGATTGGCAATAAAAACCCAATACTCTCACAAGATGTGTACTATGGATTCCATGGTCCTGAAAAGACCATCCCAATAGTAGACAGACAGTACATTAGTCTAACTGATACCTGTCTGTTTTTAATGGTATTTCTATTCTCAAGTGTAACTATTTTTCTTCATCCATTCCAGATGAATGGTTCTCGACCTGGACCGTGAAAGAATATCAACCATGGATCTCTGAAAGGCAAATGCCCCATTCTGGACATACTCACTGCTATGGATGGAATCGTGTCCTCCAAAATTCACACACTGAAGCCCTAACCCCCAAAGTGATGGTACCAAGAGACAGGGCTTTTAGGAGGTAATTAAGGTTAAATTAGGTCATGAGGGTGGGGCCCTAATCCAATAGGATCATTGGATTTATAGGAAGAGATCTTTCTCTCTCTCTCTCTCCCTCTCTCTCTGTCTCTATTTCTAGCTCTCTATCTTTCTGTCATGTTAGGACACAGTGAAAAGGCAGACACCTCCAAGTCAGGAAGAGGGCCCTCATCAGAACCCAACTGTGCCAACCTGGGACTGCCAGCCTCCAGAATTGAGAAAATAAATGTCTGCTGTTCAAGTCACCCTGCCTATGGTTTTCTGCTATGGAAGCCAAAGCAGATGAATATACTCACGCAGGATCTCTAGGAGCAGCCTGAGTACAGGTAAAGAATGAGTCCACTCTGCAGCCAGACCTAATGACCACTAGTTTAGCCAGAATCAAGGCCTGTTTCACTAGTAGTCATGTGCTTCTAATAGGAAGGAAAATCACTGTTTCCCTAAATTTCTGCTTCATCTTCAGACTTTCCAGCAGTTAGCTGAAGCCTTATGTACCTTCCTCTCCCAAACTTCAGTCACTAAACATGTTTTCTGTCTTATCTGTACATCACTAGTCTCTTCTCATAGTAACACACAAGTGACTGATGGGCATGACCACTTTTTCCAGGTTGGATGACCAGCTCACCTCTCTCCTGGGTTCCTGCTATGACAGGAGTTCTTGACCTCTTCAGGTATCAGACCCTTTTAGAGAAGACGAGGAAAGTCAACACTACTTCTCCTGAAAAATACATATACATGCACGCCTAAAAATTGCCTATGACTTGGGGGTTAGAAAGATCATAATTCTCCTATAGTAAAGGTAAGAGTCTAAGAATTCATGACCTAGAGACTCACTCTTCAAAATCCTGGTCTTCATATCAAAAGCATCACCTGAGAGCAGAATCTCAGGCCACCCTGGACCTACTGCATTGGAATCTGCATTTTGACAAGAACTCCATATGACTGTATCCACACTGAAGTTTGAGAGGCACCACTATAACAAAATTAATTTATATACATAGTATGGTTGCAATGAGTTATTCCAATTTTGCCCTACCTGCTGGAGAGTTACAATAATTAAGCAATTCCCACTCTGAGAGTCTCTGCAGAAGGAACTGAGAAATGAGCCAATCATCTGCTAGGAAGCAATAAAGATTGGAACTCTTTATCCATTTACTCTTTCCGACCTGGCCTCCCCTGCCCCTTTATTTCCAGTTTTACGTTATGAATATCCCTGCTGAGCATCCCTTCCTGATGAAATATCCCTGATGCTCAAGTTGGAGGGGCAACATGAAAGTTACCAAAATAACTCCTTTTACTGTTCCTTGAACTTCAAACACTAAATCAGATAGAAAAAAAAATGGTGTTCTCTCAAAACATTTCCATATGTTCTGACAATGGAATCTCACTGTATCATTTACAAGCTTCACACACCAAATTAAAAGCTGTAGTTAATTCATCTTCTGGAGATGAAATGACCCCTAGAGTCTGACCTTGGATCAATGTAGCCCGCTGACAAATCAATCTCATTACAGCATGCAATGAGGGAGACACTTCTCTGCCCTCAGCAATTGAAACATGTACAGCTGTTTCTTGTACATATTTTAATTAAACATTTTTATTTTTCTGTGCCCTGAGGCTTTTTGTGAAGGATATGTTTTCCAAGTCTCATGATAGAAATAATGATATTTCATGGTGCAAATTTATGCAACAGAACACAGGTGCCAGAGTTTTTCTACTTGTATATCTGTGTCACAATTGAAGGATGTCAAAGGTGGTTGTCAAGCCTGAAAGTTAGAAAGGAGAGTGGACAAATGGAGGTGAAAGGAAAGCAACATGCATGTGTAATTTTAGAAATGCTGTCATGACCTATAACACCCAAACATTCTCCTTTCTTTTTCTACTCAAACACGCATGGAAGAGGAGAAACTTGTCCATTTAGGGTTGGCTACCAACTTTTTGTTCCATAGATTTATGTAGGTAAATTCCAAGATTTTATGATGTGAATTCTCCTGGGCAAGAGGCTATTGCATGTGAATCCATCTTCATTCCATTTTCCCTCCTCCGAAAGGACATTCAGTAAAGGGTCTCTTCCCAAGACACTGCCGTCCATCCATGTACAAAAACCTCACTCCCCTTCCTACAACTGAAAGAGGCTTCTTTGAAGCACAATCCCTCCCAGCAGCACCTGCACATCCTTCACATACACACACACACACACACACACACTTTCAAACCCTCAAAAACATAGTCAAATGCTGAGTGGATATGCTTAATATTTGTAGTAAGCTTTAGAATTGAATGGAAAGGGTGGACATAGGTGAAAGTATTATTTTTTCTGCAGTAGCCTTGAAGAAAGTAAGGATGAAGGAGACAGAAGGGTCAGAATGTGTTTTGATTTAAAATAGTGTTTCTAACCTAGAGAGATGCTGAGAAATTCTTTGCCTTTGATTCCAAATCTTCACTGTGACAGTGCATTGGCCCTAAATCATGGATTTCCCACCCCTGCCTCTAAAACTGTGTGACTCTGGGCAGTTTTCTAACATTCAACTATTACATCTTATGCATGAAATTTGAGTATATAGCCCTGTCCTGAAATATCTATTTTAAAAGTGTGACTTTTTCAAAGGTACTGTTGGGTTGTATTAGTCAGGGTGATCGATGCGGGATGCTTAAACAAAGGCCCTCCAGATCTTGGGAGATGAACACAATACACGTTTATTTCTCTCTTAGTGCACATTCAGGGACTTTGGGAGGCTCTCTCCCATGATTATAATCACCAGCCCCAGATGCTTCTTCTTGTGACACCCCCATTTTCAACACTAGCCTGTCATGCTCTACACCCAAGGAAAGGAAACCATGGAGAGCCATGTGGGTGGTCTCGTGGCCAGACCAGGAGTGGTCTACATCACTGCCTTCCTCAACCCACTGGTGGGACTCAGGACTGGGCTCCAACCAAAAGAAGGGGAACAGAGAAACAGTCTCCTGTGTAGCCAAGAAGAGGAAAGCAAACAGGCTTTCCTTTCCAGCATGCAAGCTCTGTCTGCTAGAGGGTCTCACCTCTTTTACGTCTGTGTATCACAGCTTTTTGTCAAGTGGTGTACGGGGACTCCTCTAAACTGGACCTTGGTCCTCAACTTGACATTACAGAAAACTGTTTGTAGATCTCATGAAAAGCAAACACACGAATACATCCCCAACACAAGCCATGGTAATACATTTGGCATTGTGAAAATTTAAAACTTCAACATTAGGAATATGTAGAAAAATTTTTGCTAATCCTTTTTTTTCCTATGATGAAATATTTTACAATCTAAAAACACTATGTTATAAGTAAAGCAAAAGATAAACAGTGAATATTTTTGAATACGCATCAAGGAAAGAAGACTCAGAAGGAACCAACACTGCCAACACCTTGATCTAGAACTTCTGGCCTCCAGAATTGTGTGAAAATAAATTTGTATTGTTAAGTTGTCCAGTGGGTATTTGTTACAGCTCCAGGGAACTGACCCAGGGGCCTTGTGTGTGCTTCTGGCTCAACCTGTTCCTCACTGTGTGGTTAGCACGCGTGGACTCTTGAATCTCCCAGACAGACAGGGAGATTTTCAGGGGAGGGACTTTACCTCCTGTTTTGTTTCTGTGGACATAGCAGACTCACTGGCTTTATAACTGGAGTCTTCACTTCAGTCAGCTCCACCCCCCCCAATTCCGTGCCGACACTCCTGCATTCATCTTGAACATTCATCTTGCTGTGTTGTTCATTTTAGTTCTCCGTCCTACCTGGTGTCAAGTGTCTGTTATTCGAGTGCCTACAACTCCTCTCTCGAACCCAGGTCAGTGGTCATTGGTTGGTGGGAGCCCATTGACGATTGATGACAGACTGATGGGAGAACAGGAGGCTGAGAAGGCATCTCAGAAACGATTTCCAAAGCAAAAATGTGACTGAGCAAGTTTCTCTCTTTCCTTCACATCCAGGCTAAGAAATGAATTTTGTACATCATCGATTTCGTTTAGATAACTGGGGACTCGTACAGAGCTAGGAAGCACCTCCTCCAGATGTAACAAGCTGGGATGATTCCAATGGACATGCAAATTAGACCATGACAATCAGGGTAAAACCCCATGATACCCTGGAGCAACCCCAGCCTCCCGGTGTTGACCCTGCCCATCAGTGGTCTGTCTGCTGCTCAAGCACCAGAGGGGACCATGACAACATTCATTGCCACCTGTCAGAGGGATGACCCTCTGTTGGGAAGCAATAGGAGGGCAGGAACCCCAAGTGGCTGGATGAGACAGCAAGAATGGTTTCTGCTCTTTTGGCTCATGAATATGTCCTGGAAAAGGCAAACTCACATATACTGAAAATATGACACTACAGATGGTCATATATCTGAGTAAAACTTCTCCAAGATTATGGTGAGGACAGGAACACATAAGATGGGGTGAACATGTAATATTTTTAGTCAGAAGTAGTCCTGAGAGAGAGGATTTATGAGACCATTTAACCAGGCAGCCTCAGACCACCTCCCCACAGCCTTTTTTTCTGAACACACGCCTGCTTTCACCCTGTGAATGCTTATTATGAGTCAGCCTGTGTTTCTTTACTCTTGTTTTTAGCATTTCCTTCCCACATTGACTATTGTTTTTTCTCTATTACTTGCAGTAAATACACCCCAAGTTTCCACATACAGTCATCCCACGCCCTCTGTCCCTGTCTTCTTTGGAGGGTCACCTGTCATCTCTAAAGTATTGTTATTGTCTTTGCCTGTTTTCCTGGAACCCAGCATAAGGTGTTTTATATGGTATGTAACACATTGTTATTCAACACTGAAACATCAAGAGAGATGGAAACTAGGCTCAATATAGAACAGGAAAAAAGTTGATTATACCCTTGGAAACTACGAATTATCATTTACTGTGTTCTGCTATTCATGAATGTATTACAAATCAGGAGCTGAAGACAAACGTTGGGATATTAACATAAACTGAGGTTTCTTACATTGTCTATAGTTTGAAAGTAGCACTCTTTCGAGGAGAAAGTCATAAACCACTACTACCAGATGTTGTTTTTGGCAGACTTTAATTATTCTCCTAACTGCTTCCTGTCTTTTTAAAAATCTCCATCAGAGACAGCTACTAATTCATTCTTCCCTGCTCTGTTTTCCAGTGAAGGGACGTGCCCCTGGGATTTGGAGCTTTTCTTATGTGTCTGCTATTCCCCACAGGCCTGAATTGTCAAACAATTACAGAATGCCATCAGCAACTCTAGCAAAAGGGCCAAGGGTTTGGATGTGTAAGTGAACAAAAACATTGCATGAGGATAACAAAAGCTAAAGATTGTGACAATGTTAATCTGAACAGAAAGACCAAAAATTAACCATAGACAGATAAAAGCAGAATATTTTTAAAGGGGGTTATTAAGAGATAAGTCACTTTTATGAGGACATATCAGACAGAGGCAATTTGACTATAAGTCAATCAATTGACCCTCCCTCTTCATGACCTTCACAACCACAGCCAGCCTGACAAGAAAGGTTGACATACCTGAACAGATATGTCAAAATCTTGGTTCATTCTAAATAGAGCATAGCGTCCCCATAATTTAAAAACAGAGTTTGTAGTTTAAGCCATCGTGAAGTTTAATCAGGACATTACTTTCCATTTGCCTGACCTGAAAATGATTGTTAAAAAAGTAAATCACAAATTACCTAGAATATTCCAGGCTTGTCCAAATATCTAACTTCTCTTCTCATAGAATAAATATCCTACAATATGCATCATTTACACTTATTAAAATAATGTCATAGGCATTGATACTATCATGGGATTATTTTTTTCAATTTTATTGCACAATTACTTTTATAACACTAATAGAAATAAAGTGATTTAAAATCACTTATAGTAGTGACACCAAGGAAACCAATTCACTGTTACCGTTTGGAATTTTTTAAATCAATTAAATAGTTGGTCATGCCAAACCCCTATATGCATAAGTCCATATGCATTTAAAGGAGCAGTTGGGGACTCCCCTGGCTGTCCAGTGATTAAGACTTCACCTTCCAATGCAGGGGGTGCAGGTTCGATCCCTGGTAAGGTTCGATCCCTGGTCGGGTTCGATCCCTGGTCAGGCAGCTAAGATCTCACATGTCTCGTGGTCAAAAAAGCAAAACGTAAAACAGAAGCAATATTGTGACAAATTCAATAAAGACTTTTTAAAAAGTGGTCCGCATAAAAAAAAAAAAAAAGGAGCAGTTGGACCTTCCTCTCACAGAGATGGAGAGGAGGTGATGGAAGATCAACCTTCCAGACAAGAAGGCTTGATAAAATTGAAAGTACATTACATACAACAGAAATGGTTTCCTTCATCAGGCATCTTAAAGGAAAGAGCAATCTCTGCAAGATGATCAGAATCTGATGGAAAAAAAAGAGAAACTGAAGTCTGAAGCCAGTGATTTCCCTGCAGTAAGATCCTATGAGTCTAAAATTCCATGATCACCTTCAAGGCTTTACTTTGAGAAACCATCTGGATTAGTGGCTAAAGCATGGAAGCAAAATCAGCACACCTGGGCTTCAGACCAACATTTACGTTCCTTGAGTGTCAACATTCCCTACAGTCTAAAATGGGGAAAGTAAAATCCACAGCTCTTTTACTTTCTAATACATCATTTACAGAAAGACTCTGCACCCTTAAGACCAACTCCTGTAAGCTAGAAGTTTAAGAAAGTATCATTATCATACAAAATGTTGCCTTGTAGATTATTCAAAGAATTTTCCCCCCAAAGAATTAAAAATAAATTTAAAAAAAATAAGAATTGTCTTTTGAAGTCCTTTATGAACTAAGTAAGTTTTCCGGATTCATTCATATCTGCATCCACATGGATGCAAATAAAGTCAGTGTGCTCTAATAAGCAATTAATATGAGAATGATTTCCCTTCCTACTGCCCGATCCTGACCACGGTGTGCTAAGCAGTAAAACCAACATTCAATTCATAGACTTCCAACTGGACCATTTTATAATTAGCAAATTATAAACCCAGAAAATTACTGTCAGAAACATCAAGTATAGGACAAAAGGGCCGGCTGACTTCAAGAGGAGGTTTTTTTCTTTCTCCCTAAGGAAAAAGTTTCTACTTATAAATTGGTTTTTCAAAAATTACTGAAATAAAAAAATAAAATTGCACATTCCTTTCCTAAATAGATCTATGACTAAGTTAGCTAAGTATAGGAACTTTTGAAAAGAGAAACATTTTATAAATGTTAAAATTAGACTTTGTGCTTTAATAGCAATTGGATCATTGTTTGATCAATGTTGTCATGGCATTGATTCATTTTAAGTGTCTCAGGGGGAACTGAAAATGTAGATGAATGATAGGGCGCCTTATACCTGATGGTAATCCGCACCAGATACCAGGTATACATAGCCCCTCCTGGCTAACTTCAGGCAATGGGAAAAGAGGGAGTGATTTCTTTCAAGTCACCTTCATTCTCCTTTTGTCTTTTTTTTCCCCCAAGTTTTAGCACGTTTCTCTGGGTATCCAAAGTCTTATTCTGTTACCTGACTCCTGTCCTTGCAATCAGCTTGGTGTCTATTTATCCAGACTAGAGGTGTCCAAATAGGATCTGACTCCTTTGGTCTATTAAAAAGAAACAAGAACAACATTAAAGGCTTGCATTTTCTGTGATCCAGTTTTTTCAGAGCAACATCTAATAACAGAAGCAAATTCTGTTATAAAGAATAAATTACCAAACTACTTTGTATTAAACTGGTTCTATCCAAGGATGGCACCTTATAAACAGTGCTTGAGGACACTCACCCCAAACACCTCATGGGCCAAGACCTCATTCTATTGATTCTTTCCCTTTAACCACACTGAAAACTTCCCAGCCCATTGTCAGGCTCTGTTCCTTACTACTATTCCTTCCCAATTACCTCTCCATCTTTCTGACTCACTCCAAAATTCAGTGAAGACCTCCATGTTTAGCTTATGCTCATTTTTCCCTCCCTAAGTCCAATCATCTTATTGAGTAACTTCAAGGCCATTTAGAAAGCCCATGAAATATGCTTTCCTCAAAGGTTTTTTCACTTTTATGGCTCCAATGATATTCTTTTCTATTTTACCACAGTGATTCGTTCCCATGGTCACAGCCTGGATCTTGTTATCACTTGGAAATTCTTCACATCTGAAAACAGGAACTTCAAGATATCACAAACTCAGCTCCTTCCTCTAGTCCTCTCTTCCTCCCACTGCATTCGTTTTTTAATCTTAGACAGCTAATCATTTAACTCCTCTTGCCTTTACTTTCCTTCTTATCTAACTTACTCATCACAGTGTCAATACCCTCAACTGATTCTTCCATGTCTTTTTGCTGAATTTACCTAACAAATGCTGCAGCTGGACCAATCCTAGTCTTCTACTGTTGCAGAGGATGGCTGAGTCCAGTATACTGGTGCCAGTATAAATTCACTTCACCTCCAATGCTGTGTGTCAGATCAGTCCTTCTACTTCCTAAGGACAACTTCCTCCCCAATTTCCTTTGCTGATTCATAACCCTTATCTTAAGTTTTCTCCCAATGAATTAATTCACAAATCTATTCATTTGCCTAATAGCCTATCTGCTTTTGTATCTTTTCTCCCATTTATTCAGTCATTTATTCAAAAGTGTGTATTAAGAATCTACAACATGCTAAATAATATATCGGGCAATGGGGTAAAAAAAATACATAACAAGAAGTATTTATTTTCAGGAAGCTCATAGTATAACAAAACACACAAGCATACACAGTCACAACATCATGTTTTATGGGCTTTTTATGATGTTAGTGGAAGAAGGCACAACAGAACGTAAAGGATGGGTATCTCTCTGCATATTAGGATTTCAGTTGCTTTTTAGTTTATGTTTTGTACTTATTTGTATTTATTATAAAATGTGTTAATTGGATATGTATTACTTTTATTTTATTTTTTAAATTTCTTTGAAGTATAGTTGATTTACAATGTTGTATTAATTTCTGCTATACAGCAAAGTGATTCAGTTATACATATGTATATATATATTCTTTTTCATATTCTTTTCCATTATGGTTCATCACAGGTTATTGAATATAGTTCCCTGCTATATCATCACAGGATATTGAACACAGTTCCCTGTCCTATACAAGGTAGGACCTTGCTGTTTATTCAATCATAGAATTATTAAATGAAGTCATTACCCGAGGTACTGTATTACTTTTAAAATAAGAAAAGTGAATATAACCAATATTTTATAATAACTATAAATGGAATAAAACCTTTAAAATTTGTGAATTACTATATTGTACACCTGTAACTTATGTAATATTGTACATCAACTATACTTCAATAAAAAAAAATAAAAAGAAAGAAAGGAAGGAAGAAAGAAAAGTGGGTCAGGTTCTCCAAAGAAACTGAGCCAAAAGGATGGGTATATATTTTTTAAGGAATGTCCCCATGCAATTGTGGAAGCAGGCATGTCCAAAATTTTCAGGGCAGACCAACAGTCTAGAAACTCAGGCAGAATTTCCATGTTACAGTCATGAGGCAGAATTCCATCTTCTCCAGGAAACCACAGCTTTTGCCCTTACGGCCTTGAACTGACTGGATGAGGCTCACACATGATATAGAGGGTAATCTTCTTAAAGTCAACTGGTTGTAGATGCTAGTTACACCAACAAAATATCAATACCTTCACAGCAACATCTAGACAAGCATTTGACCAAACAACAGCCTAGCCAAGCTGACACACAAAATTTAACTATCACAGAATGTTATGAACTGAACTGTGTCCCTCCAAAATTTACCTGTTGAAGTCCTAATCCCCCCTATGACTGTATTTAGTGATAGGGCCCACAAGGAGGTAATAAAGATTAAATGAGGTTATAAGGGTGGGGCCTTAATCTGGTAGAACTGCTACCCATATAAGAAGAGGAAGACACACCAGAGATTTCTCTCCACATGCACACGGAGAAGAGGCCATATGAGGACACAGAAAAAGGCGGCCATTTGCAAACCAGGAAGCGGGCTCTCACTAAGAACCATCTTTTATGTACCTTGATCTTGGACTTCCAACCTTCAGAAATCTGATAAAATAAAGTTCTGTCATTTAAATCTGACTGTGGTATTTCATGTCAGTCTTAGCAGGCTAATACACAGGGTTATTATTTAAAAAGAAAAAGAGGGAGAAGGCAAGCTATTAAAGTCAATGATTGGCACTATCCTAATTTTCAAACCTGGCTTTACATCAGATTACTGAGGGAACTTTTACAAGTACAGTTCCCAAACCCAAACCCGGGAGAGTCTCGTTCAGTAGCTGGGGGGTGACGAGCAGCTGCAGGGTCCAGGAAGTAGAAAACCACACACCCGCTGTTTAGAGCAGGAGTCTGCAAAGCAGATACACAGCAAAGAGGGTCCGTGAGGTGGGACACCAGAGTAAAGAAGAAACCTCATGCTTTCTATTTATATATTATATATTTCTATCTAAAAAAAGGAAGGATTTTGGCCTGAATGATATTAAATCTGTGGATTGATGTTTGGGCTCCCTTTCAGCCCAGTCTTAGACAAACACATATGACAGGTACAAGGATGTGGGGCATTGTGCAAAACAAATGAGGTCCCCCCTTGATGAGTTAACAGTTATCCTCACCCCTTGCTCACCCTCAACAAATGCTGTCTTTGATGTCATATGTGTGGCCAACTCACATATGGCAGCAAATAGATGTATGGGTTTAATCAAGTCTCAACTAGGTAGACTCCCAGAAAGTAGACAGCTGGCTTTAAAAGATTCCAGGAGATTCATTTAAGTCTCTATATCATTCAGGAAAATAAGACTGTTATTTTTCCAACTGTTCCCAACTGAAAGCAAAATAAAGCCTATACAGCTCAATTTTCCCAGTAAGCAGAAACAAGAGAAAATAACAGGATTTTACTAAATACTAGTGAAATAAAAGACACAGTATTAATCCTCCTCATAAATTAAGTCAAATGAAAACAAGAGAGAAAGCACTCAAAGTTGTGTTGTGTTTCTTTAAAGAACTCTTCTCTAGGCAACATATTTAACATTCCAGTCCCCTTCAATTCTCCCGTGTTAATCCTGAGAAAAAGTACTTCTACCATCACCACTGACAGAGAAAGAACCTTCCTTGAAGGCTCTCAGTCAATCAGTCTTAATTTTAGGCCCAATTTTTACCTGGCTCATTTTTGCCTGGGGTCTTCTTTTCAGTTTCCTGTATGATATAGAGACTTAAATGAATATCTACAGTGGATTTCAACTTGTTTCTGTTAAAACTGTATTCTTAGAAATATAATTTGTTCTTGTCATGTTCTTAAGACTCTGGAAATTCTTGTCTTCATGGAAAAATAACTTACTAAAAATGTGTGGCTTAATTGTCTTACGATAATTTGCCTGGTTAACAACTCAGTAATTGATGTATCTCTTTTCCTAAATAGCATAAATACTTGTGAGATTGCTATGTCAAATTGAAAGTATACCATCGTTATATTTGTCTTTTCTTATATGCATGATGGTAAAAATAGATTACAGGAGAGAAAGTACTTACTAAACATAAAGCTTACTGTGCAAGTACAGGTGACCGAGGGGGGAAGGGCGGCCTTCCTGATGAGTCCTCTTTAATCTTCAGAAGAGGCAAAGTATGGTGGTCTAATTGGATTTGACAAGAGTCAGCTCAAAACACTCAAAATCATTCAAAGACGATTAGCAGTAAAGACTTATATCCGCCCATATTAACAATCCTACCTGATAGCATTGAGATACTAGCAAAAGATAGTTTGAAGCTGTGGTGATATAAAAGAAATTTTAAAATTATATCCACGTTACCTTTAATATAAGATTTTCCGTTTCTCTTTTAGGACACATTTTGTGTTACATATAATACATTAGCACATTAGTGCACATGTAATCTACTGGATGCTGCTGGGAATTAGAAGGACCACAGGATTTGAGACCTTAATAATGACTATCTCAGTGGGATTGTTGGGTCAAAGTTTCACTTGAAATACACCCAAATGAGAATGAGAGGTAAAAAAAAGTGAAGATAGGAAAAGACCACTCTTAGGAAATTTACTCTAAAGGGTTATAGTGAAATGAACTAGTAGCTGGAGGGGTAATTGTGCCGGCAAAGGATGTCCTAAAGGGAAAAATACAGCCTTTCTATATGCTGTTGTAAATGACATCATAAAAACTAAAATTTGATTATGGAAGATGTAAAGGGAGTATTTCATGCTGGAAAGAACGAGAAAGGATGGAGTACAGTGCACAGGGTGAGATCTGGACTTTGCTGAGACAAGGAAGAGCCACTCCTGTCATTGGAGGGACAGCAGAGTTTATGGCAGGGAGAGGATGAGGAAGTTCTCCTCTGATTGCTCCCCTACGAACTCAGGGGCAAGGCTGTCAGCAGAGAAAAATCCATACATAACAATATCTGTAACTAGTGACCATAAGAGGCTTCATTTCAAATAACAACCCACATTATAAAAGTAGTGAAGTCTATGGTTTACCCTAATTAAGTTGAATATCATCAAATTCAGCAAAGTATGATATATGTATATAATTTACACATAGATAAAACAGCGCACTGACTCCACTGTCTCTTTGTTATGGAGTTACAGTAAAACCTACCCGTTGTTTCCAGGGCCCAGTCCACACTGATCCTCGTGTCGGGTCCTGGTTCCATTGATCCACTTTCATATCTAACACAGTTCTTGTCCCACAATGATCTGCTGGATACTGCGTCCTCCTTCTAGACTTTCATTGCCGTTTTCAGAAAAATCCAGTATTACTCAAAGTTTACATAGAGTAGATTCAGCCCCCGACTCTACTGCTCCCCAACCTGCTGGCAGATACCCATCTCAGCTGAACACTCCCTTTGCACAAAGCTTCAGTAACCCTCAGTTCTCATTTGTGTGTCCCCCCACCAGTTGCCGACTTCCTCCAGTCAAGAAAAGGAAAAGTCCTTTTAGGATGGATATGAATTGAAAAACAAATGTTTCATTAGGCAAAAACTTAAATACTGAGGTGCTTCCTGCTTTCTGTAGTATGAGGAGTTGCCCTCTGACTGCAGGTCTGGGAATCCACCGTTTTCCAACTTGCCTCCCAGTATCATGCCAACGTGGCCAATAGAAGCAGTTCAAGGTGATAAGGAAGCACAGAGAAAGGAGTTCATGGAACTAACAACCACTCCCAGTGAGGACACCGGGGTTCACAGCAAAGTCCTTTGAGAGCTTAAAGCCTGCCCAGCCTGCTTCTTTTCCATTTCCTGGACTAAACAGACCCTTTTCTCCTCCAAGCTCCCCCACGATTATTCTCCATGATTTTTCACTTTCTGCACAAACACATGGAATCCTGATAGTCAAAGCACATAAAGGGCCAGAAGCGCTTCCAGTTAAACCATCTTTTTAAACAGCGCTCTCTGGCAGTGTTAGAGCTATTAATTGTGGCAGAGAAAAAACAAGTTACATAACCTGCCTGCTCTCACACGTTATTCTTCTTATTATCACCACATGATTAACTCGACCAGAAGATGAGCTAAATTTCAGAAGAGTCCTTTCCAGTTCAGGAAAAGGGCACAGCAAATTTAGGGGCCAGGAACATGGCAAAACACAGCTGCATAAAAACTCACCAGAAAGGTTTTGCAATCGAAGGCCACATTTGATGGGTCTCACTTTGCTAAAAAGCAATTCTTGGCTTGAGGGGCAGAGATGGGACACAGGGCAACATGACACCATGGGGTTATCAACAGAAGGAATGACAGACGTGTCCCCCTCTGCCCTGGGTTTGCTAGCATTCAGACCAAGCTCATCATGTTTTTATTGTGCCTCTCTTTACCTACTCATGTCCAGTTTTCTCTTTAGGGAATTCTGTCTGGAAAGACTTAAAATCACTGACCTGCCATGTCTTTTTTATACTGCACTCAAGAGCCAGTGGGTTTCTGGTGAGGAGGGAAGCTATTAAAAAGCTAAAAATACACTTAAGTCCTCTTCTAGTTATTCATTTTCTACTTCACACTTAAATTTTAAAGAAGAAATTTGTATCATGATTGTTAACAGAAGGTACCTCATCCTCCAATCCACAGGAATTGCTGGTGAGATGCAGCGCTAACTTCAGAAACCTGAAAATTGCACAGGGAAGAGATCAGGTGGGTAAGACGACTCCACAGCATGAAAGGAGCTAGGAATTCTGAAGAACTCGATATTTCAATCTTCCATGAAGGAAAAGAAGCTTTTACCTTAGTCATGCAAACACTCTTAATGATTCCACTTCACATTCAAACCAGGGAGGTCTAAAGTGGCTGAAAATTGAAGCTACTCTCAAATTCCATAGGCATCTACTTAGCTGGTACCTATAAGGAACAAAGCTCTTCACACAGAATAATAAAAATAGGACATTAGTCACCCCACTACAACATTTGTACATCCTAGGTAAGAAAAATCCAGGTAAACCAAATTTTTCAGCCTTTTGTTTCTTGGGGAAAATAATTCTATTTGATTAATTCCATTAAAATGCCATCTCTATTTATAGATTTAGGCCAAACTGCAAGACTCATATTAACTTTATTGATCTTCAGTAAAGTTAAGATCTTGGGGAAAATAATTCTATTTGATTAATTCTTGGGGAAAATAATTGTTTCTTGGGGAAAATAATTCTATTTGATTAATTCCATTAAAATGCCATCTCTATTTACAGATTTAGGCCAAACTGCAAGACTCATATTAACTTTATTGATCTTCATCTTCATCTGATCTTGCCATCATTTTGCATTTGGTCACATACCAAAGAGATGTATGTCTTAAGGTATGAGTAAAATTTAGAAACTAGCAGCACTAAACCTTTGCCACTATTCCCATTAACAACCCCAGATAACATAAATCTGTACTCCAAGGATTTAAAATCTACTCCATGGTCCTTTGGCAAATAGAAATTCAGTCAAACAGTGAACGCTAACAGGAAGAGGAGCAGAAATGAAAAGGGACCAAAGTGGTCCAGGAGAATATAAAGGAATGTTCATTTTGAACAGAGAGATGGAAGTGACCATAGCATGTGAAGAGCTCTAGGAAAAACTCCAAGGTGAAGGACAGTTGATTTAGGCCTTGGAAGTTGAGCTCACTTTGAAGATATGGGGAGAAAGACTTAGAGGCAGATTCCTCTTAGGTAGGTGAAGAGGGTTAGCAAAGTTGGAGGCTCAGCAAAACACAGAACAGCTGCAGAGGGTAGTTTCCAACAGGTGAGGCTCATGGAAAGGAACAGAGAACATAAAGAGAGTCTGGTGCTAGACTATAGGAAGCCTTGGACACCAAGACAAGGAATTGACATCGATCCTCTAGAAAGCAGGGAAACACTGAACATTTTAGAGATGAATAATGATGTAATAAAGCACCATTTCAAGAAGGTTAGACTTCTGTTTGTGTACGTCATGGAGGAGCTAGAAATGGTAGGTTGAAAGCTGTTGCACAAGCACAAGGCAGAAGCCATAATGACCTGAAATGACATGACACGGAGGGAATAAGCAGGGGGAAGATGGCTGTGAGACTTGATGGCCAGAGACACAGAGCCCAAGGGAAGAGTAAAAACAAAAATGCTTTCACTTGAAGGGACTTAGAAAAAGGCAATGGTAAAGGAATTGGGGAAATTGAGATGAGACGCATCTTTGAAAATAATATGCACTCACACTCAAAGGTGAGAGAACAGCAGAATAACTGCTAATGCCAGGATGAAGTTCAGGATGTGGGACAAGACCTGGGAAGAGAGGTCAGAGCTTGCCATCTATTTGGGAGTCACCAGTGTCATGTTGAGCACTCAGAGGTAGAGATTATGGAGAGAGAAAAACGGGGATGAAACCTTGAAACTTAGAGAAGGGCAATATGGAGGTGATAGAAGCAGATACTGGCAAGTTAAGAGAAGAACGAGAAAACAGAATCATGAATATAAAAGAGAAGTCGGGGGCTTCCCTGGTGGCGCAGTGGTTGGGAGTCTGCCTGCCGATGCAGGGGACACGGGTTCGTGCCCCGGTCCAGGAAGATCCCACATGCCGCGGAGTGGCTGGGCCCATGAGCCATGGCCGCTGAGCCTGCGCATCTGGAGCCTGTTGCTCCGCAATGGGAGAGGCCACAACAGTGAGAGGCCTGCGTATCGAAAAAAAAAAAAAAGAGAGAGAAGTCAGAGGTGAAGAAAGAATGGTTAGCAATGCTGAAGACTGTTGAAAGATCCAAAGGAGGTTTATGAAAAGATCATTGGATTTGCTGACCAGTGGGGTATTGATAATTATTGAAGCATGCAGTTTCAGCAGGATGAGGGAGACCAGAGAAAGACTGCAGTGGAAAGAGGTAGAAATAGAGGCTATATGTGGGCTGCAAGTAGATAGTGAAAGCAAGGCAAGACTTGGGATGCAACTGGAGGAGATAGAAAGCTGAAGGAAACAATTAAAGCTAGAGAGGAATGAGCCATTGGTAGTGAACAGACTGGAGAGTTAAATAGTTAAAAGAATTGAGAGTTAGTTGAAGGAGTGGTCTGACCTGTTTACTTCTGATATTTGTCAGAATGTATCTTAGCTATAGACCCAGGCCCAGATCTCTTCTACATAGAGCTGGAAATACTTGTAAAATGAGTCCTCTGGAGTCAATATTCAAGTCAAAGAAAGAGGTGCAATCTCCATAACTACCACCTTGCAGAAGCTTAGCTGTGGAGGAAGAGAGAGGGAGAGAGAACATGCCTTGGAGGAATATTGATCTGGAAGATGAAAGTAGTTATCAGCTGCAGGAGAGAATTACCAGAGAGTAAGATTTTAAAAACACCCAAAAAGCGTTGAAGGAAAAATATTTGTTCAGATTCCAGTGATTTCAAAATTTGGGTTAATCTAAATTTTATATCTAAGCCCTATGCTAATGGTGTTCATTAATTTTATAAAGGAGTGCAGAGAATTGGTGAAAATATCTGAGAAAATAGACTTTCTGAGAATTTTTATATTATCAGTTATTAAAAATATTTTTATGCTATTATCAGTGTTTTTGTTATTTTATGGACTGTAAGTCAGGCACCTAAACCTACTAAATAAATTTTTATTGGATGGATGGATGGATAGATGGATATACTCTGGAATACCAGGGTGGTATTAGTTCTTACAGCATGTTACTAAAACCAGATTTGACTCTCAGTCATTGCTTATATTCGAAAGAAGTTTATCTTTAATGAAAGACAAAATTCTAACATGCCTGAGGTAGTGCACACCGTGCAAATCCTCCTTCCACCTAAACATTTGGAATGAGGTTCAACCTCATGACCATGGAAGAGCTGTCATCCAAACTGGGAAGCAGGAAACTAGTGTTTCAGGCTCATTTCTGTCCTGCTTAACAGCTGTCTTACTTATTGAAAGCCTCAGGCCATCAGTGGCTTCAGCTACTCTTCCTGATAATTTTGCCTTCTTTTGCCTCTAGCAAAAGACTCCTTAGAGTTCACTTCCTTGCCTGAGGCCTCTGACATAGATAATCAGAAGCGACAGGTCTTCCAGGTCAAACATTGAGGGTAGAACCCACAGGACAAGCCATGGTTCCTCCTGAGCTCCCACTGCAGGAGGATAATACGATACAAAGCTCATAAAACCACAAAAGCAATGCAAACAGAAGGGAAGGCAATAGTGAATAAAGGATGTCAACAAAATTCTGGGATAGAGCAGATGGGTGAGTGGAAACTGATTTAGCAGAGCAGAGAGAGTATAAATAAAGTGCCTGCAGTGAGGGAACAAGAGGGAGTTATGTTATGTCGCAGAATGAAGAAGGTCCAGGACCAGGTACCATCCTAGGGAGGAACACCTGAAATCAGTCTGTGGGAGAAGCAGAGCCTCCACCGCACCCCAACCAAATGCTGGAGTTTTCTTTCTGGAGAGGTTGAACCACAGAGATCCTAATCCCAGGGCCACCAGCCCAGCCCACGGCAGGTTGCCTTCCTGAAGGTGGCATGGAACTGGAGCAGTGCTCTTCAACTCAACTCTCCAAGATGATGGGAATGCTCTGGAAGCTACAACTGAAAAAGTATTTTTTAAATTTTTATTCATTTTAATGACTTCCCTCGTGGCACAGTGTTTAAGAATCCTCCTGCCAATGCAGGGGACACGGTTTTGATCCCTGGTCCAGGAAGATCCCACAAGCCGTGGAGCAACAAAGCCCATGCACCACAACTACTGAAGCCTGCGTGCCTAGAGCCCGTGCTCTGCAACAAGAGAAACCACTGCAATAAGAAGGCCGCACACAGCAACGCAGAGTAGCCCCCTCTTGCCACAACTAGAGAAAGCCTGCATTCAGCAACAAAGACCCAATGCAGCCAAAAATAAATAAAACAAATTAATTTATAAAAAAAATTTTCTGTACAGGATAACACAGGTCTAGAAACTGCACGCTAGTGTCCCAGTGCCCTTACCCTCACCCAGAGCCCAGAGCAATGTCAGCCAATTATGACACAGGCAGGAGAGGACAGAAAATTACTCTTGGAGGACCAACCAGACCAAGAAGAAAGACCTAGAGACTGACATTTGTGGGTTCTCCAGCAGAACGGTGAGGTCTCTTCATCAAGACTACCATCCTCAGGAAGACACTCAATTTCACGGTACGTCTAGTCAGATTTGTATCAACTCCCTTTCAAAACCAGAGGTGGGCAACCAAGCACCATGAGTCATTTGAAGGAAGCCTCCAACATGTAAGGACAAGACCAACACAAAGACAATTTTTTAAGAAGTGGGTAGGGAGAAAAAAAAGCCAACAACCAAAGGAACTCAAAACAAGCTGGCATGGTGCAGGGAACATAAAACTTTAAAATCGCACACACACTAATAATCTCAAAGAGAAAATGAAAGGTAGTGCTACCGTGAAAGGACAGCATGCTGTGGGCAGAAGCATGATGGTTATCAGAAAACAGGACCACAGAGGCCCCGAGGAAATTAAAAACTAATGGAGAGAACATTCAAGAGGAGCAAGGAAGGTGGAGGAAATCTCCCGATGAAGGGCTGAGACCAACAGGAACAGACGCTGCACAGGAGAGGCCAACTCCAGGAGGAGACTCTGAGCCTCGTAGGTTTCCTTGAAATTCAAGGTGGAGCTTGGGCTCCCATGGGCTGTACACTTGCTAAGGTGCAGGGTCAGGGACCAGGAGATTCAGGCAAATTCTCTCACCGCATGTGGCTGAGAAACTGTAGCTGACACCTGGATTTTACTTGGAACATAGAGTAATTTAGCCTGGGAGCCCATGTACTGCAGAGCCCCTGGGTGTGATCCCCCATGCGGTGATGAAGGGCAGTCCCCGAGGCCTGACAGCCTTCACGTTTCAGGATGGCCCCGAGTGGCTTGGGTTTCACAAACTGCCTCATGAAGTAGGCATATGACAATGAAAACTTTCCAATTTAGAGCAGCTTTGAACAAACATTTATTTAGAACAAGAAGATAATAAGCAATTATTTTCAGTTCTAGAACATCCCAGATGTTGTTTATTAGAGTATGCCAATCAGAAACAATTGTTTCATATATATGAACTCATTTTCAAGAATTCCCAGGGATTCATTTGAGCAGGACAGAAAAACTGCTTCAAAGCCCAATCCTAAATCTAAGGAAGCCACCAAAGGGAAAATGTGAAGGCTGGGGTGTGAACCCCTCACTGAGACACTTCAATTAAATTCTGGCTTAATAAACACAGTCTTTTTATTTAAGTACCTTAAAATCGATAGACTGTTTTTCTCATTGATTTTTTCCCTGGGTTTGTTTTTTGTAAAATGTGAATCATGTCAAGTAAAACAACCTCCACATTTTAAAAACTGAGAAGCATGACATAACTTGCACTGCAGAATTCGGGCTCCTGCCAGCATCCCTAATCGTCAGTATAGCTAAATACTTAGAGAGGTCGCAGAAGACCGGAGTTCAAATCATGTCTCTCATATTTGGTGGCTCTGTGACCTTGGGTGAATCATGTAACCTGTCTGAGCTTTGGTTTCCTCCTCTGACACAGGTGGCATTATGCAGTAAGCTGAAAACTGTCATAAAATTGAAGATGCTGTTTATTGAAGGGGAGCTAAAGTCCAGAAATATCACGTGTGCACACCAGCAGTGTGGATTTAAGAACGTTAGTGAAGATTTAGCTGTCCAAATAAAAATATATCAGAGTCACTTGTTTAATTGAACACATTATATTTAACACAATATAGCTGCTACCTTCTTCAGAAGACATTCATCAGTATTTGCATTCCAATTCCCTGCATATTGAAGTTTCACAGAAAACTGCTGTTGGTCTTTTATATAAAATTAGCAAAAAGCGTCTTTTCAAAGCTATTTTTTAAAATATTCCATATCTCTGTCAACATACACACACATGCACTATACGTACCCATATCCAGAGTGTGCTTCATTGCAAAACGTTACTTATGGTACTGATTTTGCCTGCTTGTAGCCGATTGGTTGAACTAAGAAAATTATTATTCATTTTACCCTGTTGATATCTCTTGAAGACTATGATAATGCATTACCACTGAAAGTGATCACTGTTGCAAAGACCTCATTTGTCATTTAAAGCTGCACCTCTAATTTGCAACCACCTAGAGGGGTGGGGTAAGGGAGAGTGGGAGGGAGATGCAAGAGGTAGGAGATATGGGGATATATGTATATGTATAGCTGATTCACTTTATTATAAAGCAGAAATTATACAACATTGTAAAGCAATTATACTCCAATAAAGATGTTAAAAAAAAAAAAAAGCTGCATCTCTAGAGACCTCACTTGAAGAACAACCACCCTACAGGAAGAAAATCCTGAAGAATCTGCTTCCCTACTCTGGTCTGTCTTTATAGACACCATTCAGTATAGCAAAGCAATCTGGTTTATACATTCGTGTCTGCTGGATTCACCTATATGTCAACTGGCAAAGCAATGAAACATAAGCAGGGGAAGTAGCAAGATGTTCAAATGAGTATTGTTGATGGATGGAAAGGCCTGAAGATCCTTACACAGCTATTATCAAAGGATGTTTTGTGACTGCATCAGAAGGAGGTGGCACCCACCACAGTTGTTCCAATGATCACTTCTTGGAATTTGGAAACTCTGGGAAAATTCTTCACTTAAAAAAAAAAACATTTACCAAGGTTGAGGAGACAAGATGGTGGAGTAGAGTGACATGAGCTCACCTCCTCTCATGAGAACACCAAACTCACAGCTGACTGCTGAACAACCATCAATTTAAAAAAAAGACTGGGGACTTCCCTGGTGGTGCAGTGGTTATGAATCTTCCTGCCAATGCAGGGGACATGGGTTTGATCCCTGGTCCAGGAAGATCCCACATGTGTCACAACTACTGAGCCTGTGCTCTAGAGCCCGCGTACCACAACTACTAAAGCCTGTGCACCTTCTCTTGTGCTCTGCAACAAGAGAAGCCACCGCAATGAGAAGCCCGCGCACCACAACAAAGTAACCCCTGCTCGCCACAACCAGAGAAAGCCCACACGCAGCAACAAAGACCCAACGCAACCAAAACTAAAAATAAATGAATAAAATTGAATCTAAGAAAAAAAAGACTGGAACCTACCAAAAAAGATATTCTACATCCAAAGACAAAAAAGAAGCCGCAATGAGACGGTAGTGGGGTGCACTTGCAAAATAATCAAACCTCGTACCCTCTGGGTGAGTGACCCACAAACTGGAGAATAATTATATCATGGAGGTTCTCCCACAGGAGTGAGAGCTCTGAGCTCCACATCAGGCTTCCCAGCCTAGGGGTCCAGTATCAGGAAGATGCACCCAGAGTGGATGTCATTTAATTCAAGGTCCTCTACAATATTCTTAACAAGTGTCACAAAAGTTGCCACACAGAGTCAGTGATGGTGTAGAACAAAGATACAAGCTGGGGCAGGGTGAGGAGAAGAGGGGCCCTGAATTGGGGGCTTAATGGCAGGGTTGGGGCCCTCTTGATTTTAGACTCTTCAAATAACAATCCTTGGAGGCCACTTTCAGAAAAAAAGTCCTGGAGCCTTTATGGTGAGCTTCCTGTGGGCAAAGATAAAGCCCCACACCTCTCTAGACATCAAAACCCTCCACATGATGTCCATAAGTATGTCCCAAACTTCTCTGATGACAAGTTTCACCTGGGACAGTTTCACCTCTTAAATGCTAATGTAGATTCAAATCCCCAAGAAGAAGAGGGTTTTGTTAAAATGCAGGTTCTTATTCAGTAGGTCTAGGATGGGGCCCATGAGTCCCCACTTCTAGCAAGCTCTCAGGTGACACCCATGTTTTCGATCCAGAGACCATACTTAAAGTAGCTATAATTGGGGGACTGTAGAGTCATCAAGTGTCCGAGGTGTTTCTTATTATCAAGGAAAAAGCAGAAAGACTGGATATTGGCTTAACACATAGTAATTTCTAAGTGGAAGCTTACTGAGTGATGGATGGATGGATAGTGGACGGATGGATGAATGGATGAATCAAGTGAGTGAATAAACCAATAAATGAAATAATGATACCCTTTCTGACCTTTAGCTCCTCTTCTGTAAGATGGGGCAACACCTGACTTACAGGTTCTGGTGAAACTTGGAAGAGAAGGAAAGGGAGAGCTTCATTCCAGGCCCACACACTACCCGGCCTGGGTCTAACTCTGCATCCCCGGTTCCCTCTGGTGTAAAATGATAACAATGATAATTGTGGGTACCTGGTAGGCTTGTTGACAGTTCTATCACATTTAAGAGTTTATCCTGTGGTAAGTGGTCCAGTAATTGCTGGCTACACAGAAACCTATAGATAAGAAAGTTTCACAAAGAATAGTGTTTTGAAAGGTAAAATCTTGCTCTTTTAGATTTTCCTTGTTCAGAACGGATGGCAAAGGAACTGACTGAAATTGAACTCTGTCCCAAGAAATACAAATTTTGCTAAGACAAAAAGTGTTGCTAGTAAGATTAGTTTTGGTGCTTTTAGGAATGATTAGTATGATGTCCATATTTTTAGCCTTTAACCTCTTGGATCATTTCTATAATGGTTACATTCATAATAATAGGCTAAGATTTGTACTTATATATCAGCCTGTAAAGCATATTTTGATAGTATCTACACTGCCAATTTTGAAAAATTCATAATCTAAGGGCATAGTTACTATTTTTCCAAAACTAATAATTAAGTTATTCTAATTATTCAATACAAATATTAAATCATTAAAATACTGATATAAGAAGCTTTCTCACTTTAAGTTTTGACAAAAGAATTACTTGTTTGACTCAAAGGATTTAATATTGAAAACCACGTAGTTTTATAAAAATCCTCTTTTTCTATTTAATTATCAATAGAAAAAACTCAAAGTCTAGTATAGTCAGAAAAAGCTTTCACAATCCTTCAAGAACAAATGTGTTTTTCTCATGGATGCCTGGCCCATCAAGCTATAAAGCTGGGCATGCACAGCAGCACCCCATCATTGAAAGGAAGTGGTGTACACAGGGCTAGGCTGAGCAGGCCCTGAAGACAAAAATAAGTTACCTAGAGAAGTGGTCCAGATGTCCATGGTCCCAACTCCTGCTACCCTGCCTTCTCTACCATTGCCTTCTTCTCACAGGTGAGAACCCAGAGAGAAGTGAGTTTTCCAAGGCCACGTTGCTGGGTCAGGTCCCCTGATTCCCAGTCCAACAGTTCTCCATTATTCCATTCCACCTGGACTCCAAAGAGAAAAAATAATATTTAACAAGCTGGCCTTGAACCCTGATAACAACAATGGATGCATTCATGAGCACAAGTTTTTGTGCAGTTCTGCACCAGCAGGATTCTGAATTCTCTCAGATTTTATATTTTAATATTTGGCAGTGTTTTGAGTGATAAGTGGCCTTAAAGTATTCAGTTGCAAATAATATATATTAAAAATAATTTGGGGGTACTTCCCTGGTGGTCCAGTGGTAAAGAATCCACCTTCCAATGCAGGGGATGCAGGTTTGATACCTGGTCGGGGAACTAAGATCCCACATGCTGCAGGGCAACTAAGCCACATGCCACAACTACTGAGCTTGCATGCCTCAACAAGAGAGGCTGTGTGCCACAAACCTCAGAGCCCACACGTTCCGGAGACCACACACCACAAATGGAGAGAAGCCCACACACCACAATGAAAAGCCAGCCCATTTCACAGCAAAAGATCCCGCATGCCTCAGTGAAGACCCCATGTGCCACAGCTAAGACAGGATGTAGCCAAAAAAAAAAAAAGAAAAGAAAAAAGAAAAAAAGAAATAAATATTTTTAAAAGCAATTTATAAAAATAAATAAATTTTTATGTGTCACTCCTGTGTTCTGGAAATAGATACCTGTCAGCAACTTGATTATACAGAGGTTGTTATGGGATGAGAGAAACACGTTATCTGCCCCAGTACCACTGCTGGCCACCAGACAGTCATGGCGAGATTGAGGCCATTGAGGGCAGCAGAGAGGCAGGTGTCTGTGGTTAAACATTGACATGCTGTCCATAGTCTTTGTCAATTAAATGCTCCTTGATAGCCAACTAGAGATCTGTTCACAACCCGGTCTCCTGAGCGTTGATTATATTTTAGTCATTCCAGTGTTGAAATACTCAGTCTCAAGTGAAGAAAGAAAGAAACATCTGGTTGTATTTGCATTTTGTAACACATCAGAATAGGTCCCTTAAAAGAATAAACAGTTGTGAATAAGAGTATTTGCAAAGAAGTAGGTATATATGGACTCTTTAAACAAAAGGATCAAAAGTGATCATGGTGTTAAGGGCTTAATATCCAAAATATGCAAACATACAACTCAGCATTGAAAAAACAAACAACCCAATTAAAAAATGGGCAGAGGACCTGAATAGATATTTTTCCAAAGAAGAAGATATGGCCAATAGACACATGAAAAGATGCTCAACTTTGCTAATCATCAGGGAAATACAAATCACAACCAAGTTATCACCTCACACCTGTCAGAATGACAAGTATCAAAAAGACAACAAATAACAAGTGTTGGTGAGAATGTGGAGAAAAGGGAACCCTAGTACACTGTAAATTGATACAGACACTGTGGAAAACAGTATTGAGGTTCTTTTTAAAATTAAAAATAGAACTTCCATATGATCTGGCAATTCCACTTCTGAGTATTTTTCCAAAGAAAATAAAAACACTACTTAGAAAAGATATATGCACCTCTATGTTCATTGCAGCATTATTTACAATTGCCAAGATGTGGAAGAAATCTAAGTGTCCACTGATAGATGAATGGATAAAGAAATTATGGTATATACTTATATACAATGGAATATCATTCCAACATAAAAAGGAATGAAATCTCATCATTTTTGACAACATGAATGGATCTAGAGGGTATTATGCTAAGTTAAATAAGTCAGATAGAGAAAGACAGTGTATGATTTCACTTATATGTAGAACCAAAAAAAAAGATGAACAAACAAAACAGAAACAGACTCATAGATACAAACAGACTCATAGAGAACAAATAGGTGGTTGCCAGAGAGATGGGGGATGGGCCGATGAGTGAAATAAGTGAGGAAGGTTAAGAAGTACAAAATTCCAGTTATTAAATAAATGAGTCATGGAGATGAGATGTACAACATGGGAAATATAGTGAAACATATTGTAATAACTTTGTATGGTGACAGACAGATGGTAACTAAACAAAATGGTGATCATTTTGTAATGTATAGAAATATTGACTCACTGTGTTGTGCACCTGGAATTAACATAGTTTTGTAGGTCAATTATACTCCAATATTTAATAGATAGATGATAGATAGATGATAGGTAGATAGATAGATAGATAGATAAATAGATGAATGTTTGAATAGTCATTCAGTCTGCTGTGACAAACATACCATAAACTGGGTGGTTTATAAACACCAAACACTTTCTTCTTACAGTTCTGGAGGCTGGAAAGTCCAAGATGCTGGTAGATTCAATGTCTGGTAAGAACCTTTTCCCTCATTCATAGAGAGCATCATTTAGCTGTGTCCTCACAGGGTGGAAGGGGTTAGGAATCTCTCTGTAGCCTCTTTTATAAAGGCACTAATCCCCTTCAAAAGGGCTCCACCCTTATGACCTAATCACCTCCCACAGGGCCCATCTCCAAACACCATCAACTTAGAGGTTAGAATTTCAACATATAAATCTGAGAGTGGGATGGGGGAACATAAACATTCAGTCCTTTGCAGATACTTTTGGTTAAAAATGAGTAAGCAAAGAACATGTATACCATGTAAAAGGAGCTGACCTCTTTTACATTAAGGCTAAATACAGTCTTACTGCAAATAGTATAATATATTGAGTCAATCATCAGCTTGACACTGATTTTATTTTATTTTTAAACCACTTTGAGATATGACTGACATTAAAAATGTGCACATATTTAATGTACACAACTTGGTGAGTTTGGAGATTAATATGCACCCATGAAACCATAACCACAATCAATGCCATAAACATATCAATGATTTCCAAAAGTTTCCTCTCACCTCATTTATTTATTTGGTAGTAAGACCACTTAATGTAAGATATGTAAAGGTGTTCAACATAACTAATCATGAAGGAGATACAAATTAAAATCTCAACGAGCTATCACCTCATTAGGATGTTAGGATGGCTGTTAGGATGGCTATAAAAAACAAAAACAGACAAACGAAAAATGACAAGTGTTGGCAAGGATATGGAGAAAAGGGAACCCGTGTATAAGGTTGGAGGGAATGTAAATTGATGCAGCCACTATGAAAAAGAGGTTCCTCAAAAAATTAAAAATAGAACAACTATATAATCCAACAATCCCTCTTCTGAGTATATACCCAAAGGAATTGAAGTCAGAATCTCAAAGAGATGTCTGCTCTCCCAAGTTCATTGTGGCATTATTTACAATAGCCAAGACATGGAGGTAATCTAAATGTTTATTGACAGATGAATCAATAAAGGGAATGTGATGTGTACACACAATGCAATACTATTTGGCCTTAAAATAAGAAGGAGGTTCTTCCATTTGTGACAATCTGGATGAACCTGGAGAACACTGTGCTGAGTAAAATAAGCCAAGCTCAGAAGGACAAATACTGCATGATCTCACTTATATGAAGAATCTAGAAGAGTCAAACTCGCAGAAACAGAGAGAAGAAGGGTGGTTGCCCGGGACTTGTGGGAGGAGCAAATGGGGTGGTATTGGTCAAAAAGTACAGAGCTTTGGTGATACAAGATGAGTAAGTCCTAGAGATCTACAGTATAACCTAGTGCCCATGGTTAATAATGCTGTACTATGTACTCAGAAACTTGCTAAGAGGGTAGACACTGATTTAAATGAAAGTTAGAAGAATTATACAAATAAAAGGTTATTTCAATCTTTCTATTGTCTGCAGTGATTTGGATCCATACTCCGAAACGTAAACTCCCTCGAAAATTTCTGAGCTATCAGTGATAAACTACTATGTTATGACAATTAGTAAAATTAAAACATTCCATGATAACAAAAATAACAAAGTACCCAGGGGCTAGCTTAACAAGGTCTGTACAGGACTTTGATGAAGAAAACGAGGAAGATGTTCTTAAAGGAAAATAAAGATGACTTGAAAATATGAAATATGATGTTAGGAAGACTGACTGACTACTGTAAAGTTATTACAAATTTCTTCAAAATTAAATCAAAATCCCAATAGTGTATTTTTATTACATCACAAAATAGACTTGAAGCTCTTTTGGAAAAATAAATAAAGGTAGATAATTAGGAAGATACTGTAAAATTAATGAAGGCAGCTTTTCCTACTAAATATTAATACTGAATATAAAACTGCAATAAACAAAGCAGACTAGAACTAGTAAAATATTAAAACAAGTTATTTAGGAATGATTAATTTCTGGGTAATTTAGATTTACTCTTTTATATTCTTCTGTGATTTTTATGGTGACCATGAACTTTTTTCATAATTAGACACAATACAATATTTTTGAAAAGTGATAATCATTTCCTCCACTCTCCTCCCTCATTTGTACTTGTTTCATAGTTTTACGTGCATTTTACAATTTACTTCCACAGCACATCAATGTTCTTCTTCTCTACTGGTTAATCCCATCAGTGCATAAACATCTTTCTATCTTAAAAAAAATCCTCCCTGAGGTTAAAAGGTACAAATTTCCAGTTACAAAATAAATGAGGCAAGGGTATAAAATGCACAGTGTGGAGAATATAGTTAATAACTATGTAATATCTTTATATGGTGACAAGTGGTAACTAGACTTATCATGGTGATCATTTTCAAATATATAGAAATACCAAAGCACTGTGCTGTGTGCCAGGAACTAACATAGTGTTGTAGATCAACTATACTTCAAAAACAGACAGATAAGCTCATAGAAAAAGAGATCAGATTTACAACTACTAGAGGCAAAGAATTTGACAGAGGGGAAATTGGAGGAAGGTGGTCAAAGGTACAAACTTCCAGTTATAAGACAAATAAGTACTGGGTTGTAGTGTACAACATGATAAATATAACGAACACTGCCATATGTTATAAATGAAAGTTGTTAAGAGACTAAATCCCAAGAGTTCTCATCACAAGGAAAAAATATATTTTTTTTCTATTTCTTTACTTTTGTATCTATATGACATGATGGGTGTTCACTAAACTTATTGTGATCATCATTTCATTATGTATTAAGTCAGATCATTACGCTGTACACCTTAAACTTATAAATGCTGTATGTCATTTATATCTCAATGAAACTGGAAGAAAAAAAATCATCTCTTGACCCTCATGCCCACCTCCAGTCTCCTCTCTCCTTCATAGCACATTTCCTCTAAAAAGGAAGTTTATCAGTATTGCTTCCACACACTTACATCCCATTTCTCCCTCCACTCATTCCAATAGGTCTTCTTTGCCCATCACTTGGCTACCTGGCACTTACATTGCACTTGGAAAAGTCACTAACAACCCCCATATTTCCAAATTCAATGGTCACTTCTCTGTCTTCATTTTACTGGACATATCAGTGATATTTGTCAAAGTTGACCAGTTCATCTTTCTTGAAGCATATTCCTTCTAGTCTTCTCTGACTCACACAAACTTTATCATTCATCATATTGTATTACATAACTCATCATATAATTTTCTCTTTTCTTATGTGTCTTCCCCATGTTGCATGGTGACACCATGAGTTACTCACTACCTGCTTTACTTTTTAAACATAAAGATATTATAAAGAATTAGTACTTCTGAAATGTCTGTCACAGATTTTTGATTTCCACAGTTCACAATGTAGTGGGGAAACAGCATGAATATTAATGAAATGTCTGGCAAACACCACACCATGGTACACAACCAAGGTCTTAGTTGGGTGGTGTGTTAGTCAGGATTCTCCAGTGAAGCAGAACCTATAGGATATACAGAGACATGTAAGAGATTTATTATAGGAATAGGCTTACAAGGTTATGGAGGCCTAGAAGTCCCACAGTCTGCTGTCTGCAAGCTGGAGAACCAGGAAAGTCAGTGGTATAATTCAGTTTGAGCCCAAAGACCTAGAGCTGGATGGCTACTGGTGTCCAAAGGTCCAGGAACTAGGAGCTTTGATACCTGAGGGCAGGAGGGGATGGAAGTCCAACTCAAGCAGAGAGAGAGAATTCCACCCACCTGCCTTTTTGTTCTATTTGGGCCCTGAATGAATTGGATGATGCCTGCCCACATTAGTGAGGGCAGATCTTCCTTACACAGTCCACTGATTCAAATGCTAATTTCTTCCAGAAACACCCTCACAGATATACCCAGAAATTATATTTTACTAGCTAGCAGGGCATCCCTTAGCCTAGCCATGTGGACGCATAAAATTAACCATCATAGGTGGCAAAAATAAAAATTATATAAGCATGAGTTGGAAGGGGTCCTATATATATATATGATCTCGTGTTAATTTTATCTGCTCACTCTAACAAATATGAGTCCATCAGGTAGAACTCATGCTATGTTTTAGTGACAGAATTCCTTTGATCTTTGGTCTGATAAGACATTTTTAGGCATATCGTAATTTTTCTTACTATTTAGTTCTCATTCTAGACGCTATAGAAGCTACTGCCTTTAAAATACTGTCAATAATTTCTCAGAAGTTGCAGTTAAATACATTATCTCAGCCTATATTAGTTGTGGTTTAGTGCTCTAGATGAGATTAAAGATAAATCCTAAATCTTTGAAGAGATAGGAAAAGCAGTCTACTGTCAGCAGTACAAAAGGCTCTGTGAGAGAGTTTGAGATGGTCTGCACATACAAACATAGACACACTGAACACTCTCTTCCTCTGTCTATTCACTTCTAGTGAATGATTAGCAAAGAGGGCGGGGGGAATCTAGAGTCTGGCATCTGTACGTAGGCATCCTGCATTCAAAAATAGCCCACAAACATTTACTTGGGGAATAAGAATCCACATAATGTCCAAATAGCCAACCCAAAACTAGACATCTCAGTTGTTTTGGATCAGTAAACAGAACTAGCAGCTCTCTTTAAGGGGGAATAGCATATCTGCATCGATGAAAGGGAAATAAAACCTCTCAACTGATATCCATCTTTCTCTCAACTGTGTCATCATCTGGAGAGGGATGAGACCATCGTAATAGAGTTTCAGACCATCATTTAGGACTGTGGATGTATAATTCCCAGATCAGATAACTGGAAAGGGTTGCGTGGCTTGTCATCTTACAGGAATATTTCCCTAAATTCCTAGGAAGCCTTATTAATAGGGAAATAACAGCAGAACTCAGAAAAACTATGTATGGCAAGGTCAGTGTTGGCCAGTTCATCTCATAGCACCAGTTGAGCACTGAAGGCTACATTGATGGTTAACAGATACATGATTATAAAGTTTGTAAAAAGGTCCAAGAACCCAAGCAAGTCAAAGAAATAGCCCCACTGTTTGTAGTTGCGTTAGTTCATTTCACTTGCTTGTGTGGAAATCTTGGTGGATATTTGACAAGGAAGAGCATGGCACCTGCACAGTGACAGCTTTGCCTGCCAGGTGATAGCCACTGTGCATTCTCACTCTGGAGGGTGACAGTGCAGCCTGCTCTCAACACGGTCGGGAAGGCCCACCTGAGCCCCGTGTGGATTAATCACCCCGTCCAGGTCTGGCTGTCAGCAGGGAAATGAAACTATTAAGAATGATAATTTGTTGGCAAATATATTAACCATGAATGAAGGAACAAATTACCTCTGTAAATCTCATCACTAAGCAGAACTTCAGAGCCTGTGCCCTGTGTTTGATGAAACATGTAAGAGAAAAGCACAACAATAAAACCATTCTTCTTAGAACCCTGTAATATTTCATTTGAAGAACTTCCAACTTGTAGCCAGAAGAAAAGGTTTTTCATCTTTTTAAAAAGAGGATGCTCCAGTGGTCTCCTCCTCCCGTGAACACACCAAATGTAGAGCTACACACAGAGTAATTCCTGCTGAAAGAAATCCAGAAGCTAGCTGAGTGACTCTCACACATCAGGTGAATGAGGAAACACTGACATCAAGCAGGTAGGAAAGGCTGAGACACGCTCTTGCCTGTCTCTGGCACCGTGCCATACAATCAGGAAGGAACTCCCAACCCTCAGCTTCTCTCTGAAGAGCAGAAGGATTGCACCCACATTTAGCACCCCAACTTTAAGACTCCCATTTGAGGGACACATGTAGCTCTGGAAGCTGGTGAGGCTTGCATCCACATGACCCATGAGACTATAGCAAACCAAGAAGCAGCTCTTAATGGGCTGGGAGTAGACACTGTGGTGACCAACCTGGGGCTCAGGCAGACACCTCCAGCTCCCAGTCCTTCCCTGAAAGGGGTTCAGCTGCCTAAAACAAAAGCTGCTGCCTGGGGGTCAGGTTTCTAATTTAGCATGCATCTAGAGGCTGACCACTTCTCCCCAGAGATGCGGAAGCCGGCAGACACCTCTCTTGCCATCCCCTGCAGCCTGATCCGTGCTACCAATACAGAGCGCTGTACAGGGACAGAGAAGTGAAAGATGAATTCTGCCTGCAAGCAGTAGAAAATTCTTTCCACTTTGAGCTGGGTGCCATTAGTCAAAATTCCCCGTACAGAGGATGAATGAAAGATACAGGTCCTTAAAGATATTATGAGTACAGTGAAAAGAAGACTTGTGTGGAAAACAAGGTGTATGCTGTGTGGCTGTGTGCACACATGAGCACGTGGATGGACTCAGGGGACGTGGAGAAGATGGGGAACCACACAGACAAAAAGTATATTAGATAAGCATATATACACATATATAGAAAAACTTGCTGTGATCCAGGTGTTGGTCAAAACTGCCAAAACTTTGAGAGTAAGATAAAATTGGTTCAAGCTCTCTGTCATATATCCTATAGAAAGTCCATAATCCTCCACAGGGCTTCTGCCCATTGCCAGGTAATTATATTCACGTGGATATATTTGGCTTAAATTTCTACTTCCCCTAATTCTTGACTCCACTCACATTTCTCCCTTCTTGTCTGTCCCTTTAAAAAAAAAAAATAATCTCCATAAATCCAAACATGAAACTAAGCTCCATTTCCTTGATTTAACCCCAGACCTAAAATGAACATATATGTATATATTAGACTTCAGTAAAAGTGTTAGAAAAAGATTTCATAAAAGAAGAACTGCATCAATTAAAAATGGGATGGTATTTTTTTCAAAAGATTATTTACAAATAATCAGATAATTAACAAAGAGCTTTTTAAAAATGATCGCCACATACCAGGGTCCTGAGGTGCAGGACTAAGAGGGAATCAAAGGAGATCAGGAGATCAGCTTAGAGGAAAGGTCAAAAAATTTCCCAGGCCCCAAAAAGTAGAAAGAAAATGACAAAGAAATGGAAAACAGGAAAATAATATCAGAAAATAAGATCAATTTGTTAAGTTTAAAAATCTAAATAATAGAATTTTTAAAAAATGATAGCAAAAAGGAAGGAATTATCATGTGAACTATATAAATATAATTTCATAGAATTGAAGAACATGATTTTGCTGGTTGAAAGAGCCCACAAAATGTCCAATCCAGGGATTTTTTTTAATGTCCCTCACCAAGACACATAACTGTGAAAGTCCAAAACACTAAAGATCTCAAAAATCGAAAGAAGAGGATCAGGGATCATAATGGCATTAGGCTTCTCAAGAGTGAGACTGAAAGCTACAAGACAATGAACAGAATGTTCAAATGCAAAAGGGAAAGTCATGTCCCAACCAGGATTCTATACCCAGAAAAGAAATTGTCAGATATGCAAAAGCACTAAATATTTATTTCACGGATCCTCACTCAGGAAGCCATTTGGGGATACACTCCACCAAATGAGTTTACCAAGAAAGAGGGAAACATGGGGCTTGAGAAACAAGGAATCCAATAGGAGAAAAGGAAACAATGAGAATCCCAGGGTGGAGCTGAAGTGGGTCCTCAGAAAACCAGCTCTGCAGAGTCTGGAAAGCTCCAGAATGATGGAGGAAAATGGACAACTCGAGGGGAAAAAATGAAGTACGATGGATGGATTCCTAGTGTGTTGGAGAGATTGGTATGGGCTAGCCTCTGGTGTACAGAAAACTAAACAAATTAAAAACATGGTGGTGGGAAGAACTGGGAGATTGGGATTGACATATATACACTAAGATGTATAAAATAGATAATAAGAGCCTGTTGTATAAAAATAAAATAAAATTCAAAAAATAAAAACATGGCATAATTAACACTAGAGACAAAAAGTTGTCCAGCAGGAGAAATCCAATCCTAGTATACTCTGTAGCTCAGTCATAGACAGCACTCATGCAGGCATGACAATGCAATCTCAGAATATTGTTTTAACCAAAACAGACATATAACTATGTCTGGAGGATTGGGAAAGTGAGTTTGTGTTGGGGGTGCATAAAAGAGTATTAAATATTCTTTGATAGTATGAAATCAAAAGAAATTCTTATAATTAGAAGTTCAAGCAATAGGAATAAGAACTAAATGTCAGAAGAAACAGTCTAAAAATAAACAGTTGTCACCTCTGGGGGAGAAGACTCAAAGATAGGGAATAGTAACATAGAGGACACTATTTTGCTCTGCTCTTTTTCTAATAGTAAACCTTTTAAACATGCATAGGTACCACTTTGATAAAATTAAAATTGTATACAAAATTGAATGAAGCAGACAAAAATTTTACATTACTAATTCAAATACTTCTTACTTAGTCTCTAATTAAGGTGTCCACTCCATTCAGCCATCCCTCAACCACTGGGCTCAGCTTTGAGCCAAAATCTAGTTGTGTCACAGCCTATAAAATTCAGGTAATAAAGGTACGCTCTTATGAAATTGGCAGTAAAGGCCTAGAGAAATGCAAAAGGGGCCTTGATTGATGATTAAAAATTAGTGGTTTGCTTGTTTTATTTAGCAAACCCCTGTGAACTAAAAACACCAGTGTGGATGCAAACAATCAAGCTAATTAAACTCTATATTTATGAATTTCAATAATAGAAAAAATTATTCTATGCTTCTTAACCAACTGAGTAAAATTGTACATAGAGGGAAAGTCACACCAAACAACAGAAAAAGGTCAATGCAATTGGAGGGCAAAGAATGACGTGTGCTTTCCAGATCAATCTATAACTTTACTCAGTACCAAGGATGCTCCATTGTTGCCTTAACCGTAATTTTTCAAACACAAACTTACAAGCCACTGTCTGAGTGCATTTATGAGGATAATATAAAAAATAAATACTTGAAAAATCTGTTTAAAAGATCAATTTCTCTACAGAAAATAATGGAAGAACCTCCAGAATATCAAATTAATCAAGTAATTTTGGACAGGAAGTTAATTCCAGATTATTTGTACTCAACATATTGATATTGTAAAACTCTCGCTCATCAGAAAGCTGGAAGTTATACTGGTGAAAAAAGAACCAAGATAAGGGAATCCAGGATTAAATATTGTGTCAAATTATCTTTCACACATTGAGATAATGAGGAATTTTTATTTATTTATTTATTTTTGGCTACATTGGGTCTTCGTTGCTGCGCATGGGCTTTCTCTAGTTGTGGCAAGCAAGGGCTACTCTTCATTGTGGTGTGTGAGCTTCTCATTGGAGTGGCTTCTCTTTTGGAGCGCGGGCTCTAGGCATGTGGGCTTCAGTAGTTGCAGCACGTGGGCTCAGTAGCTGTGGCTCACGGGCTTAGTTGCTCCGTGGCATGTAGGATCTTCATGGACCAGGGATCGAACCCATGTCCCCTGCATTGGCAGGCAGATTCCTAATCACTGTGCCACCAGGGAAGCGCAAGGAATATTTTTTAAGACAACTAAAATTTAGCAACAAGAGAGATGTCTTTGTTTTCATTAGAAATCTAATTTCCAGGACTATATTTTCAATAAGTGAGGAAAGTGTTTGAAATCATAACAAAATTGAACCTGTTTTAAGTTAAAGTGTGCAGATATACAATCCTTTCATCTTTTATGTCCATTTGAGCCTGAACTTATCAGACAAACACATACACACACACAGCATTTGGTTTTATTCATTTTTGTGATTTTATTCATTTTTGTGAAGACAAATTATGATTTTATTCATTTTTGTGAAGACAAATGACAAATGACAAGTAATACCACAGACTTCTTTGACTTATTACAAAATATTTTTGACCACCATCTACTCTGGACCAATGAAAATGGACTACAGCTTTGTATGATCCTCAGGACTAATTGGTCTTGGGAAGGACAGAAACAGACAGAAATACTGTTGTTGGCTTGGGCAGAAAGAAAGTTCTGTTTTCTGAATTCCTACCAAATTACTGAAGCTGTATTTTTCACTTGTAATTGACCTGGGTGTTTCAAGTAGACACAGCCTCATGGTCACAGAGGAGAAATGTTCTCCTTATTAATTAGAAAAGGCTCTTTCAGCCTACAGACAGTGGTTTTTTTTTTCCATTAGAACCGGTGGGAATTCATTTCTTTGACCCCTCCCAGTGATCTTCCTAATGGACTAAGCCTCATTAAATAGAACAAGACAAAAATCATCCCAAACAGAAAGCTAAAATTTTATCAATTAGGAGCAAATGGGGACCATGACTCACAGAAGAACTCCCAAGGGTTTGTTTTCTTTCTTTCTTTCTTTCTTTTTTTTAGTGTGGTAAGAACACATGAGATTTACCCTCTTTAACAAATGTTTATGTGCACAATACAGTGTTATTAGCTATCGTCAAAATGTTGTATAGCAGATGTCTAGAACTTAACTTGTGTAACTGAAGCTTTATACCCACTAAACATCTCCCCATTTCCTCCCCTCCCCAGCCCCTGGCAACACCCATTCTATTCTCTGCTTGTATACATTTGACTATTTTAGATTCCTCAGAGAAGTGGAATGAGGTAGTATTTGTCTTTCTGTGACTGGCTTATTTTACTTAACAAAATGTCCATAATTTTCATTATTTTGTTGCATATGGCAGGACTTCCTTATTTTTATGGCTGAATAATATTCCATTACATGTATATTCCACATTATCATTATCCACTAGCCAATGGAAGGACACTGAGGCTGTTTCCATAGCTTGGCTATTGTGAATAATGCTGCAGTGAACATGGGAGTGCAGATATTTCTTTGAGATCCTGATTTCAATTCTTTTCAATAAATACCCTGAAGTGAGGTTGCAGGATTGGATAGTAGTTCTATTTTAATTTCTTGAGGAACCTCCATACTGTTTTTCATAGTGGCTGCACCATTTTACATTTCTGACAACAGAATACAAAGGTTCTGATTTCTCCATGTTCTCGCCAACCATCATTATGTTCTGTTTTTTGGATGATAGCCATCCTAACCAGTGTGAGGTGATATCTCATTGTGGATTTGACTTGCCTTTCCCTGACTATTACTGATTATGAGCATCTTTTCATGTGCCTGTTGGCTATCTGTGTGCCTTCCTTGGAGAAATGTCTATTCAAGTCCTTCACTATTTAGGTCAGTTTTGATGATTGGATTCCAGTTTCCTGCTTAAAATCTTGATTAATTTATTTTTAAGAAGAAAACTGTCACCAGTAAGAAATATAGTGTTTATCACAAATGTTTTTTTCAGAAAAAACAGACTTTAAAATAAAGACTGTTAAAAGTGACAAGGAAGGACACTACATAATGATCAAGGGATCAATTTGAGAAGAAGATATAACAATCATAAATATTTATGCACCCAAAATAGGAGCACCTCAATACATAAGGCAAATGCTAACAGCCATAAAAGGGGAAATCGATGTAACACAATAATAATGGGGGATTTTAACACCCATTTACACCAATGGACAGATCATCCAGAAAGAAAATAAATAAGGAAACACAAGCCTTAAATAACACGTTAGACCACATATACTTAATTAATATTTATAGGACACTCCATCTGAAAGCAGCAGAATACACTTTCTTCTCAAGTGCACTTGGAACACTCTCCAGGATAGATCACATCCTGGGTCACAAATCAAGCCTCAGAAAATTTAAGAAAATTGAAATTGTATCAAGCACCTTTTCCAGCCACAACTCTATGAGATTAGAAATCAATTACAGGAAAAAAAAAACTGTAATAAACACAAACACATGGAGGCTAAACAACTCACTGCTAAATAGCCAAGAGATCACTGAATAAATCAAAGAGGAAATAAAAATAAATAAATAGAAACAAATGACAACAAAAACATGACAACCCCAAACCTATGGGACACAGCAAATCAATTCTAAGAGCCGAGTTTATAGCAACTCAATCTCACCTCGAGAGAAAAGAAAAATCTCAAATAAATGATCTAAATTTACACCTAAGGCAACTAGAGAATGAAGAACAAAAAAACCCGAAGTTAGTAGAAGGAAAGAAATCATAAATATCAGAGCAGAAATAAATGAAATAGAAATGAAAATAACAACAGCAAAGATCAATGAAACAAAAAGTTGGTTCTTTGAGAAGATAAACAAAACTGATAAACCTTTAGCTAGACTCATCAAGAAAAGAAGGGAGAGGATTCAGATCAATAAAACTAGAAATGAAAAAGGAGAAATTACAATCGACACCACAGAAATACAAAGTATCATAAGAGACTACTACAAGCATTTATATGCCAATAAAATGGACAACCAGGAAGAAACAGATAAGTTTGTAGAAAGGCCAAACCTTCCAAGAATGAACCAGGAAGAAATAGAAAATATAAACAGACAAATCACAAGTAATGAAATTGAAACTGTAATTAAAAATCTTCCAACAAGCAAAAGTCCAGGACCAGATGACTTCACAAGTGAATTCTACCAAACATTTAGAGAAGAGCTAATACCTATCCTGCTGAAACTCTTCCAAAAAATTGCAGAGGGAGGCAAACTCCCAAACACCTTCTAGGAAGGCAACATCGTGCTGATACCAAAATGAAAAATATCACAAAAAATGAAAATTACAGACCAATATCACTGATGAAGATAGATGCAAAAATCTTCAACAAAGTAGTAGCGAACAGAATCCAACAACACATTAAAAGGATCATACACCATGACCAAGTGGGATTTATCCCAGGAATGCAAGGATTCTTCAATATATGCAAATCAATCAATGTGATACACCATATTAACAAATTAAAGAACAAAAACTTTATGATCATCTCAATAAATGCAGAAAAAACTTTTGATAAAATTCAAAACCCATTTATGAAATGAGTTTTATGAAAAATCTCCAGAAAGTCGGCACAGAAGGAACATACCTCAACATAATAAAGGCCACATATGACAAAACCACAGCAAACATCATTCTCAATGGTGAAAAACTGAAGGAATTTCCTCAAAATCATGAACAGAACAAGGATGTCCACTCTCACCACTATTATTCAACATAGTTTTGGAAGTCCTAGCCACAGCAATCAGTGAAGAAAAAGAAATAATAGGAATCCAAATTGGAAAAGAAGAAGTAAAACTGTCACTGTTTGCAGATGACATGATACTATACATAGAAAATCTTAAAGATTTCACCAGAAAACTACTAGAGCTAATCAATGAATTTGGTAAAGTTGCAGGTTACAAAATTAATGCACAGAAATCCCTTGCATTCCTATACACTAACAATGAAAGATCAGAAAGAGAAATTAAGGAAATAGTCTCATTTATCATTACAACAAAAAGAATAAAATACCTAGGAATAAACCTACTTAAGGAGGCAAAAGACCTTTACTCAGAAAACTATAAAACACTGATGAAAGAAATTAAAGATGACACAAACAGACAGAGAGATATAACATGTTGTTGGAATGGAAGAATCAATATTATGAAAATGACTATACTACCCAAAGCAATCTACAGATTCAATGCAATCTCTATCAAATTATCAATGGCATTTTTCACAGAATTAGAACAAAAATTTCACAATTTGTATGGAAACAGAAAAGACCCTGAATAGCCAAAGCAGTCTTGAGAAAGAAAAATGCAGCTGAAGGAATCAGACTCCTCAACTTCAGACTATACTACAAAGCTACAGTAATCAAGATGATATGGTACTGGCACAAAAACAGAAATATAGATCAATGGTACAGGATAGAAAGCCCAGAGGTAAACCCACACACCTATGGTCACCTAATTTATGACAAAGGAGACAAGAATATACAATGGAGAAAAGAAAGCCTCTTCAATAAGTGGTACTGAGAAAACTGGACAGCTACATGTAAAAGGATGAAATTAGAACACTCCCTAACACTATACACAAAAATAAACTCAAACTGGATTAAAGACCTAAATATACGACATGATAAAACTCTTAGAGGAAAACGTAGGAAAAACAATCTTTGACATAAATCACAGCAAAATCTTTTTTGACCCACCTTCTAGAGTAATGGAAATAAAAACAAAAATAAACAAATGGGACCTAACGAAACGTGAAAGCTTTTGCACAGCAAAGGAAACCATAAACAAGATGAAAAGACAACCCTCAGAATGGGAGAAAATATTTGCAAATGAAGAAACTGACAGAGGATTAAACGCCAAAATATACAAACAGCTCATGCAGCTCAATATCAAAAAAACAACAACCCAATCCACAAATGGGCAGAAGACCTAAATAGACATTTCTCCAAAGAAGACATACAGAGGGTCAAGAGGCACATGAAAAGATGCTCAGCATCACCAATTATTAGAGAAATGCAAATCAAAACTACAATGAGATATCACCTCACACCAGTCAGAATGGCCATCATCAAAACATCTACAAATGATAAATGCTGGAGAGGGTGTGGAGAAAAGGGAACCCTCTTGCACTGTTGGTGGGAATGTACAATGATACAGCTACTATGGAGAACAGTATGGAGGTTCCTTAAAAAACTAAAAATAGAACTACCATATGACCCAGAAATCCCACTACTGGGCATATACCCAGAGAAAACCATAATTCAAAAAGACACATGCACCCCAATGTTCATTGCAGCACTGTTACAGTGCCAGGACATCAAAGCATCCAAAATGTCCATCAACAGATGAATGGATAAAGAAGTTGTGGTACATATGTACAATGGAATATTACTCAGCCATAAAAAGGAATTCAATTGGGTCATTTGTAGAGATGTGGATGGACCTAGGGTCTGTCATACAGAGTGAAGTAAGTCAAAAAGAGGAAAACAAATATCATCTATTAATGCATATATGTGGAATCTAGAAAATTGGTATGGATGAACCTATTTCCAGGGCAGGAATAGAGATGAAGATGTAGAGAACAGACATGTGGACACAGGAGGGGAAGAGGAGGGTGGGATGAATTGGGAGATTAGGATTGACATATATACACTACCATGTGAAAAATAGATAGCTAGTGGGAACTGTCATGTAGCACAGGGTGCTCAGCTCGGTGCTCTTTGATGACCTAGGTGGGTGGGATGGGGTGGGGGAGGGTGAGAGGGAGGTCCAAGCGGAAGGGAATATTTGTATAAGTATAGCTAATTCACTTCACTGCACAGCAGAAACTAACAATATTGTAAAGCAATTATACTCCAATAAAAAACATTCATGGAAATGCATATTGTGTTAATTAGGTAATAATAACCAAAATATATCAGAGAGCAAAGTTTTAAACCAAAGAGACAGGAATTGTTGCCTCGTCCAGCATCATGTCTGCCAGGAATTCATGTAGCCTCTGACTTCATGAGCAATCTACAGATGTTATCAACAATTCATACTTTCCATTAAATAGCAAAGTGTAAAAAATTTCAGGCACTACCAAAGGCTCAGAGAGGGTCAATGTCTCCCTGTTTCTCAGTGAGTGAACCTGAGTAATGTTCTCTGCTGATCCTGCCCTGTTCCCAGTGACCAAACCCATTCAATAAACACATTCTCTTGTTACAGTCTATCAACTCCATGAGTGTCTGAGTTTATGTGCCTGCACCACAGATGAAAAGTTGAAAACCTGAGCTTGCCTGAATGGGAGCATTGTTCAGGATCAGCCTCTTTCCTCAAGGTTGTGCCATTTGGTCAGAAGAAAAATTATTGGCCTTCAGCCTTTTACTTCTCTGCCCACCAGACATCATCACTCACAGAGAAATTCAATACCTCCTTCAAACCATCAGCCAAAATCCAAGAGCACACACAGTGTCTCCCCATTTGGAGGACAGAGAAATGAAAGGTGTGTGCACGACTGAGCCAGTTCAGTTCCTTTAAGTAGCAGACACCAATAAATAATTTTACATGCAAAAATTACTAGAAGTTCCTGTGAAGGATGAAGGGGAGAAAGTAGTAAGCATGGAGAGCCTTCAGCTCTTGAGGCAGGCCTGATATCAGAGGAAGGAGAGAGAGAAGGCAGGATTGGGCAGAAGTCTCAGAAGGTACAGTACTGAGAAAGGCTTGCCTGGGTGGTGCAGAGTGCCTGAACTAACATTGGCTGGTGGAGAAATCCTGCAATGAGCAGGGACAGCCCAGGTCCAGGGCTCCCATGGTGTTGAGTCACTGGCCAGGGGCAGCCCAAGAAGAGTGAGGCTGGAAGGACGCATGTCCACAAGCACAGCAGCTGGAGGCTGTCAATAGGCCATGCTCCCAAGGCCAGGCTCTCTTGAGGGGAGATCTGAGTGGGGCCTCATAACGGCCCTTCTCACTTCTCTTTCCTTAATTCAGAGCCTCAACTGTGAGGGGCATCTGTTGTTTCTGTAGCTAGTATCCATTTCCCCACCTTCCGGTCACAACACCTAGATTTTGGGGGGGAGGGGGGAGAGAGGAATCACAATCACGTTCTAGTCTATTTGGATTGGGTGAAATTGACTCTTTGCTCCCCCATCCTCCCTGCCGTTGTGGTCATTTGACCCTAAACAATCAGAACGTAGTCTAGCCCCACCAGAAGGGATTGATGAAGAGATGGACACAACACCCAGAACCATTGAAATCATCCACCACTTTTGCTGGGGATGTTGAAATCAGAGACTGCATCTATCTGCTGGGGTTGCTAAAGGAATAAGAATGAGCCAGAAGCTGCCAGTCCTGATCTTGACATCACAAGACAGAGCTTGCCTGAGAATGAAGACAGCAGAGAGAAAAGCAAAGGCAGGGAATGGGGGAAACAAGATTAAGATATTATTCTTGGAAAGCCTGGTTCTTTCCAGGGAGATATTCACATGGTACTGGGAGTGTCTGATGAGGAGGATGTGCCGGGTGGCCTTGGCTAAGTAGTGGTCCAGACTGGACGCCAGTTCTTCTCCAGATTGCAGGTTCTTCTACGACAGGTTGAGCAGGGCTAGTGGTGCTCACCGGTCCTCGGTGGGGTCCCCGGTGCCAGGCCCAGGGTGGGGCTCTTCCCTCACCCAGCCCCCAACCCTGCAGGAGGCTGGGCCACATGCAGCTCCAAGTTCCCTGGGTCCACAACACAGGAGAGCGAGGTGGTCAAGCCCTGGGCAGCTGATGAGACGTTGAGAGAACAGCAACAATACAACACGAAAACAGGAATCTGCTTCCTGAATGGATTGGAAAATCAGGGACTAGTAGAAGGATAGCAGACCACACAAAAACACTCCTCCAGGGCTTCCCTGGTGGTGCAGTGGTTGAGAGTCTGCCTTCTGATGCAGGAGACATGGGTTCGTGCCCTGGTCTGGGAAGATCCTACATGCCGCGGAGCAGCTGGGCCCGTGAGCCATGGCCGCTGGGCCTGTGTGTCCGGAGCCTGTGCTCCACAACGGGAGAGGCCACAGCAGTGAGAGGCTCGCATACAGCAAAAAAAAAAAACACTCCTCCATTCTTTGTTGCTGTGTGGCTGACAGGATTTTCGTGCTCCAGCCAGGTGTCAGGTCTGAGCACCTGAGGAGGGAAAGCTGAGTTCAGGACATTGGATCACCAGAGACCTCATGGCCCCACTAAATATCAATCAGCAAGAGATCTCCATTTCAATGCTAAGACCCAGCTTCACTCAATGACCAGCAAGTTCCAGTGCTGGACACCCCATACCAAACAACTAGCAAGACAAGAACACAACCACACCCATTAGCAGAGATGCTGCCTAAAATCATAATAAGGTCACAGACACACCAAAATACACCACTGGATGCAGTCCTGCCCAGCAGAAAGACAAGATCCAGGCTCATCCACCAGAACCCAGGCACCAGTACTCTCCACCAGGAAGCCTACACAACCCACTGAACCAACGTTACCCACTGGGAACAGACACCAAAAACAATGGGAACTACAAACGTGCAGGCTGCGAAATGGAGATCCCAAACACAGTAAGTTAAGCAAAATGAGAAGACAGAGAAGTATGCAGCAGATGAAGGAGCAAAGTAAAAACCCACCAGACCAAAGAAATGAAGAGGAAATAGGCAGTCTATTTGAAAAGAATTCAGAGTAATGATAGTAAAGGTGATCCAAAATCTCGGAAATAGAATGGAGAAAATACAAGAAATGTTTAACAAAGACCTAGAATAACTAAGAGCAAAAAAAAATGATGAACAACACAATAAATGAAATTAAATATTCTCTAGAAGGAATCAATAGCAGAATAACTGAGGCAGAAGAACGGATAAGTGACCTGGAAGATAAAATAGTGGAAATAACTACTGCAGAGCAGAATAAAGAAAAAAGAATGAAAAGAATTGAGGACAGTCTGAGAGACCTCTGGGACAACATTAAACATACCAACATTCGAATTATAGGGGTCTCAGAAGAATAAGAGAAAAAGAAAGGGACTGAGAAAATATTTGAAGAGATTATAGTTGAAAACTTCCCTCATAGGGGAAAGGAAATAGTCAGTCAAGTCAAGGAAGAACAGAGACTCCCAAACAGGTTAAATACAAGGAGACAAGGAGAAACACGTCAAGACACATATTAATCAAACTATCAAATACAAAGAAAATATATTAAAAGCAGCAAGGGCAAAATAACATACAAGGGAATCCCCATAAGGTTAACAGCTGATCTTTCAGCAGAAACTCTGCAAGCCAGAAGGGAGTGGCAGAACATATTTTAAGTGATGAAAAATCACTTAAAGGGGAAAATCTACAACAAGATTACTCTACCCAGCAAGGATCTCATTCAGATTCGACGGAGAAGTTAAAACCTTTACACACAAGCAAAAGCTAAGAGAATTCAACACCACAAAACCAGCTTTACAACAAATGTTAAAGGAACTTCTCTAGGCAGGAAAAAAAGAGAAAGAAAAGACCTACAATAACAAACCCCAAACAATTAAGAAAATAGTAATACAAACATACATATCGATAATTACCTTAAATGTAAATGGATTAAATGCTCCAAACAAAAGATATAGACTGACTGAATGTATACAAAAAAATGACGTGTATATATGCTGCCTACAAGAGACCCACTTCAGACCTGCAGACACGGACAGACTGAAAGTGGGGGGATGGAAAAAGATATTCCATGCAAATGGAAATCAAAAGAAAGCTGGAGTAGCAATTCACATATCAGAAAAAATGGACTTTAAAGACTATTAAAAGAGACAAAGAAGGACACTACAAATTGATCAATGGATCAATCCAAGAAGAAGCTATAACAATTGTAAATATTTATGCACCCAACATAGGACCACTTCAGTACAAAAGGCAAATGCTAACAGCCATAAAAGGGGAAGTCAACAGTAAGACAATCATAGTAGAGGACTTTAACACCCCACTTTCACCAATGGACAGATCATCCAAAATGAAAATAAATAAGGATGCACAATCTTTAAATGACACATTAAACAAGATGGACTTCATTGATATTTATAGGACATTCCATTCAAAAACAAGAAAATACACATTCTTCTCAAATGCTCATGGAACATTCTCCAGGATAGATCATATCTTGGGTCACAAATCAAGCCTTGTTAAACTTAAGAAAAGTGAAATTGTATCAAGTATCTTTTCCAACCACAATGCTAGGTGACAAGATATCAGTTATAGGAAAAAAACTGTAAAAAATACAAACAGATGGAGGCTGAAAAATACACTACTAAATAACAAAGAGATCACTGAAGAAATGAAAGAGGAAATCAAAAAAATACCTAGAAACCAATGACAATGAATACACGATGACCCAGAACTTTTGGGCTGCAGCAAAAGCAGTTCTAAGAAGGAAGTTTAGAGCAATTCAATATTACCTCAAGAAACAAGAAACATCTCACAAAAACAACCTAACCTTGCACCTAAAGCAAGTAGAGAAAGAAGAATAAAAAAAAAACCCAAAGTTAGCAGAAGAAATCATAAATATCAGATCAGAAACAAAGGACAAAGAAATGAAGGAAACGATAGTAAAGATAAATAAAACTAAAAGCTGGTTCTTTGAGAATATAAACAAAATTGATAAGCCATCAGCCAGACTCATCAAGAAAAATGGAGAAGACACAAATCAACAGAATTAGACATGAAAAAGGAAGAGTAACAACTGACACCGAAGAAATACAAAGAATCATGAGGGATTACTACAAGCAACTATATTCCAATAAAAAGGACAACTTGGAAGAAATGGACAAATTCTTAGAAAATCACACTCTTCTGAGACTGAACTAGGAAGAAATAGAAAATATAAACAAACCAATCACAAGCACTGAAATTGAAATTGTGATTAAAAATCTTCCAACACACAAAAGCCCAGGACCAGATGACTTCATATGCAATTTCTATCAAACATTTAGATAAGAGCTAACAACTATCCTTCTCAAACTCTTCCAAAATATAGCAGAGGGAGGAACACTCCCAAACTCATTCTACGAGGCCACCATCACCCTGATACCAGAACCAACAAAGACTTCACAAAAAAAGAAAACTACAGGCCAATATCACTGATGAACATTGATGCAAAAATCCTCAACAAAATACTAGCAAACAGAATCCAACAGCACATTAAAAGGATCATACACCATGATCAAGTGGGGTTTATCCCAGGAATGCAAGCATTCTTCAATATATGCAAATCAATCAACGTGACACACCATAATAACAAAGTGAAGGATAAAAACCATGTGATCATCTCAATAGATTCAGGAAAAGCTTTAGACAAAATTCAACACCCATTTATGAAAAAAACCCTCCAGAAAGTAGGCATAGAGGGAACTTATCTCGACATAATAAAGGCCATATATAACAAACCCACAGACAACATAGTTCTCAATGGTGAAAAACTGAGAGCATTTCTGCTAAGATTAGGAACAAGACAAGGTTGCCCACTCTCAACACTTTTATTCAGCATAGTTTGGGAAGTTTTAGCCATGGCAATCAGAGAAGAAAAAGAAATAAAAGGAATCCAAATTGGAAAAGAAGAAGTAAAACTGTCATTGTTTGCAGATGACATAATACTCTACATAGAGAATCCTAAAGATGCTACCAGAAAACTATTAGAGCTAATCAATGAATTTGGTAAAGCAGAAGGTTACAAAATTAATCCACAGAAATCTCTTGCATTCCTATACATTAGTGATGAAAAATCTGAAAGAGAAATTAAGGAAACACTCCCATTTACCATTGTAACAAAAAGAATAAAATACTTAGGAATAAACCTACCTAAGGAGACAAAGACCTGTATGCAGAAAACTTTAAGACACTGATAAAAGAAATTAAAGATGATACCAACAGATGGAGAGATATACCATGTTCTTGGATTGGAAGAATCAACATTGTGAAAATGACTATACTACCCAAAGCAATCTACAGATTCAGTGCAATCCCTATCAAATTACCAATGGCATTTTTCACAGAACTAGAACAAAAAATTTCACAATTTCTATGGAAACACAAAAGACCCCAAATAGCCAAAGCAATCTTGAAAACGAAAATCAGAGCCGGAGGAATCAGGTTCCCTGTCTTCAGACTATACTACAAAGCTACAGTAATCAAGACAGTATTGTATTGGCACAAAAACAGAAACATAGATCAATGGAACAGGAAAGAAAGCCCAGAGATAAACCCACACACATATGGTCAGCTTATTTTTGAAAAAGGAGGCAAGAATATACAATGGAGAGAAAACAGCCTCTTCAATAAGTGGTGCTGGGAAAACTGAATAGCTACATGTAAATAATGAAATTAGAACACTCCCTAACACCATACACAAAAATAAACTCAAATTGGATTAAAGACCTAAATGTAAGGCCAGACACTATCAAACTCTTAGAAGAAAACATAGGCAGAACACTCTATGACATAAATCACAGCAAGATCCTTTTTGAACCACCTCCTAGAGAAATGGAAATAAAAACAAAAATTAAAAAATGGGACCTAATAAAACTTAATAGCTTTTGCACAGCAAAGGAAATCATAAACAAGGCGAAAAGACAACCCTCAGAATGGGAGAAAACATTTGCAAACAAAGCAACTGACAAAGGATTAATCTCCAAAATATACAAGTAGCTCAATATCAAAAAAAACCCCACACAACCCAATTCAAAAATGGGCAGAAGACCTAAATAGACACTTCTCCAAAGAAGATATACCGATTGCCAACCAACACATGAAAGGATGCTCAACATCACTAATCATTAGAGAAATGAAAATCAAAGGTACAATGAGGTATTACCTCACACCGGTCAGGATGGCCATCATCAAAAATCTACAAACATTAAATGCTGGAGAGAGTTTGGAGAAAAGGGAAACCTCTTGCACTGTTAGTAGGAATGTTAATTGATACATCCACTATGGAGAACAGTATGGCAGCTCCTTAAAAAATTAAAAATAGAACTACCCTACCACCCAGCAATCCCAGTACTGAGCATATACCCGGAGAAAACCATAATTCAAAAAGAGTCACGTACGCCAGTACAATACTGTCTTGATTACTGAAGCTTTATAGTATAGTCTGAAGTCATGGAGTCTGATTCCTCCAGCTCCGTTGGGTAGTATAGTCATTTTCACAATATTGATTCTTCCAATCCAAGACCATGGTATATCTCTCCATCTGTTGGTATCATCTTTAATTTATTTCACCAGTGTCTTATAGTTTTCTGCATACAGGTCTTTTGTCTCCCTAGGTAAGTTTATTCCTAGGTATTTTATTCTTTGTGTTGCAATGGTAAATGGGAGTGTTTACTTAATTTCTCTTTCAGATTTTTCATCACTAATGTATAGGAATGCAAAAGATTTCTGTGCATTAATTTTGTATCATGCAAATTTACCAAATTCATTGATTAGCTCTAGTAGTTTTCTGGTGACATCTTTAGGATTCTCTATGTGTAGTATCATGTCATCTGCAAACAGTGACAGTTTTACTTCTTCTTTTCCAATTTGGATTCCTATTATTTCTTTTTCTTCACTGATTGCTGTGGCTAGGACTTCCAAAACTATGTTGAATAATAGTGGTGAGAGTGGACATCCTTGTGTTGTTCCTGATCTTTGAGGAAATGCTTTCAGTTTTTCACCATTGAGAATGTTTGCTGTGGGTTTGTCATTTATGGTCTTTATTATGTTGAGGTAGGCTCCCTCTATGCCCACTTTCTGGAGAGTTTTTATCGTAAGTGTGTGTTGAATTTTGTCAAAAGCTCTTGCTGCCTCTATTGAGATGATCATATGGTTTTAATTCTTCAGTTTGTTAATATGGTGTATCACATTGATTGATATGCATATATTGAAGAATCCTTGCATTCCTGGGATAAACCCCACTTGATCATGGTGTATGATCCTTTTAGTGTGCTGTTGGATTCTGTTTGCTAGTATTTTGTTGAGGACTTTTGCATCTAAGTTCATCAGTGATATTGGCCTGTAGTTTTCTTTCTTTGTGACATCTTTGTCTGGTTTTGGTATCAGGGTGATGTTGGCCTCATACAATGAGTTTGGGAGTGTTCCTCCCTCTGCTATATTTTGGAAGGGTTTGAGAAGGATAGGTGTTAGCTCTTCTATAAAAGTTTGGGATAATTCTTCTGTGAAGCCATCTGGTCCTGGATTTTTGTTTGTTGGAAGATTTTTAATCACAATTTCAATTTCAGTGCTTGTGATTGGTCTGTTCATGCTTTCTATTTCTTCCTGGTTCAGTCTTGGAAGGTTATACCTTTCTAAGAATTTGTCCATTTCTTCCAGGTTGCCCATTTTATTGGCATAGAATTGCTTGTAGTAGTCTCTTAGGATGGTTTGTATTTCTGAAGTGTCTGTTGTAACTTCTTTTTCATTTCTAATTTTATTGATTTCAGTCCTCTTCCTCTTTTTCTTGATGAGTCTGGCTAATGGTTTATCAATAATATCTTCTCAAAGAACAGCTTTTAGTTTCATTGATCTTTGCTATTGTTTTCTTTGTTTCTATTTCATTTATTTCTGCTCTTATCTTTATGATTCCTTTCCTTCTACTAACTTTGGGTTTTGTTTGTTCTTCTTTCTCTAGTTCCTTTAGGTGTAAGGTTAGATTGTTTATTTGAGATTTTTCTTGTTTCTTGAGGTAGGCTTGTATTGCTATAAACTTTCCTCTTAGAACTGCATTTGCTGCATCCCGTAGGTTTTGGATGGTCATGTTTTCATTGTAATTTGTCTCTAGGCATTTTTTGATTTCCCCTTTGATTTATTCAGTGATCTCTTGGTTATTTCATAACGTATTGTTTAGCCTGCATGTGTTTGTGTTTTTTACATTTTCTTCCCTTAAGTGACTTTTAACCTCCTATGTGGTCAGAAGAGATGTTTGATATGATTTCAATTTTCTTAAATTTACTGAGGCTTGATTTGTGACCCAAGATATGATCTATCCAGGAGAATGTTCTGTGCGCAGTTGAAAAGAAAGTGTAATCTGCTGTTTTTGGATGGAATGTTCTATAAATATCAATTAAATCTATCTGGTCTATTGTGTCTTTTAAAGCTTCTGTTTCCTTATTAATTTTCTGTTTGGATGATTTGTCCATTGGTGTAAGTGAGGTGTTAAAGTCCCCCACTATTATTGTGTCACTGTCGATTTCCTCTTTTAGAGCTGTTAACAGTTGCCTTATGTATTGAGGTGCTCCTATGTTGGGTGCATATATATTTATAATTGTTACCTCTTCTTGGATTTATCCCTTGATCCTTATGTAGTTTCCTTCCTGGTCTCTTGTAACCTTCTTTATTTTAAAGTCTATTTTATCTGATATGAGTACTGCTACTCCAGATTTCTTTCTTTTTTTTTTTTTTTTTGCGGTACACAGGCCTCTCAATGTTGTGGCCTCTCCCTTTGTGCAGCACAGGCTCCGGACGCACAGGCTCAGTAGCCATGGCTCACGGGCCCAGCTGCTCCGTGGCATGTAGGATCTTCCCAGACCAGGGCACGAACCCATGTCCCCTGCATCAGCAGGCAGACTCTCAACCACTGCGCCACCAGGGATGCAGCACTATTTACAATAGCCAGGACATGGAAGCAAGCTAAGTTTCCATCAGCAGATGAATGGATAAAGAAGATGTGGCACATATATACAATGGAATATTACTCAGCCATAAAAGGAAACGAAATTGAGTTATTTGTAGTGAGGTGGGTGGACCTAGAGTCTGTCATACAGAGTGAAGTAAGTCAGAAAGGGAAAAACAAATACCATACGCTAACACATATATAGGGAATCTTAAAAAAAAATGGTTCTGATGAACCTAGGGGCAGGACAGAAATAGAGATGCAGATGTAGAGAATGGACTTGAGGACACGGAGAGGGAGAAGTGTAAGCTGGGATGAAGTGGGAGAGTGGCATGGATATATATACACTCCCAAATGTAAAGTAGATAGCTAGTGGGAAGCAACCACATAGCACAGGGAGGTTAGCTCGTTGTTGTGTGACCAACTAGAGGGGTGGGATAGGGAGGGTGGGAGGGAGATGCAAGAGGGAGGGGATATGGGGATATATGTATATGTATAGCTGACTCACTTTGTTATACAGCAGAAAGTAACATAACGTTGTAAAGCAGTTATACTCCAATAAAGATGTTAAAAAAAAAAAAAGATACTCTGATTGAACCCCTTGGTCCATCCATGCTTGAAGTCAGGATTTACCCCTGAATTCTTCAATCAATGAGCCAGTGTCTTCCCCTTTCTGTTTAGGTTAGATTTTCTGTCACTTGTCACCTTGAGTTTTGGTTGATATATCCACTCTTCACCAATAGCTTTGGAGATTGACAGCCAATATTCAAATCCTTTTGTAGCAGATTGAGAATATGATTTCAGCACCATAAAACCATTTTTACTAGATTAAGTTTGTATCATCTATGAAACATGAAGATAAAGGAATTTTACTTAGAGTTATTAATGATATTATCCAAATTAGTTACAACCCAGGTAGCATACCAATTAATGTAACTGAGAATTTAATATTAAAAAAATATCATTATCTAGGTATAAAGAACTGTTAACTAAGTAGCTAAAAAGGGTAAAAGAGACCACTAAAGTTTGATGTAGGTACAAACTGAAGGAAGCAGCTAGAACAATGAAGGCCAAGGGAAAAATTGGATTTATTAGAACTTGGGAGCTTGGAGGACGAGCTATGCAGAGCTGAAACTCAGACCTCAGAGGAGGGTGTCTCTGGGCTCAGAGAAGGGGTCCCACTGGCCTGGGATGCAGACATCTAAGGAGGGGTCTGGCTGGTGCCGTGTCTGCAAAGGGTGCAATAAGACACATTATCAAGTGTTGGAAGAAGCCCACAAACTGGATCCCACTCTTTCTACAGGAAGTAGCTGTCACTGCCAGGGTAAAGGTATTTGGTGGGTTAAAGGTCACAGGAAGGAAACCCACAGGAAACATCCAGTCTTGACTTCCTCCTCCTGTCTCCAGTCTTTACCCCAATGGGCAAAGCTATCGATGGTCAACTGGCAGAGGACTCACAGGATTTCCAGGGCTGCAGCCCAGTTTTTGCTTAGACCACATTACTGAGATAGTTTTGTCGACTTTCATTTCAATCACAGTATGTGTCTAAAAATTTCTTTCCATGGTAGACAGTTATTTTCATCTCTAAACATTGCAATTTTGTTACAAAGAACTTACAGGGTTATGAACTTTGTTCTAATCTCCTATGTGGAAAAGGGCTGATAACACACTGCTTGTTTCCTATAATGCTAAAACTGCTTGCTCAATGCTATGGAGATTTTTAAATTGTCTCCTAGCGTTTCAAAGTACTTGGAGTTTTCATTCTGATTTTCTCTAAGTTCAATGTCTCTTTCATATATCACATATATCCCCATATCCCTTCCCTCTTGCATCTCCCTCCCACCCTCCCAAAATTTTAAGATTCCACAGGATTCCCTGGAGATTCAGTCGTGCTGCTCATATACACATTCTGGGACAAAGAAATAATACCTCTGAATAGTTTTCCTAAACATCATCAACAAGCCACATCCATTAAGCAGTATTTCAGATAGTACCAATCTGAGCTCTGGGGATCCAGTTGCCACCACTGAAGACACAACTACACAGATGATAATCTGAGAAAAAATAGTTTAGTGTTAAAAAGAGTATAATCCTGGGTATCAGATTTACCGAACTAACCAAAGGACATCTGTTAGGGAAAGACATTTTGTAATCTAATTTGCTCTCTGTCTTTGAGAAATGCAAACCAGCTTATTTCTGGAGTTTAAAATTCTTAACTTCAAACAAGATGCATTTTTTGGAGATGTTGTTTTGTTATCAAAACAAGGACAAGATATGACTTGAGTATAAATTCCTTGAAGGTAGAAATACCAGAGGTGAGAGAAGAGCAACAAAGAGTTTGTTGTTACCTGTACTCTCTACAATGTACTTGCTGTAGAACATCCAGGTATGACTGCCTATTACTTCCTTAAGGATAATCATTTGGCATAAATGACAATAGATTCAGGATCCTTTAATACCTTGGAAACACCAATTTGTCCATGTAAATGAATTCCCAGACAGTCCCTGTTTTTGTAGAGGGACTGGGACCAGCATCCTTGCTGGCAACTCAATTCCTTCTAAGACTGTGCCCCTCTCCTTCACAATCCCCACTGGGTTTCATGAGTACTTTCCAGCAGCTTAATAGTTTCCTGTACTCAGTCTTCAAGGGGTGGCTTCTAAGAGGAGCTTCAAAAGGCATCATCCATCCTTCTACCTCCCCTGGGATCCCCAGTGTATGTGGTGAAAAAGTGTGAGAAATTGGGACCTGCATAAATTATTAGGTATTAAATCAGTTCAGAATTTATCCTGGAAACTTTTGATGCCTACACTTTAAATATTGGACTTTGGGTGAACCCACACGTGGTCCAAATATGAGAAAGGGACTTTTGGAAAGACATCATCAATGACAAAGATGGAGGCATGAGTGTTAGTTCTTCTTCGTCCCATCTCAGGAGTGATGGGTGCCCGTGATCAGGTGTTCGTACCTATAGGAATGCTTTGACTGGGCAGATTATTCAGATTTAGTTTATTCTGCAGTGAGACTACCAATATTGGTTCCTAGAATCCTAGAGACAATCCTGACTCTACTTCTCCTAAGAAAATTTAGACTGGGCTGATATGCACCTCCCAGAGTTGCTGCAAAGAGTTAACCTAGTACTGAGCGCACATGTTGGGCGAATCTGAACAGGACTTCCAGCCTGTTGTTTGGGCCATTGGCCTGACCCAGCCCTTAGTAGTGGTGCCCTGAGACCAGCAAATTCCTTTCTCTGGTCCTGGCATACAGCCCCCAAGTCCACTTTAATCATGGTCTTTTAGGCACTGCTCTGGGACTTGTCTGCTCTCACAAAGTTGCCCCATTCTCTATGTTCCTCATTCCGTCTAGTTACTACTGATCTCAGTCTTATGTCCATATACTCACACAGTCAAAATAGCTTGACACACGTGAGTTTGAGACTTATCACATATTTAATATGAAAACTGCCAATGCCTAATATCACTCACTGTTGAACGTTTCCTTTCCTTTCTAAATATTTACATAACATTATAATATAATGAGACATTCCCCTTGTAAGTTCATAGTCAATGTTGACATTATGCTTAGACAGTGGTATCTCTACAAAGTTATCTTAGAAATCAATTCTACGTTAATGGAAAATGTATCCATCAGGCATTTCTAAGGCCAGTCTGACATTATGGAATGCTCTAGTTTTGCTATTCATATCAACCTCTTAAACACAACCATGTATGAGTTTGAACTTCACAAGAGACATGGTTCTTTAAAATATATTTATCATCCTCCTAAAATATATTTATCGTCTGTCAGACTTTCTATATATACTGATGGCCTATCTGAGTAAAGGCCAGGGATACATTTGGTCATCTGGCCATCATGGTGCTTCTCAACCTTTTTAATTTTTTAAATTTCATGGCACCCATAGAAAATTATATTTTCCCATCCCATTAGCATAAATATTGGGTCCTCTAAAGCAGGAGCTGGCAGGCCTGGGGTTCCAGCAGCTCCAAGGACCAAGGGAATGTGGGAATCGTTCCCAGCATGAAAGTTGTGTTGCTCTGTTTTGGCTTAATGGCACTGGTGGCCATCCATTTACTGAGAAAAATAAGAACATGTTCAGCCCTGTTCCAGGTGCTGTGAAGGACACAGACATCATGAAAATGAGGGCCGTTCTTAAATAACTCACAGTATTACTGGGAACACTGAAAGGATCACAATCAGATGAAATGAATGAATGAGCAAAACGGATTAAAACCATCCGAGCAAAATACATGTGTTAAACTGCAGTAAAATCATGTGTTAAACTGCAGATAACTTGTCAGTGATGCTATACTGATTCAGAGGTCAGCCGTAGGACTAGGTAAGGAAAGCTGCCGTGAAGGAGGTGGGATTTGAGCAGGACCTGAGGATGAATAGAATTTGGGTAAATAAAGACAGGAGGATTCTAGGAGAAGATAACAGCCTTCAAAAACATGAGAGCACTGAAATGGCCATGGCTTCCTTGTGGAATGGAGAAGAGATGTCTTGCTAGATATGCAGTGAGGTTATATTTATGAAATTCCCCTGCAGATTATAAAGCACCTGTTAACATTACGTATTATTAGGAGCATTTTTATCATAGTGTCAGAGGCAACAAGACCTAGTGGAAATTGATGCTAACCTGAGAAGGGTTCTCATCCCACCTTTCCCCTCTACCAGGTATATGTTTATGCACAAGTTAGTTAGACTACCACAGACTCAGTTTCCTTGAGTAAATAAAGTTCTTGAGAGGATTAGATACTTATATGTAGCATACTTTCCATGGTGTCTGGAGATGTTCTTTGTTGGTGTCCAGCACCAGTGCCTCGATTTGTATCATTGCTGTGTATTTTGTCTTCTACCCATCAGACAGGGGTTCCAAGTTTTCAAGGCAGGGTTAGAAGGAAGGAGTCATTTGAAATACCTGGATTCCGTTTGCTCTCAGCTGTCCTAACTGATTTTATTATCCCCCCCCCATTTGGGTAAACATAAAGTTAAACTGACTCATCTACAGTTGGATCTAAGCCAGGTAGTCAACTTGCCATGCCTATGTCAGTCTATAAGAAGTATCCTAAAACCATGTTTCTGAAGTTTGGGGGGTGATCAGCATCACTAGGTCTCTCGTCATATGTTCAGCTTCCTGTATCCTTCCCTGGAGATTCTGATCCAGTGGGTCTGGGATGAGTTCTTCCAGATCACATTTATGCTAGGGAAGCTTGAGAAAACTAACACAAGGCCAGCAATAGCCTCACTGCACTGAGGAAATAAAAGGTCTGTATAAATTGGAGTTGGCCTCATATAACAAACCCACGAGATTTGTGGACGAATGGAGATGCTCTCTGTGAAACTTTTCTAATCTGAATTCAGAAAGCAGAAGGCTAGCTTGACGTAGCAAAAATTTACAGAATGTAAGATCTACTTTTTGTCACAAAATGCATATCTTTTCTGTGACATTTAACATGATAAGATATACACAATTATTATTTATCAATTATGCCTCAAAAAAGATAGGGGTAAATCTTTAAAAATCTCAAATTAGAAATTTAAAAAAAAAGATTTTAAAAAATCAAAATGAACTTTAAATATTTTAGGAGAAGCCCATTTAAAATATTAAGGAAGGGACTTCCCTGGTGGCGCAGTGGTTAAGAATCTGCCCGCCAATGCAAGGGACACAGGTTCAAGCCCTGGTCCAGGAAGACCCCACATGCCGCGGAGCAACTAAGCCCATGTGCAACAACTACTGAGCCCCCGTGCCACAACTCCTGAAGCCCACATGCCTAGAGCCTGTGCTCTGCAACAAGAGAGGCCAGCACAATGAGAAGTCCACGAACCTCAATGAAGAGTAGCCCCTGCTGGCCCTAAATAGAGAAAGCCCGCATGCAGCAATGAAGACCCAACACAGCCAAAAATAAATATATAAATATATTTTTAAAAAATCTTAAGGAAATGCTGATTTTCATATCTTATTAAACCCACTTACAATAGTATTTTATTTCATATGTTGAGTTTTCTCAAAGCATGATTCACTCAAATGTTTAAATGAAATGTTTATTATTTCTGAATACAGTGTGAATTCTTCCTCAGATTTAGTACCAAGAAAAAGCCTGTGCTTTCTAATAGATTAATGAAGCTTTCTTTTCTTTTGTTTTTGGTTTTTTGTGTTTTTTTCACCTTTTCTAATGTTGCTTTTTGTTTTTTTTAATGTTTATTTTATATTGGAATATAGTTGGTTAACAATGTTGTGTCAGTTTCAGGTGTACAGCAAAGTGATTTGTTTATACATATACATGTATCTATTCTTTTTCAAATTCTTTTCCCATTCAGGTTATTACAGAGTATTGAGCAGAGTTCCCTGTGCTACATACAGTAGGTCCTTGTTGGTTATCTATTTTAAATATAGCACTGTTCACATGTCAATCCCAAACTCCCAGTCTATCCTTCCCCCCACCTTCCCCTCTGGTAACCATAAGTTCATTCTCTAAGTCTGTGAGTCTGTTCCTGTTAATGAAGTTTCTTCATTAACAGATAATGAGAGCAACATAACTACCTGAGTTTAATATAATCCTAAGATGATCAACTCCTAAATACAATCATCTCTTAAATATATCTATGTCTAATAAAAACATTAACTGTAAATCCATAGAAACTGGCTGACAGATCATTTATATCATATGGAACCAATAGTTGAAATACCTACAAAAGAAAATTGATGAGCTCATTCATATAAAAAGTGATATTTATTCCTGAATTTTGTCACATGCATATTTTTGACAAAATTTCACTCTGCCTTAACATGTTCTAAACAGTTGTTCAATCATTATACACATTCAAAAGCAACATAGCCCTATTGGATTAAGGGGTGGGATGGGGTGGATTTTATCTATTTCACAAATAATTCAACACAAGATTTACAAACTCAGAATCCTGGAACTTTATAGATGTTATAGATGGTTCACCATGGTCCCCTCTCTAATTTTACAGAGGGAAAACCTGGAAGCCAGTGAGGTTATGAGATCTGTCCACAATGTGACTAGAGATGGGGCGGGGGCAGGAAGCTAAGCACAGAGGCAGGGCCCCATGTACCTGCTGCCCAGAGGAGCCCAGACCAGCACCTACTGACTACATGCTCCATTCTCAGGGCCCAGCACCCAGCAGGGTCCCAGAAAGTACTTTTTACACTGGATTGAATTTAATCACTTTTATCAACATCATTAAAAAGTTTGAGAAAAAGATACCACAAAGCATGAAATTCGCTCTCTAGGAAAAAGCAGCCCTATAGATATTTCCAAAAGTAGATCAACAGGGTCAATGGCAAATTGGATTCTGTTCTGGAAAAGACAAGGGAGGGGGAGGTAACATCATGTCAGCTCAAGCTCTGCAAATGTTGGATAATTTGGTAGCTCATTTATCCACAGAGAAAACAAAGTGTGGCTTCATTACCATCAAGAAGGGGGTTATTTGAGGCCAGCAGGTGATGCACACTTAATAAACACATACACATGGCAAGAGCTTATACATAAATATGGAGATCTCTGCCAAAAATAAAAACTGAAAATGCTTCCGCCATCTGTCTGAGCCTCAGAGGTGCCCCAAAGCTACTGTCCAGCAGAGAGGACACAGACACACACAACAGTGGTCATTGTACAGAAGCAAGAATGTTCCTTGTAACCAGGCTTAACCCAGTATGACTGGCAAAAATGACTGTACGATGAATATGCCCACAGGGAGCATTAAGTGTGAGGACCAGGGAGGAGGCCTGATGTAATTCACAGTCAAGTCTCTCTGGGTGTGCCCATCAGAGTCCCAAGTGCAGACGCAGCTACCTTGACCAGGATTGCAGCATCCCAGAAGACCCACCAAGCCCCCTGTGCATTGATTTGAGGACACTCCAAAACCCACATTTTTGCAATTCAACTCTGCGTGGAACACCAATGTGGGGACAAGCTTGGATTTGCATTTTTGCTCAGTACCTCACTAGCTGCAGGACCTCGAGTAAGTGAGCAAATGTTTCGGTCTAATGATGGGGATAATGATGTACCTACCTTTTAGGGTTATGGTGAGTTGTAAAGGAGGAAATGCATGTTCAGTGCTAGGCATACATGACGAATGACATAGACGGAGGTCACTATTATTATTACACAAACTCATGGCTCTTTGGAAATAAAGTACAACACTGAAGATGGTAGAGGAAAAGAAAATCCTCAGCTACCACGTCCTCCATATCGTGTATCCCCGCCTGCAACACCTGGCTTACTTACTGGTTTCCTCCTTTACCCACCATTCTGTCTTCCTGGAAGACTGTGTTTTCTGCACCATTATATCCCTAACACAAAGTAGAAGCCAAATTAAATACTTGTTGAATTAATGACTTTTCTCTATCCTTGTCTGACCTTTCTTCCAATGTTCCCCATTTTCTCAAAGAAGTGTTAGAAAGAGCAAGAAAGAGAAAAAAAACAGAGCTGAAAAATTCCAGAGAAAAATCCAAACCTGGCTCACAGTCTCCTAGAAATAGAGCCTGTAAGTGCCACCATATTTCTTCTAAATCACATCAGTACATGGAAGCAACCTAAATGTTCATCAACAGAGGAATGAGTAAAGAATACATGGTATGTATGTATGTATATATATATAATGGAATATTACTCAGCCATAAAAAAGAATGAAATTATGCCATTTGAAGCAAAATGGATGGACCTAGAGATTGTCATGCTAAGTGAAGTAAGTCAGACAGAGAAAGACAACTATTATATGATATCAATTATATGTGGAATCTAAAAAAAAATGGTACAAATGAACCTATTTACAAAACAGAAATGGAGTCACAGATGTAAAAAACAAACTTATGGTTACCAAGGGGGAAAGGGGGGGAGGGATAAATTGGTAGATTAGAATTGACCTCTACATACTACTATATATAAAATAGATAACTAATAAGAACCTGCTGTATAGCACAGGGAGCTCTACTCAATACTCTGTAATGACCTACATGGGAAAATAATCTAAAAAAGAGTGGATACATGTATATGTATAACTGATTCATTTTGCTGTACACCTGAAACTAACACAACATTGTAAATCAACTATACTCCAATAAAAATTAATTTTAAAAAATAGATAAATCACATCAATGAATGTGAGCTCAACAGTAAAAGCAGAAAGAACAACTAAAAGAAAGACCTCAAACGACTCATTTCCTAAAGAAATGAAAAACCCTTCAGAATCACTTTTCCAATTCTAGTGGCCTGGATGTCAACTGTCACTTCTGTGAGGCCAAACCCACGTGGCTGAGTGTCTCTGTTTTCTGAAAAGGTCTTCCATTTAGCTGAAGGGTTTAATCTACACACAATACTGTAAGTTACACAGCTCTATCCATCGTACAGGTGAAGAAACAGACTCCAATCAGTTGTGACTCGCCCCATCAAGCATCTGGTAAGTGAAAGAAGTAAGACTCTAATCTGGTTCTTCCAAATGCAAATTCAGGGCTCCCCCCAACACCCCAGCCCCATGGCCCCAGCCACTATCTGCAGTCTGTTCCCTCGACTTTTACTGTATGTCCCCCTCCGAGCCCTTAATGCTCATCAGACCTTGCTGACCACCTCCCTCCATGCATCCTGCCCTCCACCTGCTGGCCACCAAGCCTGCAATTCAAGCTAAGGGTGGGGTGAAAGTGTTAATGGGCGTCCTTTGTAGTCAAATATCAGATCTCAAAAAACGGTTTAAGGGAAGAATTTATAAATTATGTGAGAACAGTGGCAAGTGTAGTTCATTTTCTTTCTCTCCTTCTTCCCCTTCTTTCACTTCTTTCTCTCCGTATCTCTAGAACTCATTGATTACTTCTTCCTGAAGAGCATCTTGTAGTCATATAACTCAGAGTGCAGGATGGGAAATGCTGAACCATGTCATGATGACTTCCTTCTGGTTCCTTAGACCGAGGGACCCTGCACTTGGATAGGCAGCCCCTTTCCTAAATTATTTCATTGCAGAAGGAACTCTAAATAGGAATATATCTTGTATCTGGAAGGAAGGAAGGAAGGGAGGGAGGGAGGGAGGGAGGGAGGAAATAAAAAGGAAACCCTACACGCGGCCTGGGAAAGATTTTTGTTTAGCTCTTACAAAATTTCCAACACCTGGTTAAGAAACTGAAAACAGGGACTTCCCTGGCAGTCCAGTGGTTAGGACTCTGCGCTTCCACTGCAGGGGGCACGGGTGCGATCTCTGGTCAGGGAACTAAGATCCCACTTGCCGTGCTGTGCGGCAAAAAAAAAAAAAAGAAAAGAAAAGAAAAAGAAATTGGAAACAAAAAAGCGACCAACCATGGAGCATGACCAGCACCCAACAGTATCAATCTCCCTAGGGCCCTTGGACTCAAGGGCTGTGCCTGTCTCATGTGTTTCCTGCTTGGTGGTCAGCAGTGCCTTGTACATGATAGATGCAGCCAATGTCTGGTAAGTGAATAAACACCTTACACAAAGCTATTGTCTTACACAAATTCTTTTAAGAAAGGAGGGAGAAAAATCTCAGTGGTCCTTTAAAAATTTATTTTAGCTAGTTCATCTTCGTCTGCTCCATCTACAGAAGCCAACAAGCACAGTTGGAACAAATAGGTTAATAAAACCAAGCCAGATGGCCGGCCATTAATTTTGCTTCTTCTCTGCAGTGATACAGATTTATCTTTTAAAGTCTTACAGTAATCAGAGTGTAAATTCCCCTGAAACCATTTGATGTCTTGGCAAATAAGCCAGACCCATGAATTTCTAAGACTACTGCACCTGCATTAGTCCCTATAGACTTCCCCTCGTCCTGTTAGTGATTGTGAAAAATCAGCCGTCTTGAAGACGTTATTCTAAAACCGGGAATTTAGGATTATACTTTGATGCTGTATTTTTTGCTAATTTTGATTTATCTCACTTGAAATGTGTGACCATTAGCATAGTGCCTCAGTTACATTTGAACTGTTTGTGAAGGGGAAAACAATGAACTTCTGGCCCAGCTGGTGTGGTAAGTTTGTACATCACATCACATTTGTACCTCACCAAACCTGGAAGAATGACAGAGAACGCATCACCAAGCAGATTATCAGGGTGCAACTGAGCACAGAAGTAGGACAAACAACTTTGTCATCAGAAAAGGAAAAGAAACACAATGGAGAGATTGAGGCTGATCTTCATCAGCTGTTCTCAGGCTCTGGGGGCAGATGGAGGTACCCAGGAGGGTGAGTCCAGTAGGTAGTTGGGGATCAAAGCCAAGCTCCCAGTTTGAACTGACTTGGATCAGGTTTCCTCATCCAAGCACAAAATTGTGCTAGGGATGATGTGAGCTGCTTGTCTAGACAGACAAGAAGTAGCTGACCCAGCCTGGCAAGTAGAACTTGAGTCTTAGCACCGCAAGGCTGTTCATGACTACATCACAAATACCCAAAGCAGCAGGACAACACTTGGTTCTGCACTGTGACCTTCAGGGAGGTGGAGGCTACAACAAAATGACAACCAGGATAGGTGAAGAGAGCGGAAAGGGAGAGGGAACGGTGAATATAAAGACGAGCCTGCAAATTAAGACTGAGAAACAGGAATGCTAAGAATGATACCCAACAAAGTCAACCACCATGAAATGAAATGACCCCAGATGAAATAAAAAGAATTTAAAAATGTGAAAGGTGACATTCAAATAAGGATTTTTTTAATACTCATAGATTGAAGTAAGAAACAGCTTTCATGAAAAAAAATAGACATTCTGAAACAAAAATGGAGTAATTAGCAATGAAAAAGAGTCCCTGGAAATCAAAGCAAAATAGCCTGTGAATTAGAAAACACCCAATAAAAAGAATAAGCACTTAAGCAACAAATTTTTAAAAACTAAAGAATTAGAAAATATTTTTGAAATTTACCTATTACATGGAAGACAGAGATAAGTTAAAATATAAAAAGACATGGAGAATCTCTACACACATCACTGTGAACATGTAAACCATGTTTGATATTAAGAAAATCTTAAAAGCTGCCAGACTGAAATTACTGATTACCTACAAAGAAACCAGCAATTAGTCTGAAAGCTAGTATTTCATCAATGACAATGGATGACAATGGATGTCAGCAGACAATAATATCTTCCAGAAATTCAGGGGAAAGTAATATCAGGTGAGAAGTTATCATTCTAAGGTGAAAGGAAAGTAAAGACATTTTCAGAATGTAAAAATAAGAGAATTTACTACAACCTGTAGACTATTTCTACATGATAGCCTAAAACTACTAAGGAGAAAAATAAACCTAGGGTGAATTAATGGTATTCAAGAAACAATGATGAGCAGAGACGTTGATGAAATACATTGTTAATGTAATTAACTATTGAGCATTTATAATATCAGAATGATAAAAAATTGACAACAATAATAATGGAAATGATGGGAGAAATAATTAGGGAAGTTGAGGGAGAGAAAGTTAAAGCATACCAAAGTTCTTTTCTTTTTGAGGAGGACAAATAATAAATTTAGACTTTATTGGAAAGTTTTATGTTGCCATATATATATTAAAAAGTTAAAGAAACAATTGAAGGAATAGAAACGTAATCTAAAATTCCCAAACCAAAAGAAAAACAGGAATCAAAGAAAACTAGATCAATTCAACAAAAGACAGAAACAGAGGAAGAATATAAAAAGCAAGGTAAACAGAAGAAATAAGGGGATAATATTCATAATGAGATAAACTTAGTGTAGAGCCTCCCAAAGCAGCCCCTGTGGCAAAGACTTGGGTATGGTGGTTATTTGGGAGATGATCCCACAAACACACGTGAGAATGGGAAGTAAAAAAAACAATAAAGTTGCACTGGTGTGCTGGCTGGCACTTTGGACGTCTGGGGCTCTGTCCTCTGAAACTGCTGTAAACTAGCACTTATCATGTCAGGGAGACACTGACACACCCATCCCATCCACCACTGTTGCCTCCCTGTGGCTCTGTTTCTCATAATTTCAACACTGAGCCTATGGGAGAGTAGCTCCCAAAGTACCTGAAAAGGCCCCCAAGCAAAAAGGAGGGATCACAGTGACATGTGGGGTGAAGGTGACAGACTGCAGGGACATCCCTCAGCTCAGCAGAACTCAGGTGGGGATGTGGGGAGAGGCAGCTACAGCATCTGCTACAACATGTGATGGGATTGAAATTGCCCACAGGAAGACAGATTTTCAGACCGGCTGAAAAAAATAGCCATATGCTGCTTACAAGACAACCCCAATGAAATGAAGCAGAAAGTTTCAAACGATGGGGCATGAAAAAAATACATACTGAACAGGAATTGTCACATTCATGCATAAGAATATGCACAAAGATGCTTGCTGGAGCAATGATTGTAATGGCAAAAAATGAAATACCATTATGTTAAAAAACGGAGAAGAGTTAGATGGAATGAAGTACAGTGATATAAGGAGCAGTGCACGGCAACATCGATACCCAAAGTATAAAAATCAAATGGGAAAATCTACAGGAAACACTGTGACCCTGTAGTCTGGTCAAGAGAAGGATTTAGAAATAGTAAAACTGTACACATATACAGATAATGTTTATTTCAGAATGTTTCACTAATTTCAACTTACCTTCTAATATAGTTCAACATTTTTGAACTATTAATATTGCTGCAGATTTATTACTGGTTATATTAATGATAAACTTACCCTTTAATTGATTTTCCATCCAAAGTTTCTCAACAAGGAACAAAATTTTAAACAAAGATATTCTTTCTTTTCTAAAGTCATATGCACTAAGATGTTCACCGGTTTTACTAATAATTAAAAACTTAAATGTTCTGCATAAGTTAAAGTCGCATGCTTTCAAAGAGTTTAAGCGTTAAAATAAAAGATATAAGGGGAAAGTTTGTGAAATGAAATATGTACAACATGATTCTAATTAAGTGTAGAAAGAGAGTGAGAGAGAGAGAAGTAAACAGAAAAGTAAAGCAGAAAGTCAAACTTGGGTGAAGAAAAAGAATTTGAGAAACAATGGTAATAATAGAAATTGAAAAAAATAAGCTGATTTACCTAAAAGCCTACCATATACCACAGCAGTGAAAAAAAAAAAAAAGAAATACTTAGATTTAAATGGAAGATGTGCAAGATTTCTATGCTGAAAACCACAAAATGCTGGGGAAACAAATCATAGAAAACCTGAATAAATGGAAAAATACACCATACTCATTGACTAGAAAGTTCAATATTGTCAATTCTCCCCAAAATGATCTATAGATGTAATGCAATTCTAATCAAAATCCCAGCAGAAATTCTTGTTGAAATTGATGAATTGATTGTAAAATTTGTATGGAAAGGCAAAGGAAGTAGGATAGTCAAAAAAATTTTGAAAAAGAAAAAATCAAGTTTAAAGACCCTCCATGGCCTGATTTCAAGATTTATTGTAAAGCTACAGTAATCAAGATAATGTGGTATTGATTAGGATAGACACAGATCAGTTGAACAAACCAGAGTCCAGAGGAAGACTCTCACATACATGACCAAATGGTTTCCAGCAAAGTTGCAAAGGTACATTAATGAGGGAAAGAATAGTCTTAACAAATAGTGTTGGAACAATTGGACTTCCATGTGCAAATAAATAAGTAAAGCTGACCCATGCCTTGCACCATTTATAAACACTAACTCACAATTTAAACCTAAAACTATAAAATTTCTACTAGGAAACATAGGAGAAAATATTTAGGAGCTTGATTTAGGCAAAGATTTCATAACATCACAAACATGAACAATAAAAGAAAAAATCAATAAAATGGACTTCATCAAAATGTAGAAAACAAAATTCTGATTACCTAGGAGGAAAGGGGAGGCAGGAGGGATAAATTGGGAGATTGGGATTGACATATACACACTACTATATATAAAATAGGTAACTAATAAGGACCTACTGTACTGTACAGGGAACTCTACTCAATACTGTATAATGACATATATGGGAATAGAATCTAAAAAAAGAGTAGGTATATGTATATGTATAACTGATTCACTTTGCTGTACAGCAGAAACTAACACAATATTGTAAATCAACTATACTCTAATAAAAATTATTTAAAAACTCCTTTTCCTTGAAAAACTCTTAAGAAAATTTAAAAAGCAAAGTGCTGACTGGAAGAAAATACTTTCAAAGAACATACTTGATAAAGAACTTGCATATTTGATAAAGAAGTCTCAAAAACAACCCCATTAAAAATGGGAAAAATATTTGAACAGATACTTTACCAAGAAGAGGTTAATGGAAAATAAACACATGAAAAGACGTTCAACATAATTAGTCATTAGAGAAATGCACATTAGAACCACAATTAGATACCACTACACACTCATTAGAAGAATTAAAATTATAATAGCAACAAAAAATTTTAATTAATAACACCAAGTGCTAGCAGAGATGTGGAGAACCAGAACTCTCGTACATGGCTGGTGGCAACACAGAAAGTTACAACCACTTTGGAAAACAGTTTGGCAGTTTCTTATAAAGTTGTGCTTACCATATGACCCAACAATCCCACATCTAGGCATTTACCCAAAGGAAATGAAAACTGAAGTTCACAACAAAACCTGCTTATGAATGCTTATAGTGGCTTAACTCATAATCACCAGAACTGGAGATGACCCAAATGGCCTTCAGCTGGTGAATAGATAAACAAATTGGGGTGGTGGTTCCATGACTGTATTTGTAAAAGCTAAAGGAACTGAACCATGAAAAGGCTGAGACCCTAAAGAAATAGGTTTGGGAAGAGTGGAGAGAGGTACTTTCTCTTTGGCACAGTCTAGGGAAAGTACTAAAGATGATGAGATCTCCTTAGGGACCCTTTGTTTTCAAACCACTGTTGGAGTATCAGGACTGACACATAGGAAGAAAGATTGCTCGGTGAACTGAGGAAAGGAAGTTAATTTAATAGGATCCCAAAGCATTTATCCTGTTCTTTTCTTTTTTTAATAAGAAGCTTAAATCAATTCAATTCAATAAATGTTGTCAGACTCTGGGCTGGCCCCTGGGAGCCAGCTCCACGTTGAACACTGTTCCTTACAGCACAGTGCCCCTTGGTGAGCACTCAAGAGATTCGCATCCTTTGGAGAGCCTCCCCATTTGATATTTGCTCCCAGAAACTCCACAGGAAAGCTGCAACCCTTAGGAGATAAACAAGCTGGAAATTCACAGGGCACTTTGGATCACTGTGTCTTGTGCACACTAGCAGGCATTAAAATTCTTCCCTTGAACTTCCTTAAATTGGCTTGAACTACATACATTTCTTAAAAGCTGGAAGAGTGTATATGGAAAATATTACCTACAAGGGAGGTACAAGGATACCTCAAAATGATGTTGGATTCTTGAGAACCTTGGCAAATGTGAAAGGAAGCTCAGTATAGGTTATTTGTTAAAACAATCTTTCCTTGCCTTGGTGATCAGAATAATGCCAGAAGTTCATTCAGCACATTTTTTACAATATCATAGACACACTGAAGGCTCAAGAATTCAACCACAGAAATAGAATCATCTATAGGAGTTAGTTAAGAAATCATGGATAAAAAGTAGAGAAAAACACCTAACATTTAAAATTGAACTTTTAAATAAGGCTAAAATCTCTAAGTCTATGCATAGAAACTGGCAATTCTACACACAATCGATGACTTTTGCCACCCAAAGTCATGAGAAAGTTAAAGCATGTCTTTGTAAAAATAAGTTTGGAAAAGAACCTCTTACTAAAGTATTCACAAAAGCGTATGGTTACATAAAAGGAGAGAACATTAAAGAATTTTGAAATCTACATTACAAATGAAAATGGGGAAGTCACTTTATAACCCACACAGGTACTGAATTTTAGCAAAGTGAGAAAATGAAGCAGGAGAACAGAAATCTTAACAGTAAATATTCATTATTAACAAGGAACTTGTAAAATTGTAATGATAATCTCATTCACCACTTTCCTTTTTGTCCTTATTTCCATTTAGATGAACATAACGCAACTATAGAAGACAATCTAATTAGATCACTTCTTAAATTATGCATAAAATACCAAATATCAGATAATGAGGATAGGGTACAATGTCAGAGAAGAACTGAAAATCATGAAGGGTTGACCAGAATGGAAAACACAGACCAACGGAATACCTATATCAAAGTCAAGTTCAACAGCTCAGGATGATTTTTTCCATAGAGAAATGTACATCCTTGGTTAGTCATTGTATGAATCCTGAAATAAGTAGCTTGATTCAAGGGCAGACAGCAGAAGCAAGAAGAACTACAATCCTGCAGCCTGTGGAACAAATAGCACATTCACAGAAAGATAGACAAGATGAAAAGGCAGAGGGCTATATACCAGATGAAGGAACAAGATAAAACCCCAGAAAAACAACTAAATGAAGTGGAGATAAGCAACATTCCAGAAAAAGAATTCAGAATAATGATAGTGAAGGTGATCCAGGACCTCAGAAAAACAATGGAGGCAAAGATCGAGAAGATGTAAGAAATGTTTAACAAAGACCTAGAAGAATTAAAGAACAAACAAACAGAGATGGACAATAAAATAACTGAAATGAAAAATACACTAGAAGGAATCAATAGCAGAATAACTGAGGCAGAATAATGGATAAGTAACCTGGAAGACAGAACGGTGGAACTCACTGCCACGGAACAGAATAAAGAAAAAAGAATGAAAGGAAATGAAGACAGCCTAACAGACCTCTAGGACAGCATTAATTGCAACATGACATTCACATTATAGAGGTCCCAGAAGGAGAAGAGAGAGAGAAAGGACCCAAGAAAATATTTGAAGAGATTATAGTTGAAAACTTCCCTAACATGGGAAAGGAAATAGGCACCCAAGTCCAGGCAGGATAAATCCAAGGAGAAACAAGCTGAGATACATAGGAATCAAATTGACAAAAATTAAAGACAAAGAAAAATTATTGAAAGCAACAAGGGAAAAAAGACAATAACATACAAGGGAACACCCATAAGATTAACAGCTGATTTCTCAGCAGAAACTCTACAAGCCAGAAGAGAGTGGCATGATATATTTAAAGTGATGAAAGGGAAGAATCTACAATCAAGATTACTCTACCTGGCAAGGATCTCATTCAGATTCAATGGAAAAGTCAAAAGCTTTACAGACAAGCAAAAGCTAAGAGAATTCAGCACCACCAAACCAACTCTACAAGAAATGCTAAAGGAACTTCTCAAAGTGGGAAACATAAGAGAAGAAAATGACCTACAAAAACAAACCCATAACAATTACGAAGGATAATAGGAACGTACATATAGATAATTACCTTAAATGTGAATGGATTAAATGTGCCAACCAAAAGACACAGGCTCACTGAATAGATACAAAAACAAGACCCATATATATGCTGTCTACAGGAGACCCACTTCAGACCTAGGGAAACATACACACTGAAAGTGAGGGGATGGAAAAAGATATTCCATGCAAATGCTAAATCATGTTTAATAGACAGATGTGATATCCTCTAGCTCAAACAGAAAAATGTATGCTAATCTGATGTAAGTCGCTTCTGGGTTTGAAAAATTTTAAGTTTATTTATTACAGATTGTTTTTTTAAGTTGTTTATTTCAGGAATGCTAGCTTCCTTTTAAAGCATACCTTACATATCTCCATATGAATATTCCACTGTGCTGAGAAATCACCTAATAAATAGGCACATTGATTGGGAAGGAGGTGGGAATTGGCCTATAAACTTGCTGCATCCTCATTTTCAAACTGAATTTTCAATGAAACTGAGAATAAGAAATGGCACATGTCCCAAACCAGCAAGTGTGCACCATCCCACAGGGTCAGCAGTGGGGCTCAGGGTGGGGTTGTGTGCCACAAGCCCATGTCCCAGCTCCTTGAGGGATGGTAGTGCCACCTCCAGGAAAACTCTTACAAAGAGCCTCAGTGCCACTTATATAGCTGTGTGTGTTGGTCCCCAGGAACAGAGGGAGGGTAGGTGTAAGACAACTTGTTTGTGTAAGAAAATTGCAATCCCATTTGAGGATTCTTTTCAAGGTATTGAGTTCTTACTGAAACATGCTGTTTTTACTTTAAGTGATAACAGTACAGAAGCAATGGGTGACTGGAGAATTCTGAAAAATTTTGCAAAATAAGGAAAGATGCTGATTTTAGTACATCTTTAAGATTACATTTCTAGATGCATAGACTGAGGCATTTTCACAGAGTTCAACCCCTGATCTTGCAGATGAAACAAGTGAGACTCAGGGAGGCACACTTGCAAAAAGTCACACAAAGATTTCTCTTGGACAATTCACATTTGAATACAACTCACAAACCCAAACAATACTCTAGAGGTAAGTACACAAATATTTGAAGATGTATGGGAAGAATATAATACATAAATAAGAGTTTGTTCAACTGCAGCAAAGAATTGAAGTCTGGAATCTTAGATAAGTTCAAAAGCTTATCAAACGGCTGCTAGTTACCCACAACATGCTAGGATAATAGGGAGGCAATGTGGAAGAAGAAAGGGGGGCTTCAGATTAAAGTTAGCTGTGTGAGTTTGGATAAATCCCTTAACCCCTGAGAATCAATGGCCTCTATCAAATGGGCATAACAGTAATTCCAGTTCACCTTCCTTGTAGAGTTATTGCAGAGATCAAATGACTTAATCTATTGACTTTTCTTTTTAAAATGAAAAGCACTGTACAAATGTTAACTCTTAGTATTGGGATTTTATCAATCAATATACAGAGAAGGCAAATCAGAGAGATGGCATTCCTCCTATCTTACACTGTTAGGGTTAAACCTAAGTGTGGCAATAAGACCTCATGTATTTCCATATGACTATTCCACTGTGCTGAAAATCACCTAATAAACACTTTGATTGGGGTGGAGGTGGGGGTTGGCCTATAAAATTGTTTTATTCTCAGTTCCATATTTGGGGGAAAGAGTTCATTTCATTTCTTTTCTTTTTTTTTTTTTTTGAAGTGTGGCCCTCAAGAGCAAAGAACTGAGTTGATCACATGCCCTGATCCGTGAGCATTAGCATGAATGGGGACAACACTGGCCTACTTTTAGCAAAATGTTTCCCCTTTTTGACCTAATCCCAGATCCCCCCACCTCACCACCATGAGGACCACTATCACTTTCTAAATATCTTTCTAACCCACTTCCCATAAATGTATCTTCATGTGTTCCTCTATGTATAATATTGTTGTTGGTTGTGTGTGTGTTGATTTATTTGCATGGTTTTTATACAATAAACCTACTCTATGCATTGCTATTTTCACAGCAATATTTGTTCCTGCTGTCATGCAAGGTTACGCTTCCTTCTCCTGGCTCTGCATTGCATCCCATCCTACATGCACACCACACCCTTTTTATCCATTCCCCTACTGTTGAGCACCTAGGTTGCCTCCAATTCTTTGCTACAGTGCCCATGTCTCCTTGGATGTTTGGGCAGAATATAAACAAAGGAGTAGAATTGCTGAGGTGTATGATACCTATGTACTCAATTTCTCCAAGCACTGCCAGCTTGTTCTTCAGAGCAATGGCTGTCAGTGTTTACTTCTCACAGATGAGCAGGAGACCTCAGATTTTTACCACTGCCCACCAGCACATTTTTAGAAATTATTCCCCCAGTTCATTTTGCATGTTTTCTATTTGTACATCCTTTTTTATTCCTTTATCAGTTTTGCCAGCACTTTGCTTACATTAAATCCTTTCAAAGAACCAGCTTTTGTTGTTTAGCTCAACTGTTTTTGCTGCTGTTGTTTGTTTTATTTTTTATTTATTTAGTAATGAGGGATTTCTGATATGGCTTACCTTATCACATTAATCTATTAAGTTAAAATAGGAGTTGTTAACTCTGACTCCAATTGTATTGTTATCTATTCCTCCCTGGGACTCCACCAGTTCTTATATATTTTGAGGCCATATTATTAGGTTTCAATAGGTTCATGATTTTTATCTTCTTGATTCTTTACATCAAGTAGAAACAAATATTAGTTTAGAGTAGTTTCTTAACTCTATATTCAAAATCCCTATCTTTCCTTCATGATGTATTATTTCATTAAAAACTTTTACTGTTGTCTGATGTTGTAATTGCTACCCTGGCTTCCTTTTAACTCAGATGTATATTCTTTGTATCCTTTTTTTTTTTTTCTTTTTTTTTTGCAGTACGTGGGCCTCTCACTGTTGTGGCCTCTCCCACTGCAGAGCACAGGCTCCGGACACGCAGGCTCAGTGGCCATGGCTCATGGGCCCAGCCACCCCACGGCATGTGGGACCTTCCTGGACCAGGACATGAATCCATGTCCCCTGCATCGGCAGGTGGACTCTCAACCACTGCGCCACCAGGGAAGCCCTATCCCTTTATTTTTAACCTTTATATATTCTTTTGTTTTCGAGTCTGTCATGTGTCTATGTAAAAATAAACTGAGATTGCTTATAAATATAAATCTTTTTCAAAATTCAATCTACACGGCTTCAGAGTAGAATATTTAATCCACTTATATTTACTGTAATTATGGTTTCAGTAAGACTATTTTAGCCATCTTTGTTTATGTTTTCCACTTACCACATTTAATTTTTTTGTTTCTTATCTTCTCTTTGTGTACTTTTATTTTTATATATAAAGTTATCTTCCACAGGTTTAAAAATTACATGTCCTACTTTTATTATTCTGGTAGTTACCCTTAAATAGTTGAAAACTTACTTTTAGTTTTCTCCCCATACATATGTCTAAAGATGAGCAAAGTCTATGCCTCCTCCTCCCATACAAGAGCCCTAAGATGCACTCATCTCCCTCCAGGTGGCCTAACTCAGCTACTCCTGGTTAACACATTGGTATTATCTAGAGTTTAGCTGCAGATGATAAAGGCTACAAATATCCTCTCTTGTCTCTCTAAGGATAGTTATTTCCCTTATTTTAAACTTATGTTATTCATGTTGAAATAGTTTCGTTCTACTGCTTAGCAGTTGCTCCATTGGTTGCTCGCTTGTTTGAAATTTGTCTCATAATTATTTTCTGTGAACTTATCTTTATTCCTTGGGGTGGTCCACTGCCTTGACTGGTTTCATTGACTTGGGAGAAGGGCCAAGTGCCTTGGTCCTCTTGGCCAGATTGAGGGGTGAGAGGAACACTCCTCAGGGCAGAGAACCAGTCATACATCTGACCTCATCAAGGCACGCCAGACCCACGACATCTCCCAGGCCCATTGTCCTTGGTTCCAACTATTTTTGGTTCAAGAAAAGCCACTCTTTCTAGTTATTTCTCAGGATGCCTTGTGGATTTACATTTCCCTGATGATTAGTGATGTAGAGTGTATTTTCATATATGTGTTGGCCATTTATATGTATTCTTTGGAGAAATATCTATTCAAGTCCTTTGCCCATTTTTTAATTGTTTTTTTGGTTTTGTTTTGTTATTGAATTGTAATAGTTCCTTTTACATTTTAGATATTAATTCTTTATCAGATATATGGTTTGCAAACATTTTCTCCTATTTAGTAGGTTGTCTTTAACTCTGTTAATGGTTTCCTTTGCTGGGCAGAAGCTTTTTAGTCTGATGTAGTCCCACCGTTATTTTTGCTTTCAATGCCTGTGCTTTTGGTGCCATATTCATGAAATCATTGCAAAGAACAATGTCATGAAGATTTTCCTCTGTGTTTTCTTCTAGGACTTTCAGTTATAGGTCTTACATTTAAATCCTTAAGCTGTTTTGAGTTAATTTTTGTATGTGGTGTAAGATAAATGTCCAGTTTTATTCTTTTACAATCGGATATCCAGTTTTTCCAACACCACTTGTTCAAGAGGCTGTTTCATTTTCTCAACTGGGATTTCTGTTCTTTCAAACTCTTTCTCTTCTTGTGGCTCCTAAGATGCATGTCTGAGAAGAAGCCCACGATCCATGTTTAGCTAGCTGTCTTTTTCCACAATTAATATAAATTAAGAATCTCCAGGAAAATTACACAAATAATGATTTTCATAACCAAAAAAATAGTCCTGGTGACTGAATAACCATAAATTTAAGCTGTATAACTACCAGGTTTATTTGTTAAGCATATACACACCCACCTATTAAATTGCCAATAAGACATGTTTGAGGACAAAGTGCAGTGGGCACCACATAATGGTGTCTCTGTGGATGACTGCCTCTGTGTTTCCTCCTATGGTGTATGTACAGGTGGAGTTTTGTCACTCAGAATGAGAACATAAACAGTCTGTTAGGTTTGAGAAAATGTGCTTCATCCTACCAAGTTTCTAAATATATAATTGCAATGTTTCTACTAACAACAGTTTTATTTCTCTCTTCAAATGTTTTTTTAATATCACAGGAAAGAATATAAGGGATCAGGGACTTCCCTAGAGGCACAGTGGTTAAGAATCCACCTGCCAATGCAGGGGACATGGGTTCAATCCCTAGTCCTGGAAGATCCCACATGCCTCAGAGCAACTAAGCCCACAAACCACAACTACTGAGCCCGTGTGCCACAACTACTGAAGCCCACATGCCTTGAGCCTGTGATCCACCACAAGAGAGGCCACCCCAATGAGAAGACTGTGCACCGCAAGGGCGAGTAGCCCCTGCTCACCACAACTAGAGAAAGCCCACGCACAGCAACAAAGACGCAAAGCAGCCTAAATAAATAAATTTACTTTAAAGAAAGAATATAAGGGGTCAAAGTGCCGATACATCAAAACCTTGCCAAGGGACATGGCATGCCTACAGGTTTTCTGCCCTGCATACTCTCTGGGAATTGTGTGTGATTCCTGAGTGGGCTTTGGGGCTTCCCTTAATCTTGGGCAAGTATTAATCACTTCTTACTCCATTGTTATAATTATTTGTGGCATTAATATTATAGTAGTGACATAAATGAAGTAACTGTCTTGCAATTCTCTATAGCTATGTGTAGAGCAAAGGTAAAATTCTGTATTTTTGCTTACTTATTATTATATCATAAAATATTTTCCCATATAGTACTACTTAGACTTAGCAATTATCTTTTTCACACTTGTCTAATATTCTATCAGATTAATGTCATATATTTCATTTTCCATTTCCCCACTTTTGTTTACATTTGGTTTGTACAATTTTTATAGTACTTCTAAGATCACTTTTTACTATTATTTTTCTCTCTTTCTTGGATTAATCCCAGAGGATATACAGGCTGGTTTTGGTTAAACCACCCAGTTTCCTTCCATAAGAACTTTACCAGTTTACTGCCAGTGGCAATGTACAGGGAATAGGTTCACCAGAATTTCATCAGAATTAGTCATTACCCATTTATAATTTTTGACAAATTAATAGGGGCAAATGATCTGGTAACCACTTCTCAGATCTGGAAATAATGACTCTATGTCAGAAACAGAAAAAAACGTTGCAGCAGAATTTTTTCTACTTGAGTTTCTATAGCTGCTTCTGTGAAAGTTCACCCAATAGGTCACTGTACCTTGTTTCAAAAATATGGATTCAGATCAGATGTCTGATTGCCTTCTTGGCCTAAGTTAGAATTGGAAGCAGAGACATTTCCCAAAAATGTTTCAAAATCCTGCATAACCTAGCCTTCATAGATGCCAGCACTGAATGGATTTCCAGTTCCTTCCAGAAGCCCTTTGCCTCCGAGGAGCCCATTTCTCCTGTCATGTTAAAACTGAACTCCTTTAAAACATCTGAACTCTCCTGGGTATTATATCCTTTACAATTTCAGAAGGGGAGATGATTTAAAAACAAAATATGTTCAACTGGAAGATGGCCATGAAGCTGCCATCTGGAAAGAAAAGTGACCTACCTGAGTACTTGAGCCCAGAGATGCATCCAGCATCAAGAAAGCAGATGGGCTACACAGAGGGTGATCGCATTCATTATAAAGAGGATGACAATTGGTGTTATTCTAATATCGTGTAACTTTTAAACAGAAAACACAGTCGCAAAAAACTCAACTTATTCCCAAAACTTTAAGGATACATGGATGTAAAAGCTAGCACTGTTGTGTTTTGCTTTGTTGAATTTTTAAAATCATAGAAATCTGGACATGAAAACAACCGTGGTTCCCTCCTTAATAGTGAGATCTTAGTGTATGTCACCCTCCCAATCACATTTTACATAGATTAAGACCCTACTGATGAATAAATTTCCACATCATCAATCTTGGCCAGCCTTGGGAAATTGTGCTATGTGGGATGAAGATCTCCAACCATGCCATTTGCCCTTTCTTTGGCCCCTTCCCCCTCCCTTCTTAGACCTGTTACCTTCCACTTCTTTGGTATGTGGATATTCATAGCAACTTTGGTTTTTTAGCTTTATTGAGGTATAATTTATATGCCCCCAAATTGTACACATTTAAAATATATATCTTAATAATTTTAGACATATGCATACTCCTGTGATACCATCACCACAACCAAGGTACTAAACATATTGTTCATCACCTCCAAAAACTTCCTTGTGTCCTTCTGGGCATTTTTTGATAAGAACACTTGAGATCTATTCTCTTAACGTATTTTAAAGTTCACAATATGGTTGACTACAGGTGTTACGTGTACAGCAGATTTCTAGAACTTATTCATCTTCTGTAACAGAAACTTTACCCCTGACAAAAACACCTTCCCCTTTTGACTCTTCTCCTAGCAGCCAGAGGTCACCTCTCCTTTAAGTACCCATTAAACTTATTCAGTCAATGAATTCAAGAACTGGAGTATGTACGACCGTGTGTGAATAGAATGGAAACATGAAATCTGATCATTTGAACTTGGCACCAAGTTCAACAGCTGCTTAGTTGTATGAACCTTTGGAAGGCATTTAACTTCTCTAGGTATTCACCTAAAGTACAGGAGCAAATAATAAATTATATATAAGTAATTTGTAAATTGAAAAGTTCCATCATTTTCATAATAATCATGATCAATACACCTTATCACATTCCCAGGAATAGTGTGATTTGATCTGGAACTAGAAGTATGGCTCCAGAGAGGGACCACTTGGGCTCAAATCCTGTCTATATTACTCATTAGCTCCACCACTTTGGGCACACAGTTAACTCCTGTGAGCCTCAGTCTCCCCATTTGTAAGATGGAGATAATTCAATCCTTACTTCTTGGGCTGTTACCAAGGTTAAATCATTTAAATAAGCTGGTAAAACAGTATAGTGTCTGGTATAAGTCTCATTATCTGTACACATTGGCTATTATTATTATTACTATTATCAAATTTCTGGCGTTTCTGCAGGAGAGATTTTCAGACCTTGGGCCATCTTTAGAATGTTCAAACCATATCACATTAGTTCCTACTGTGTCCCATTAACATGAAATGGCAAGAAAATTACATGTCACAGTTAATCAAGAGTTATTAAGAAAATAGTTATTTTTAGGATGGGAAGAAATTGCCCTATTAACAATAGCAGCCAAGAAATGCCAACCTATCCATAGAATTCATTGTCTGCCTGAACCCGGCTATTTCTGAGAGAAAGGAAGCACAACTGATCATGATTAACAAATGTGTTGGGACAACAGATGCCGACAAGGGCTGAGCTGGGCCAAGCAGACATGTGGTCTCTTGAGCGGTCCGCTGACCCTTCCAGGTTCTCTCCCAGGATCTCCCAGGACTGACCTTCACTGGAAACAAAACCAGACCATTCACCATCTCCTGAACATCCCCCACTGCCTTTCCTGGGAGATGGCTTTAGAACTTTCTCTCTGTATGTAACATCTCTCTGCAAAGTCTGTCCATCAAAATTCTACCTGGTGCCCCTTGTCCATCTCTGAATGTCCCTTTGTGAAGAGAAGACCTCATGCCTTCATTCAGATGGGCTCCCTGCTGTGACTCTCCCCAGCACTACCCGCCTCTCTCATGGAATTTCCATGTTCTTCCTTCTCTTATGATTGTCTCTGAACCTGTCAACTCATTCACATCTCTGTAAGTTTCCAAAAGCATGGTCTGCGTTTTATTTAACCCTAAGAGCTTAGCATCACATGTGGCAGGTAGCAGATGCTCAATGAATACTTGTCAAATGAATTAAACCAAGTGTCTCTTGTTTGAAACAATACCAAACATGAGTTTGGCTTTTTCCTAATGTTCTACCCCCAAACTTTAGAATCCCACCTCAGGCACACCACAAAATACTCCACCTATTTGATCACACTTATGTTCTTCACTTTCCAACACAAATCTCTAAAAGTAAACAACCTTCCTAAGCCCTCTGTGTTTCAAGTTTGTGTCTGTTGTCTGAGAGTAACATGTTTGGAAGGAAGATGTGGTTTTTGGAAGAGAGATGACCCAGTATGAAGCACTCCATTTGAGTCGGGGATGTTACACTATTAACAAGCTGTTCCATTACAAAACGGTTTCAAGAAGAAGAAGAGTGTGGAGAGACCACAGCAAAGGTATCTATTGCAAAGGTTTTACAGGTAGTGTGTGCTTGCTACAGAGAGGAAAAGAAGTGATGATGACCACTCTAACTTCGCAGGCAAAATCCAAGTGTTTGAGATGCTGCTAGTCCAACATGCTCAAGATCCTCAGAGATTGTTTCGAGTTATTGATGGTACTAAGATGAGCAAAGGTGGAAAATTCACTTAGGATTTTATGCAGTTGGTCTACCAGGGAGCGCCGATCCTATCCCTCACCTCAAGCACCATGTCATTCCCAACATCCATCAAGTTAATAATCTAGTTCTCCAGAGAGAAGATGACTCTGGGTTCACACATCACTTTATAGCTTAAATATTATAGGAGTTCAGTGAGATGCTTTCGAATCTGAGTCACAAAGTTTCTGGGTCAAAGCAGGTGCAAAAATCAAACATGGCAAAAATGGGTGCATCAATACAGCCAACTAAAAGTGTCACATGCCAGGGTCAAAGAGGCTCACCTTCCCCCAAGAACACACTCATCTTTCTTTTACCGTAATCCACAAGGAATGCGAATGCAATTCAGAGTTGAAGGGGTACAACACACAGCATGACGCAGCCTTATGAGTCCACTAAATTGTACTGCACGGAGACAGGTTTGCTGCAGTATTTTAATAATTCCCAAGTAAGCCCATCATGCTTAATGGTGGGGATTTGACAATACAGAGGGGGCCCATCCATCACTTCTGGGGAAGCAAAGACACTTTTATTGTTGTGGAAGGGAGTAGATCTTTGTCTTCTTGCCTCTCAGGCATCTTTACGTAGCCTCAGTTGTACAAATATCTGGTGAGGAAGGATTTATTCTACTAGGGGAAGGTTATGGATGATTCAACTTCTTATTATCAGTTTAGCATAAATGACCTTCCTCTGTCGGAGGAAGAGTTATTCATTCAGGAATTGGTGAGTTACTTTGCATAAAAAATTCTAGGGCTTATTGGTAAGGAGGGGACTGACACCCAAGTTCTGCTCCCCAAATTTGACATTAACAAGCAGAGTAAACCAGACAAGTTCCAAACAAGAAAAACAGCGAGTCCCTGAGATGGAACTGCCCTGAGCAAGAGCGAGCTTAGCCAGCGGCCCAGACTTGAGACCTGAGCCTGAGTTTCCAGGTGGGCTGATGCTGAAATCAGCCTCAGACTGACTTTCCTTAGCATCCTGCCATCGCCGTGGTATCTCTGAAAGGGGAGCACAGCAGACAAGGGCTCTTCTTTTCAAGCAGGGCTTTTTATGCGAGTGTGTGCATTTCTCCTGGGGAGAAATTACCCAGGTCTCACGAGACTTCCAAATGTCTTTTGCTCCAAAAGCAGCTAGTCTAGAAAAATGGTACAGATTAACCCATTTGCAGAGCAGGAAGAGAGACACAGACGTAGAGAACGGACGGGTGGACATGGTGGAGCGGGGGGATGTGATGAATTGGGAGATTGGGTTTGACGTATGTGCACTGCCATGTGTAAAACAGATAGCTAGTGTGAACCTGTTATATAGCACAGGGAGCTCAGCTAGGTGCTCTGTGGTCACCTAGATGAGTGGGATGGGGGGTGGGGGAAGGGAGGTCCAAGAGGGAGGGGATATATGTACACATAAAGCCGATTCACTTCATTGTACAGCAGAAACTAACACAACATTGTAGAGCAACTATACCCCAATTAAAAGAAAAAAAAAAGAATTGTTGCTTTAAAGGTAATGTGGATGAAGATAAATGTTTAAAACACCAGACAGATTAGACACACTCACCAAAGGCAGTGGGCAGGATCTTTCTTGAGGAAGCCACCTTCCAAGAGGTGACCACGGGACATGGTATACAGGGAAGGGAGGCCAAGAGAGGCGAGAGGGCCCCTCCACCCGGCAGCGTGGGCACCAAAGGACACAAATCCAGATTTCCTGATCCCAGCCCATGCCAGCGCATGGTGCTTCTCCACACTTTCATCATTCAGAAAAAAAACACTGCAGGTGCATTAGCACTACTAGAGAGACTGGCTGTCTTTCCTCAATCTGGATTCTCAGTTTACAGCCAAGTTTCAATCAATGCTGGTGTCTGGTGCCATGAATGGTGTATTTTCTTCCTTTTTATATAAACTTTTCTATAAAACCATGTATCAAACATGTTTCTGTTTTGGGACAACTTTGATGGAAAAACATTTTTCATGGACCTCTTAAATTGTTCCCTCCTGCTTGTCATTTAAAGAAAAGAAAGAAAAAGAGAAAAGAAAGGGAAAGTCTAAAAACTGAAATTCATTGGAAAAGATGGTGGAAGATTGTATGTGCTAAGTTTCTCCTGGAAACCAAGGCAGAGGCACTAAGACATACGATTGTGTGTGACTAGGTCTGGGGTCCCAGGCCCCCAGGAGTTTCTCGGAGCAGCAGGCTTCTCTGTAAGAGCAGGAGAAAGTAGAGACTGATTCCCAACATGGGAGGTGCCTGCAGGGGTCCCCAGTGACATTGCCTTTCTATGTTTTGTTGGAGCATTTGACAAGTTGGAGAAGAAGAAGTGTCCTGGACCTAACAGAAATAGGGATTTGCTCAACTGAGTCCTAGAAAATCAAAAATTCTTGTCCAGGGAAACCATCCAAAGAATCTATTAGAGAATTTTGGAGGTGTCACCTCCTACCCACACTATACCTCTGTGGCCCGAGGGTCCCTAGGGACCAGGAGAGAACGGGTAGCAGGCAGGCAGCACTCAGCACTTGTATTGGATGCAGCATCACTTTACTCTTAGGGAAAACCAGACAAGTGGACCCCCAGCCCCAGGCTCTACAGGCAGACCCCTGACACAGCACCTCCCACGAGGACGTGTCAGTCAGAGCTCCCGCCCAAGATGTGGTCATGTGGGGAAAGCCAGCTGCCATCCTGTTCATTCTCTCCATCTTTGCAGCCTTTCCCAGGCCCTTCAAGGTGACCTGCTCTGAACTGGTGATTTTGAATTCTTCTCAAGATAAATCACTTGAAATCAGGGTTCAACCTTCCATTACACTGTTAACCACATGTTCAACAACCTCACAAGTGGCTGGATGGCGTCTTCCAAAGATGCCCAAGGCTTCCCTGGTTCCCTGATACCCACAGTGCCAGAACCAGGAGAAGGGTCACACACGTTTTGAATCACAGATACTCAATTTAATTCACAGGTATCCAAAACTGCCTTGGTTTTTATATATTTCAGAGCCCAAAAGGTGAAACTATAGTAAAACCTCAATTATATAAAAATCCAAATCATGACAAGAGCTAGTCCAGGACTTCTGCACAAGATAGAACGCACATGCTTTGGACACAGTGGGGAGACTTTCCCACGTGCAAACCAGCAATTTGGTTCAATTCAACACATATTTAAGAACATGTATCAGGCCCTGTGTTACCCATTGGAGATACAACTGCAAATAATATGACCCTCCCCCCAAGTAGGCAGAGACAGACATGGAGAGGAATATCTGTAACACAGTGTGAAGTGATGCCAATTCCTACAAGAAAGAAGCTGACATGAAGCAGAAATGGAAATTTGGAAAAAGGGAACATTCTTGTTTCTGAGAAAGAGATACCTAGTTTTACAGGAACATCTCCTTTACAGACAAGGGAACCTTGTGGTGGGTGGGGAGATTTGGACAATTTAGAAATGGTCTGGAAGAAATGAAGATTCCCCAAACCAGCAACATTACGACAAAAACTGACATGAAGGTCCCTTTACGTATCTACTGTCTGTTCCCTTTTCCAATGTGGTTCCATCAGAGGTAGAAAAATGGCGACCGACTTGAGATGCAGAGGGGCTTCAGGTGGGCCCTCACCTGCCGTTTGCTGGCTGTGTATTTGGAGAAGCTGCCGCTTCCAGACCCCACTTTACATATCTCAGAACAAAACACTGATAGGGCCCCCTCGTGGGGTTGCTGTGGCAGCCCAGCACACGGGAATCCTCAAAAGACAATCATTACTACGGTTGTTGTATAAAGTGGAGGGTATTTATTATATGATTTCCTGACACTCCCCTTACTTCATAAGCCAGTTAGACTAAGGAACCCCAGGACCTTGAGGCTGTGTCCCCCAAATCATCCCCAAGCTACAGATAGTGTTAGATTATAAAACAACCCCTGGAACAGGTTCTGACACAGAAGCATGAGACTCAGGAGGAGGCTGGTCCCGCTGAGTCTCGGCTTATCCATCCCACATCCCCAGTGCATGGTCCACTGGTCACCCCAGAGCACAAAGGTCAAAGACGTGGAGGGGCTGTGGCCCCAGGCAGCAAGCTTGAAACTTCCTTCAGCAACAGGATCCACTCCTCCTTCTGTTACTGCTGCTGCTGGACTTTCATTTGGGTTTTTGTCTCATTACAAAATGCAGCAGGAGGGACTTCCCTGGTGTTCCAGTGGGTAAGACTCTGTGCTTCTAGTTCAGGGGGCCCGGGGTTCAATCCCTGGTCGGGGAACTAGATCTTGCATGCATGCCAAAACAAAGAGTTTGCATGCCACAACTGCGAAGCCCACATGCTGCAACTAAAATGATCCCGCATGCCACAAGGAAGATCCCGCGTGCTGCAACTAAGACCCGGCACAGACAAAATAAATAAATAATTTTTTTTTTTAAAGAAATGTTTATTTAAAAAAAAGAAATCACTCAATCCATCTTAAAAAAAAAAAAAAAACGAAGAAAGAGAATGCAGCAGGAAGTGTCTTCTGGGACAGGCTTTGCTGGAATTGCTCATGGTCTGTTGCTGTGATTCCTCCCCTGAACTCATCCTGCACAGATGCCTGGAGACATTCCAGAAGCACCACAGTTGCCTCACTGTGCCTGTCAGGATGCTGCTCCTTACATCACATGGAGAAGTGTGGTCATACCTGAGATCCAGGGTACCCTCTGTGCAAACTCCAGTGCACACAAAAAAGGTGCTTCTCAGCCTCCATGGCTGCCCCTCTGAGCATCCGTGACTTGTCTCCTGGCTCACTGCAGAAAGGCTCTAATGTGGTACAAGAGTTCTGCGGGCCTGGACACAGGTCCTGCCTGGACAGTCAGTGCTGGGTCACTTCGAAGTTGGGCGGTGGGAGAGAGCCAACCCCTTCTCCCTCATCAGGCCACTCAGAGGTGCTGCTACATGACCCACCAAGGATGCCCACTGCGGCACCTTCCTGGTCAGAAGGCAAGGCCTGGGCACAGAAGTTAAATGAAAGCCAAGACAATGCAGCTTTACTTGTGGCAAAAATGAATCCCTCAGCACTCTCTGGTGACCGGCTCCCAGGGGCCTCTGACCCCATCTTGGCCACACCCAGCTGGAGACAGAGATAGAGAATCAAGGGAAAGGTGATATAAGTCGGCTGCATTTGGGAACCATCTCATGATTTTAAACCCAAAAACTTTAAATTCCCATTGGATTCAAGGATCTGTGTTGGAAGAAACTAAATTAATTGGATCCTCTCTTGGTTATAAAATGTTAGCTTTATATTTCTTTAATGTCTTTTTATTGGTCTATTTTCTTTGACAACTGGGAAGTGATCAGGAAAAGGTAACTATTGTTGCCTGTTCATTTGTATCCCACCTTCTGCCTTACAGGCTTTGGGCAGGAGTCGGCTTACTAGCTCTACCCAAAACTACTAAGTGTCCAGGTTTGTGTGAATAATTTGTCTGTTATTAAGTCCCCTAGTACATCCTCACCCCCAGAACTGTTCACGCCCCTGACACGCACAGTCACACCACACACAAAGTGTGTTCAAGTTCCAAGCCATCAAGCCAACTCGCTGCCACCCAACTTCTGCAGTGAAATGTTCCTCTGTGGCAACTGAATGAGCATCTCTCACCAATTCTGAAAGTCTGTTAATAAAGACCTTGTGTCATGACTGCCTGGCTAAAAAATCCCACATCAGGTATGATGTGCCCCATAGCTAAAAGAATCTGAGACCCCCAATGGGATCAATAAAGACACAGAGAGTTTCTTATTTTGGTGTTTTGGAAGATGAAATGCATACCTCTAAATGACTTCATATGAAAAAACACACAATATTGTAAAACATGACCAGATCTAAAGGGCCTGGGCCTTGGGATGCACTCTTGTTCACCACGGAGGCGCCCAGGCCAGGCCAGTGGGATGTGATCAAGGAAGGATGGGGACAATCACAAAACAACCACCCTCTACAGCAACTTTTGAGTCTCAGGTTTCCCAACCTCCAGGGAAGGGAGGATCCTTGTCTCTTGTTGGCAGCACTGTCGGTCCCACCGATCAACGCTGCGTGACCTCTGCTCCCTTGCACCTCGGGCTTCCAGTGTTGGCACAAGCTTGGCTTACGAAGACCCAAAGCAATGGCATCACCCAGACGGTACTGTCCTCAGCCATCTTCCCTGCACTGGCCCCTGATGCTGTGTTTGTTTTCACACCATCAATGCACACGTGGCAGGCTCCCACACCCACTGACACCAGCACTCCATGTCATACTCATGGGTTAGTATTATTTTTATTTTGATAAACACATGCAGTGATAAAAATTATACTAAACCATGAGTTAAAGAAAACCAACACTGTTTGAGTCCTTCTGCGATTTAAAAAAAAAAAAACTCATTGATATATATATATATTTTTTTTTAATTCCAAGTAGTATATTCTTTGAAGAAAATTTTGGTGTCTCTGCTCTACGGTTGCCCCAAGCATAGTATCACCTGAGTTCTTCCCTTTTCCAAAACCAAGAATCAGCCAGAGAGGGCCCAACAAGGTGGTCTTTGTCACAGGGGTGGTGTGGTTGTCTCTGAGGATCACATGAGGACTGACACCCCCCAGGGGACCATCTCTGGATGACGGTGCCACCTGTGTGCCAACCTCCTCCTTTCCCATCCCTGGCCTACCGGGTCCCCACGTCCCTTGTCCCTCTCTGCTCCTCTTCTTTCTCTCTGTGTTATCAGTATCTTCTCTAAATTCCACTTCAACCCCTCCTAGTGATGTAGGGGAGAGGAAACACAAAGTAACAACAGAAGTCAAAATATAGCAATAATAATTTCACCTAAATTCTTCTCGTCCGGGTTTATAAATCTAAAGTTTATCTAAATATTTCAGATTTAGTTTCACAGAAATAACAGTTCATAAATAACCCCTCTGCAGACTCTTATATGTACTTGATGAGTTTCTACCTGGGGTTATGCTGTAGATGTTTATCCATGTTGATGTATACAGCTCAGAAAATCTATTCCCTGGAAGAATCAAATGTCTCTCTCTTTAAAAATCGATCTTAATAACGTTTCTAAGGTTGGGTTAAACGAGTAGCACTAAATAAATTTTAATAAAATTTTTAAATAGTAGATGATTTCTGAAAGGAAGATATTCCTAGCAAGAGGTAGCATAGGGTCTATTCTTATTAGCATCAAATGAACTTATTGAAGTTGAATATCAATTATGTCCAAATGATCATTGAAGCCTTGTTTTTACTTTTTCAGAAATTTAAATAGGCCAAAAAATGTTAAATTACTTTAGAATAATTTAGATTTTAACTTACTCAGTGTTCATTTCCAACTCCATAGGCCTGAGGGGGTAGTGTACTTTTAATAGGTTTGTTTACTGATAAATAAAAGGCGGATGGCCTCCTACAATTTCTGCAATTTCTGTTGGAAACTTCACGGAGCTCCCGAGGAAGGGGTGGGTTATAATTTAACCACATTTGGATGAAAAGCAAACAATGGGCCTTAAAGAGCCAGGTCTCTTCGTTTAGCCTCCTCCCTGTCCCCAGGAAAGGACATGATGCAGAGACGGGAAGTCCCTCTGTGTCTGCCCAAAAGGACAGAGGAGACTTGACAGGGCACTACTGGGGTGAAGTTCACGGCCCCTCGGCTGTCCTGCTCCCACCGCCAAGTGGGGAGAGCAGGCCCAGGAGACGGAAAGATGGTTATTGTAGGTTAGAAAGCTGACTTGATTTTCTGAAAAGTTAACAGAAGAAGCCACTATTTTCCAGGAGGGCTCAGAGCCCTGCTGAAAGGACGCAGAGTTGCAGGTCCTCTGCCTGGGGCCTGGCACAGGCTGGCCCTGTCCACCTGCTCTGTCCTCTGCCGCTACCTCCTATCTCTCGACAAGGGCCTCCTCTTCTGCTTTTTGGTTGGTGACCGTCCACTGAGAGCACTTGGAGGAGGCCTGCGGCACCTAATCACGGAGAATCCCTCCCAGTACAAAAACAGGCCACAGCTGGAATGGGAAAAAAGTTCCACAAGTAAGAGAGTGGTGATGGTCATACAACACTGTAAATGGGATGTATGCCGCTGTGGTGCACAGTTAAAAATGGTTACAGTGGCAATCATATGTATGTTACATATACAATGTAATATATATTATATAAGACATTATATATACATTAAAATAAAATTATATAGAAGATATATGACATGAATTATATCCACACATAATATAAAAGTAAATAAACAACAAAATTATATATGTAAATTATGTGTACACTTACAGTAGAATTATATATAACATTTATTATATCTTGCATATTGTATATTATATATATATACACATATCTAAACACAACAAAAAAGTTTTTTTAAAAATAGGCTGCTGCCATACAATGGACTCTCGAGCAAAATGAGAAAGCTTACAAGAATTAAAAAATAAAAACTCCTAGAAATGACTTGTTCCCTTTTGAGAAAGGTGTGAACCATTTTCAAGAATAAGCAAGCATCCTGCTTGCACATCAAAAAGAGAATAAATGAGACATTAAATAAACAGCAATTTAAAAAGGATCGTTTTCTAATAAGGCTTTTTTCCCCTGAGAACTATAAGAGTTGTCAGCATTCCTTACGATGACAAATCTTTTTTCCCCTTAATTAGCATCTCTGCAGACAAACTGCCCCAAACAGATGGTTATAAAGCCAGCTGCATATAGTTATTTTTTTGTAAAAACAAATAAAAGGAAGAAAATCAACAGCAGCAAGACTTGAGCCTATTAAATTGCATTGAATTTTATTTCCAGTTCAATTGATAATTTATTCTCTAACCTCAAAATAATCACACAACTCTCAGAGTCAGAAAGAAACATCATCGGTAAATGGGTTCTCTGGCATCTAAGGCTTGCTGCATTCAATGACGAGTCCTCGGTTCTAAAAGCAGTAATGTCAATACTCAATATTTTATTTCCTGACTTTTTACTTTGACTCTCCCGAAATGGACCAAAGACATTTCTTCCTAAATATGCATATACGATTATCCTCTACAATTTGTCATCAAGTGGTGTACCCAATTCAATTACAGGAAGTCAGACAATGCCTATTTCAAGGCATCTCAAAATCCAAATGCAATAATGAATTACCAGCTAGAAGGCTGTAAAGCAGAGGCGTGTTTCTAATGCGTGAGCCCTGCGTGTACACACTCCCAGAACTGGTTTAAATGTAGCTTCAGTGGCTTCCATTCAGGGGAGCTGCCTAAGGACCAGGCCGGGGGCTATGGGCCTGCTGTGAATTACTCACAGGTCCGCTGGGTCGGTGATGTTACAGTCCGCACTTCACCTGCAGCAATAATGTGGCACAGTTACGTCATTTGCTAAAGGTCACAGGTTAGTATGTGGAGAAGTGGGATGGGAGAGAGGGATGCTGATCCCGGTGCTACCTGGCTGTTACCTTTGCAGACCCTACCTGCCCGCAGATTCTTGAACCTTCCATGATTTACATCTGGTCCTTCAAATTCACTAGGGCTTTACCTCCTAAAGGTATTTATTTTTTAATATTACATTATATATTATAATATAATATCATAATGATATTACAATATATGTTATATACAATATATTACACATTATATATTATATGATATTGCCATTTGTTTACATTATATTTAAATATAATATATTTATTTTCAATTGTGTTCAACACAATCGAAGAAAGTTCTCATATGCTCACTGTTTCAAAAGTGCCTGCTGAGATTTTTTTCATTTGTTTATTCTGTTTTGTTTCTGTCAAAAATGATTGGCTTATTAACCTTATACCTCTTTCAGAGCGTGAAGTTATGACTTTGCTTAGCTTTATTCTAGGTCATTCTTTGTATTTGAGGGGAAGGCACTTAACTGTCCTTGGTGTGCATAACATGAAAATAGCTTCATCTGCGTTCTCTGGGTGCCTTCCTGTGGGCCCCTGCCAAGCTGCCCACCCTCTTTTCTCATATAACCAAGGTTATCTAATGGGTTGACCCTCCACTGGAGAAGTGTATCCGTTCATTACTTACTTTCTGAAATGCAAGCGCTTGGATGCCCTTCAATTAGCAATTCAGAACGTCTCCCGTCTGAGCTACTAAATTAGCCACCGTCAACTCGTGTCTGTCACTTGCTAACATGAGAAAGATGTGCCCCCTCTCCTCCCACTGGCTTTGCCCTGAGCTGGAAGGTAGGGGAGCAGCCCGGCCAGACCACATGAGCTCATCCCCTGAGAGACAAGGCTCACAGGCTATGGCTTGGTAATATACTCTCAGCTGTTATTAACTAGAAAACAAACTATGCTTCTCCTGGGCCTGGTCCCTCCCTGTCTCCCCACGCTGTTTCCCTGAAACTAGAGAGATGTGCTGGTGAGAGGTCCCAGGGCATCAGCAGGAAAAGGCCCCGAGAGCGATGTAGTCCTGCCTCACTCATGGCTCAGGCACATTCTCTCCTGCTCTGACTGTCCCCCAGCCTGGCCTTGTCTCCCCAGCCAGAAGCCAGGAGCCTGAGGTTCAGGCTGGGCTCTTGGCAGACAGGCGTGGGCACAGACCAGCCTCCCTGTGTGGCTGTGAGCTGTGATGCTCCCTGGCCTCGGGGGAGGGGACACGGCACTGTGCCAGACCCGCTCTGGAGTTCTGATTAGGAGTCGGGGCTGAAGCATCCAAGAGGAAAAGTGTCCATTTGCCAAGCCCCTTGCCGGGTGCTCACGCTTCACTTGGGGTCCTTGTAGAGAGGTGTGGACCTTGCAGCACCTCTGGGTCTACGCCAATGTGAACATGACCTGACAAATAGAAATCTATAAAGCACCTTCCCTGTCTTTGCTTTTGCTACCGAGAAACTCTGAGTCAAATCTAATGTTCAACGTAGAAACTGTACGATCTTGTGTTCGTAATATCCTTACCTTCTCCTCCTGCTATATGATCTTGAACTTTTGTGTTTATCTGAATGACTCAGCTTCATTTATCTTTTCTTATCAACAGCTTCAAATCCTCTGGAAAGGAAGACAAAGAAAACAAAAAGCAAATATTAAGTCATTTACTTTTTCACGGTTTAGAAGTAAATGATATTTTTGCACCATGTCCTCAGATCATTTCTGTCATGGGGCAGGATTTGAGTGAGTTGATGAATTAAATACCTGTAGCACGTGAAAACCATAAGGTTTCCTTCACCTTCACCAGGAGAGGAATGCAGAAACTTCCTTTGATTCTGGAAGAGGACTGCATGCCCGTGCAGGTGTACTGCTGGGGGACAGGGTTTCTTGTGGTTTATTGCATTGGATTTGATTCTTCAGAGCTGATTTTTCATTTATTTGTTCATTCATTCCCTTAACAACCTTATGTAAAGTATAGTCGAAACATGAAAAGCTCAGTGTACTAGAAATTAGAACAGTGTCCTCAGGAAGCCTAAAGAACTGGCTTAGAAATGGATTTTCACTTGAAAATAGCTGACCAGGAAGGAAAAAGGAGGTAGAAGATGGTGTATGTGGAAGGGGTCGGGGATGAGAAAGCATGGGAAGTTTGTGCGCTGAGATCAGAGCGCTAGGAACATGGAGTGGCTTCCTGGGTATGTGACTTGCTCTGTCACACAGGGCCTGGGGCTTAGAACGACCCCGTACTTGGTTTAATGCTCTGCTGTCATCATCTTTACATTTTTCACTTTTGAATAAGTGGCCCTGCATCTTAATTTTGCAGCAGGCCTTGCAAATTATGTAGCTGGTCCTAAAGAGAGGTAAGGCGGGAGAACCTGAAAGATGGTGAGAGATGGTGATGGATGGTGGATGGTGGATGGTAGATGGTTTTCCACACTGGGGGTTTTGGTGATAGAGTCAGTGGGGGCCTTTAAAAGCCTCCCTTCCACAGCTGTCCCTGCCAGCCTCCTGTTCCTGGGATGGATCATATCTGGGCTCAGTTCCTTCCCCGCCCACCTGGACCAGAGACTTCATCGCCAGGACTGCTCTCAACCAAGATGTTAACCCTCTGCTCATGGACGCTGCTGGGTCCTCGTCCAGCCTCACAGCTTCTCCAGCACAGCAGGTCAGGCTTGATGGGAAGACACACAGAGATGGAAACTCTATGATTTCTCAAGCCACACCACCCCTTTTACTTGGCCTAATCTGCTCCCTCCCTGCTACCTGCTATGACCCATCAACCCGTCAACCCTCCTGTTCCACATGCAGCTCCACAGCCCCACACTCGGATGATTTCCCTTCCTACTTCATTCAGACGGTCCTTCCACCCACTGCATCTTCATCCCCAGTCATCTTTTCCTCTTTGGGAGGACCCCAGGCATCTGGGGGGCAACCCCGTCTGTGCTCACCGTCGCCTCTTTGCGTGACTTTGGACCTGTTTGTAGACTTTTTCTCCTCTGCTCTCAGCTTCTCCCTCTCTTCTGCACTCTTTGCATAAGCCAATAAACAAGCTCAGTTTCCTCTAATCTGAATAAATAAATGCATGTGCAAACGTCCCCTCTTCCCCACCAACTTCTTCAGTCTTCTCTCCTTCCTCGAGCTGTTGTACCTTCACGATCCCAGATGCACAGCTGTGTCCAGTCCCTGCTGCTCCCTTCATGGAGTGTCCTCTTTCCCTGTGACCTGACTTGGCTTTTAGTCCTGGTTCTTTCTCTCTGTCACAGGTCAAGAATCACCTGGTCCAACTCGTAGGTCTACAACCGGGATTCAGACCCAATTCTGTCTGATTCCAGAGTGGGAGAGGAGATACCAAAACAAGGAAGTGGTCACTGAACACACTCCCTGCAACTTCCTTTTTCACCTGCCACGGCTCTACCTTTGGTCTGGCGGCAAATATTCATCCCTCCTCCTCTGTCCATGACGCTGGGTCTGAAAACACGAGTCACTTTGGCTGATGGAACGTGAGCAGGCTGATGCAAGTGGCTGCTTTCAGATGCCACCTCATCCTTGGCTCAGCTCCTGCCATCCTGTCTCTCATCCCAGGTGGCCACTGGTCCAGGATGAGAAAACACCTGGAGGAGACCGGAGCCTGACAGTCTGGGGCCCAGTGCAGTCAAGGCCTGCCAAGGCTAGCCAACCCACAGATCCTTAAGCAAGAAGAAGTCTTTGCTATTGGAAACCACTGATGTTTGGGCTGTTTGATACACAGCATTAGCATAGCAAAAGCTGACTAATACACTCTCCCATATGTTGGTGTTACCAGTACGAAATGAAATACATCCACAAAGCTTACAGAAAAAAGAGAAAGTGAAAATGCTAAGTCCTTAGAAGACCCACAGGCAAGATGAAATCAGCTTTTAGTGAAAGCTGTGTTTATAGACAGAAGCTTCCAAATCGGTTTTCTGAAAAACACATCAGTAACTGGCTGGTCCACAAATCCCCTCCCGAAGACTGTCATAAAGACCCTTTTTCCCCTTGACCTTGTGATTACATACAGAGGGTGCTTCACGGGAGTATGGCTGCTGCTCTCACCCCCAACCCGTACTCATTCCACCCCAGGGGGTCCCGAAGGAACAGAATTCCCTCTTCTCTCCTTTCTCCATGCAGACCATGCAGTCTGGTCTGTTGTCTACCCTGCTGCAGGGGCTTTCCCCTAGGAAGAACTTACTCAGTGACTGGGTGAGTGGACAAGCAGAATTGAGGGATGCAGGCACAAGTCCATTTTTATCACAGACATAGCTACATTTTAGAGGAAAAAAAATGTTATTGGTAGTAAAGTTTTATCCCTAGTGGCTTGACACCTACATTGTTTCTCAGCTGGTCCCTAATTCAGTCAGGCAGGAAAGAAAGGGCTGTTAATGAATAATCTCCTAAGGCTTCAAACTAAAATAATTTACAGTAACATAATTTAGAGTGGTATAAAAATCATATATGTCAGGGAAGAAATCACTGGGTTTACATCTGAGATCCATGAAGGGGTAAGCAAGAGGTACCCTTCTGTAACTTATGCACTGCCTACCTTGGAAGAGCATGGCATATCCATGTCAAAGACCTTTCGATGAAGGAGGTTCCCATATTAAGATGTGGAACAGGCTAAACTATGGGAAACTACCTTAAATCAATTAAATTTGTCCTTTTGTGTTAGAACAGTGATCAATTGTAGCATAAATAATGGTTTGGACCTTGAAGACACCTGTCGATGCTGCTCAAATGTTAATGAGACAAACACTCCTGCTAAAGATTTTAAAAAGTATATCTACCATTCAGACACACTTGGTACATTCAAAACACTGCCTCTTGCCAAAAGGACTAACAGCAGTAATGGACCACGGAAGCTTCTGTAAAAGGCATGTGAAGACAGCTGATAATTGAAGTTGGAAGGGCCTTAATGAATTGCTAGTTGTTACTACCAATTTTCTAGGCTTGCACCAAAGTTTCCATCTCTAGCAGCTTCAACATAATCAAGTCTTTGGAAGTATGGAGAGTCCATAGAATGAGAATGTTTTCCAGGAACATTTTTCTGGAACATCTCAGGCCGACTCTGTGCAGAGGGGACTTTCCCTATCAGGGTCTCAACCTTCTCACCATCTAGGGAACTTCATATCCTCCCACTTGTAAGAAGGCTTTAAGCAAAACTTTACTAAGTAAGGAAAACTTGTTTTCTCATTTATATTTATCAAAGATAAATACCAAGTCCTCAATCTACTTAGAAAAAACAGTTTAAGCACATCAAATTGCTATCATTCAAGCCAATAATGAAACTTCACATTTATGTGATTTCCATGCTGCTATCCAAGCAAATGTGTCTTATTCACTGGAAAGATCTGTTAATAGTTCAGAGACCCCCTTTACTACCTTCTCTGACCCCAGGAGTCTGTCGATCAATTGGGATGCACTGATTTAAAGATCTGCCTACTAAAATCCTATGCGTAAACCTCTGCCAATAATCCTACAACAATTAAATACTGCCAGGATAGGGGGAAGTTTTTCCATTCATTCACCTAATTGGATAAGAGTTTCTTACTTCACCCAATGTCCAACTTGGAAAATTACAAGTTGATTGAGGAAGGAATGAACAACAGAGAGATAGGGGTTAATGGAAATAAAAGTGGGGAAAGTGCACATAGAGCTGACTTGTATGAGGTTCCACAGTGAGCCTTCATGGATGTACAGAGGTTGGCAAAGTGTCCTGGGGAAGATGGAAAGGATGCTATAAGCAAAAGCAGTGCCCCAATCCTTTGTTTTTTGTTTGTTTTTGTTTTTTAATCAGGAATGTAGGTTTATTTCATTAAAAACAAAGCAGATTCATCCCCCAAAAAGTACTGTATCCTTTAAAGCAGTAGCAATCACAAGGCACATATGTACAAAATACCTCAAGCAAAATAGAAACTAAACATTAAAAATATATATGTTATTTAAAAAGATGTTGAAGACCATTTGTTAATATGAACATACATTATAAAATGACATTTTCAATATAATTTTATTCCTTTCCCTTTAATAATAGTTGGAGTAATAGTGTAATATTTATGTACTATCCTGTGGCACATATCACAAACATTTATACCACCCAACTTGGTTTGCTAAGGGAAAAACAGATAGCTAAAGCACAGCTTAAAAATTTTATTTTTAGTGCTTTCACATCTTTTTTAGATATCTGGAATTCATAAGCTGAAAAGAAATAAAGGTCTCATTTTCTTAGCTTAGAAAAAGCCTGTAGTTATACATCTCTAGGAAACCCACTATACAAAGAAGAATACATTCAAGATATTCTAAAATATCAAGGACATGATTTCTATTTTGGGATCATCACAATAATCCTCCTCTGAAAACAGATTAGAAGTCAACACATAATGAATGTAAAGGTCAACTTACTAAAATAAAATAGTATTTGATTTAAATTGTTGCTCACTTAGGAAGTATAATGACTATTCTCTGGTCAAGGATGCTAAGATTCACTGTTATAAACGGTGCAACATCAGTATTTAGTGTATATAAAAATTCTAGGATTCAATATATTATAAAGAAAAGTTTATAATAATCACACAAAAAGTATTCCTCTATATATTAACCACGATTGAGTTTCACATGACGAAGACTGAAAAAGATATGGTTGAATTAGATCTTCAATACCTTTTGTAACGTATATGCTGAATTGTCTCTAAGCTTTAATGTTGCAAACAATTTTCTATGAGATGTTAAGGAGTGCTCACAATCTTTACCATTAGAGGGAAAGAAGAGAAACTGAAGCTCCATTTTTAAACAATGACAACAAAAAGAAGAATATAAAAACCTAGTGTTAATAAAACATTTAAATAGTATAAAATAACAGAATTCAAATATCAGTTATATGCTGTCATTACTTGGGCTTTTGGATGTGTTTTCTTTTAAGTAACCAACATCCTTCTCATCTAGTGACACCCCGTCTTGTACCCGCAGGCCCCCTCTGGCTCGCCCTGCAGTGACTCTGAGGTCTGTCTGCGTGTTGCGTGGTGAGCAATGTTATACCTTTTGGAGGGCCCGAAACGATGCTATAGTTGACAGCAGGAAGGTCTCTTGAGACAAGAGAAACAAGAGGTTCTGGTTGCCAAGCTTCAATCAGTTCTTCCTTTTCCTTGACTGTAAGATCAGAACTCGTTCTTGTAGCTTGTGTGTTTTAGAGAAAAGAAGTCTGATTAGCCAGAGTATTAAAATTCCTTCCAAAATAAGATGATAAACAGGAACCTTAATGAAATTATCCATGTCAGGTCGTCTTTTCAGCTGTACATTTCCAGGATAAAGGTCAGGCTGGCTTTTATGTTTTACACAGCTAAACACACTAAGTGCATGTAGAAGTTTCCAGATAATAACTAAGCCCCCACCAGTCCGTTATGGGGTGCTATATTCCAATAGGTTGTCATTGGAAAGTCATTTTAAAAATGTATTTAGAAATGGAAATACAAATAATTTTCAAACATTAGACAGAAAGAAAGCAATGATGATTCACAATAGTTAAAAAAATTCAGAAGTTGGGGACAGGGAAACTGCTGACAATTTCATATATAAACTTTCAGGTCATTGCACAAATAACTTTAAAACTACATACATGTTGCATATGTTTGGGTACACAGCAAGACTCCTCAAATTCTGCATACACAGTGCACAGAAATTAGAAGAAAAACCAGAAATCTAAGACTATTTTTAAAATTTGCTGATCCTTCCTGAATGTAATTCAGTTAAGAGTGAGGACTCTACCAAAACAATCCTTTTGGTTTCATCAATAATCAGATTATAGTTGACAAACGTAAGTCCAAGTCACGAGTTAAACATTCCACTCCACAGAGAAATCATCCTAAGAAAAGTTTAAATGTCTACTGAATTAATAAAAATCACAAATGTGGCTTCTTTTCTTCCCTAGGAAATGTGACATCCAGGAGGACTTCTCACTCATGGTCAGTACCGGGGTATAGAAGTTACGTAGTAAGAGGGCAGTCTTCAGAAAGGCAGCAACAATATATAGTAGAAATTACTCATTTCTAAAAAAAAAAAAAAAAAAGAAATCTTAAATTTTAGTGGCTCATCTTAGTCACTGTAATCTATCTAAGGGTGGACATCACCTAAGCCCTACTTGCTCTCTTAACTGTTTTTTGTTTTTCAAAACGTCCTGATGGGTTCTACAATGATACATCTTGCATCAGCACCCTTGCCAGTAAGTGCAATATTAAGTTTTAAGAAAATTATCAAAAGAAAACTGAGATTCACTTTAAATGAATGTAAGCCCTGTAAGCACAGGGACTTTTACCTGTTCGCTCACTGCACTATTCCCAGCATCTAGATCTCTGCTGTCCAATACTGTAGCCACTAGCACCATTCAACTATTTAAATACACATCTAAATTAAATTAAATGGAAAATTCAGCCCCTCAGTTGCACTAGCCATGTTTCAAGTGCTTAATAACCGCATGTGGTTAGTGGCTACTGTACTGAACAGCTCAGAGGGCACACAGAAAGTTCTGTTGCACAGTACATGGACACTCACTAAATGTCAGATGAATGAACATGCTCCAAGACTGACATTTTAAAATTTCATATTATCTTACCTACCTGAAATAGCTGGCCTTTCAAAAAAGCTCCTAACTAGTCTTTCTTTAAAAATTTACTAAAATAGTTCTATCTTTACAAGACAGAAAATGGGACGTGTGCAGAAGAGTGATAAACTATTTCATATACCTAAATCATTCGGCTTCCTTTCTAACCCTATGTCCGAACAAAAACAGACAAAAGTCCAACTTATTACAGTTCTTTCCCCTATTCCCTGCTCCACAGTTCTGAGAACCTGTCTTCCCTAGGACCTCTCCAGACTAAGATTTTGCACTCTCCTTTCATCACTCCGTTTTACCATCAGTCCCAACTCTCGTTTTTGACTAGCCTCTCTCCTGTACCAGGGCAGGACCTGGAGAGGGCTCCGAGCTCTCAGCAGTGCAGAAACGAGGCCCCAGGCTCTGGCTCCATCCCGTGCCTCCTGACATTCCGCCGCTGGGAAATATGTGTGCCTGTGAGACTTTCCAGCCAGGGACGCCGAGGGTCTGAGTGTCACCCGGCCAGCCCCGCCCAGGCCTCAGACCAAAAATCTACACAAACCGTCCACTTCCCAAGGGCTGGGTGTGCCCCAGTCCTTATTTGGACCGCTAGTGGGGAATTCAGAAATCCAATCATTTAAATGGCTTCCACCTCTGATGATGTCATTCCAAAAGTCAGTTGATGAGACGTATTCAAAGAGGTGTCCAGTGAATTTCATAACCAAGGGGCTTTGTGTAGATGATGAAGGCGGGAAGACCAAATACCACATTCAGATTTATATAAATGGGAGAATTCTAAGATGCCGCCCTAAGATTTCCCACCTTAATCCCCAGGACTATGAATGTAATGAGGTATCACATCCATGATTATGGTATGTAACAGTGCAAAAAGGGATCTTGCTGATGTAATTAAGGTTTGTTATCAGTTGACTTCCAGTTCATCAGAAGAGGGGTTATCCAGGCAGATCCAATCTAATATTTGAGTCCTGAACAGCACAGAGTTTTCTCTGGCTGATGGCAAAAGGAGAAGCCAGAGAGAATCAAAGCATGAGGATTCCACACATAGTTGCCGGCTCTGAACATGGATGGGGCTGTATTAACTATGTTTTTTGTTTTCTTCAGGTTTATGCTTGGACATATGGGGCCTTGCTGATCCTGGTGGGGTGGCCCCTTCCAGAGCTGTATAATTTCTAAAGATAGTGAACAATTCACCTGAAGAGGACCCTTCAAATGCAGACCAACAGATCCAGAGCCCACACCCCACCCACATTTTCTACCAGGTTCTAATACTCTCTGTCACTATCTATCTGCTGTAATCACTCCAGGGCTGGGTACCAGATAACTAGGGACAGCCCCATGACCCAGAGCCCTGAAATTATTCAATCTAGCCAATCCTAAGCCTGCTTACCCTGCCTCTCCTATTTCTTCCCTTAGAAACCACAATAAAGTCCCCTGATCACACTTGCCCTAACACCCTCTGCCTTTTGGACACCCTGGTGCTTCCCCATGTGGCCCACCTGTGGAGTGGCATGCCCCCTCCCCAAAGGAACTGTGAGTAACAAACTTTCTTTTCAGTGGCAAGTATCTCTTGATCTGTTGGTCTTACTGACTCTCAAACTTTCTATTAATATTTTAAATTCATTTAAAATTAATATTTTAAAACAGGGGCCATGTGCAAGGACCAGAGAGCAAGTGAGGGGACCCCAGGAGCAAACAGAAACCCCTGGCCAACATCAAGCTAGGAAAGGGGGACTTTAGTCCTATGTCTGCAAGGAACTGAATTCAGCCACCACCTGAGGGAGCCTGGAAACGTCTTCCTCCCCCAACACCCCAGATAAGAGTCTCGTTGGACCAACTCCTTGATTTGCGTCCATGAGATGCTCAGCAGAGAACCCAGCCGAGCCTGCCCAGACTTCTCAGCTAAGGAACTGGGGTTTTGTCTTAAGCCCCTAAGTTTGTGATAATTTATCATGCAGCATAGAAGGCTAATACAATATACATAAAGATTCTACATATGCACATTCATATATTGTATGTAGGCTGCTGCCTTAAAATGTTTATACAATTTAAATTTGGTGTACTTCCTCAAATCCAGATAAATCATATCATCTCGTTTACATTTTCAGGACACAGGAAGCATTTTCATTCCAGTGTTGAATGGAATTCAAAACTACTAAACAGTTGCCAAAGCACTGAACAGAGGTCAGCCCCCTATGGTTTGTGCATCTCCACGTGGCTCATAATGGCGTTAAAGCCACAGGGACAGCAGCCCAGGATGCATTTGTCTGGTGTTCTTTGATGAGGCGTGAATTGCTCATCTTTTAATACTAAGATTCCTGTGCCAGCTGGAAGTGTGCGCACAGTGCCTTTCTTGCCTCTGGCCCCGATGAGCACGGAGATGCAAACACCAAATAGCCAACAGGCCTACCATGGTCAGCTGTTAGCAGTGAACAAGACAGACACCTTGGGCACATTGACAAATTGGTACATATGCTACATGACAGATTCCTTCAGTGGAACAATCCTGTCTCATACAGCATCAAAAACAATGCGGTCCTGAAAATATAGTCCGTTTTGACAAATAGTTGTTTCCAATCTTAATCGGAAGGTTATGGTATGGATATAAATTTTTAAAAGCAAATTTTAAAGTTTAATGCGTGTGTATTGCACACCTGTCATATTTATGGTTCTGAGCCAAGTGCTAGGACAGGGCGTGGAATAAGATGGATGCAGCCCAGTGTCCCCCTTCAAACTAGGTATACGCATAAACCTCTTCCTTCTCTGCAGATGTTCTCTTCAGAAAGATCTGAGGGTCCAAATCCCCGGATCCGGCGACATCCGTGATGCACCTGCTTTGGGAATTCAGGTCTGAGTCTCCACAGCCACCTTCCCACCAGGACGCACAACCGAGGCCATACATCTGCTCTCTGTCATGCTGGAGGTTTCTGTTCCACCGCACATGGTCCTCGGATGTCTGTCAATGAGCTGTCACTCTCCCTGGCACTGGGAGAGCAGAGAATTAAAGGGTGGAATTCTTTGAGACACTCAGAAAAAATGCTTTCCTCTTGAGCTTTTTCATTTACTTCATGATCAGCACCGTGGCTCTTATTCTAATTTGCCTCCACACTAATTGCCGTTTCTCAACATTAATGGGCCCAGAACCACACTTAGCAACTGCTAAATGGCTCTGCATGACTCATCTGGGCCAGAGACTGGCGTTCTCTTCTGTGTGCAAACCCGGCCACCCCTCCCCACAGGGGCTGCATCCTGGCCCGGGGCAGCCTGCATCTCACTGCAATGCCAAGCCCCTTGGTCCAGAAAGATTGGAGCCCTAAAACCTCCAGTTTTCAAGACAGACTCTCACTTGCATGAGAAGGCCTACTGGGCTTGGGAACGGACACAAATTTGGTCTCAGATATGCTGGAGCAAAGCCCAGATGGGACTGGGTCGTGTTGAGTGGAAGTGCAGTCTTATATTCTCTATTCCACACTATTAGTATCGTCTTCTTTTTGATCTTTATCTTTTGTGGGGAGGTGGGATGATCTGAATAAAGGAAAAAACCCAAAAGCGAAGAACAGAGACTAGGAAAGCATGACTCCATAACAGTTATTGACCTCTGAAATCACGGTGGTTAGTCTCAGTGTTCTCCACGTGAATATGTGTGAACACGTGTGAACATGTGGTCTCCCCTTGTGGCTTGTCACTTGGGAACAGCCTTCCAGGCGACACACACACTCCAGTGATGAGGATGATCTCAGACTCTCGAAGTCTCAATACAGAAAAATAATACCTTTTTACCCAAAAAGTATTCTGTTCTGGAATAACCAAATCAATTCTTCATCCATAATTGAGAAAATGTAAATCAATCTCAAAGTTCCATACAGGCTTTACCAAATATTTTTAGGTGTCAGGAAGTGTGCTAAACAAAGACACCGCAAAGGGATACAATCAGATCATGTCCCCCACCCATACCCCCAAAGTCTCCCATCTCACTTGAAGCCCTTGTACCAGCCCCAAGGCCCGGTGTGATCTAAGCCCCAGACCTCAGCTCCCACCACCAGCCTCTTGAACTCTGTTCCAGCCACACTGGCCTCCTTCCTGTCCTGTGAATGTCAATCAAGTGCCGACCTCAGGACCTTTGCACAGCTGTGCACTCAGCCTGGAATACTCTTCCCAGCTACCCACAAGGCTTATTCCTTCCTGTCCTTCAGGCTCTCACTCTAAACGTCACTTTCTCCAGGCTTTCCAAGGACACGTTATCCAAAATTACGCCCCCATCCTATTACCCTCTATTCCTCTTGCCTGGTTCAGAACGAACAAGAAAAGATGGGGAGAAGGAATGTGGGGTCCAGAGGTCCAGAGGAGCCTGGATCTGACCATATTACAGATCAGAACCAATCACAAGCCCATCTTGTAAGGGTCCATGCCCACTCTGTGGGTTCATGGTGACTCCAACCTCACTTGTCCCCTTGAGCCATCCCTGTTGGCACAGTCACAGATGAAAGAGCAATGTCTTCGTGTGTTTACAGAACAGAGATACCATGGGAGCAACGACTTTGTTTTCCCCACGTTGTATCCCTGTGCTCAGACAGTTCCTGCCCCACGGGAGATTTGTTTGCTCAGAAGGGGTTCCACAAGTAGGAGAGGCACCCCTTTTTCTCTTCTCCCTATTTCCATTCCTGCTACATAGGATGCAGACATGATGGCTGGAACTCCAGCAGCCTCTTGGATCATGATTTGCATACAGTGATAGGAGCCACATGCTGAGAGTGGCCAAGCAGGAGGAGACTAGACCTGAGGACATGCAGACACTCTCACACCAGCCTGGACTGCCCCCCACCGAACTTCTCCTGATAAAACAAACCCTTATGATTTAAAGCACTATTATTTGGGGTGGGGGGGGTGTCCGTTAAGTGCTGTCAGTACATTCCAGCCAATAGTCAGCAGAGGCACATCTGTAACTAAACAAGTTGTGTTTATTACTCATTACAGTGAGAGGGAGCTCACAGTGTGGGAATCCACCAGGCATCTCAGTAAAAGCATAGGAGAGAAGGCTTATCATAGGATTTAGTCTTTGTGCCTAACAGAAAGCCAATACTACAAAAATGTGGTTGAATGAATAAAGTGTAAGAAAAAAAATCTGGAATGTAATGTAGCTCTTTTATATCTGATAAATACAAATTTAAATTATATTATATTTCCTCCATTCTCAAACCAATAAAAGGAAGCAGGGTTCCTTAGAAAAATGGCTAATTCTAGAACAAGATGAGCCTGGAGCATCTAATAAGCCAGAAAGTAAGGGAATGCTCAGAAAAAAAAGAGATGACCCACAAGGTCCAGTGACACAGGAGCCAGATGAAATCTCTCCCAATGTCCCCAAACTGGAACAACAAAATAAAGTCCTATTGGATCATAACCCAAGTATAAATTATCAATATCTGTGAGTCCATACTGGTATAAATAGATAAATAAATAAATGGGGGTGAAGAGACAAATCTCCCATGTGGAAAAATTCTAAATAAATGATGTGGATGCTCTGCCCTCAAGGAGATGAACTATAACTCCCCTCCCCGTAAGTGTGGGCTACACGGAGTGACCACCTTCCAAGGACTGAGGAATGGAAGGAGTGGGGTAGCTTTAGAGAGCAGAACCTGGACTACAGGACCTCAGCCAGGTCAACATCAACAGTGGTAAGTCATGTTGATGGTGCATACCCTTGATAGGATGTGATGACAAGTGTATATTACCTCTGTGGTCCTCCTCCCCAAAAGCCATAAACCTCGTCTAACCATGAGAAAAACTTCAGGCAAATCCCAATAGAGGGGCACTCAACAAAAAACGTGCCCAGTACTCCTCCGAATTGCCAAGGTCATCAAAAACAAGGAAAGTCTGAGTACCTGCCAGGGCCAAGAGGAGCCTAAGGAACCATGATGACTCAATGTAATGTGGTGTCTAGGATGGGATCCTGGGACAGAAAAGGACATGAGGTAGAATATGAGGAAGTTGGAATCAAGAATGGAGTTTAGTTAACAGTAAAGTCTAGATATTGGCTCGTTAATTGTAACAAGTGTACCAATCCATGTAAGATGGTAACAATAGGGAAAGCTGAGTGTGGGGTGTATGGGAACACTCTGTGTTATCGTTGACATTTTTTTGTACATATGAAACTGTTCTTAAATTAAAAGTTGGTCTTTTAAAAGGCCAACAAATATACATTAATAAATTTTTAGGTAATTTTTTATAGTTTCAAGGAAATGATCATGACAATGTTATAGAGCACAGGAAAATATTAAAAGTTTTTTTATATTCACTTTAAGTAGCTAAAATACTCTCATACTAAATTTGACAGAGGTTGCATACATATAGATACATATAAAATCCTAAAATATTGGCAAATTGAGTTGAAGTGTATCAAAAGAACATTCTAATGAAATATGGAGTTTAATATCTATTACTACAATATCAATCTATCACTTCAAAGGGTCAAATAAGAAAACAAATATTTCAATAGATGCTTTAAAAGGTTTTAGATATAATTCAATATTACATATTAAAATTTTTAGCAAAACAGAAATTTAAAAAACAATAGATGGTTAACATGATAAAGAACGGTGGTCTTACATCAATAGGCAAAATCTATTTAAAACTCAAGTGGCATTCCCACTGAAATCAGAAATAAGTCCACTATTTATGCCTGATAAGTTCACTAGTGTTATCTGGATATTGAACATAGAACATAGTTTTCTGGACATTGAACATATTATAAGGTGAGAATTAGAAAGAAGGAGAAACCCCACTAAAAAAGAGGCAAAAGTATTATATTTTTAAAAGACATCATTGTACTTCTAGGGAAAAAAAAGAAAGAACCCATTTTTAAAAAGGCATCAGATGTCACTTATGTGTGGAATCTAAAATATGACACAAATGAACTTATCTACGAAACAGAAACAGACTCACAGACATAGAGAACAGACTTGTGGTTGCCAAGGGGGCGGGGGGTGAGGGAAGGATGGACTGGGAGTTTGGGGTCAGCAGATGCAAACTATTATATACAGGAAGGGTAAACAACAAGGTCCTACTGTAGAGCACAGGGAACTATAGTCAATATCCTGTGATAAAACATAATTGAAGAGAATATGAAAAAGAATATATATATATTCTTTTTATATATAACTGAATCACTTTGCTGTACAGCAGAAATTAACACAACATTGTAAATCAACTGTACTCCAATAAAATAAAAAAAATTTAAAAGGCATCGGGGGACTTCCCTGGTGGTGCAGTAGTTAAGAATCCACCTGCCAATGCAGGGGACACGGATTTGATTGCTGATCCGGGAAGATCCCACATGCCGCAGAGCAACTAAGCCCATGCACCACAAAGACTGCGCTCTAAAGCCCTTGAGCCACAACTACTGAGCCCGTGTGCTGCAACTACTGACGCCCACACACCGCAACAAAGAGTAGCCCCCACTCGCCACAACTGGAGAAAGCCTGCGTGCAGCAACAAAGACCCAATGCAGCAAAATTAATTAATTAATTAATTAATTTTTTAAAAAGGCATCAGAATTTATCAGAAAGTGCAGTAAGTTTGTCAGGTTCAATATACATGCAAAATACTATAACTTTATATAATCAATAACTTGTTAGAAAATATACAAGAAAAAAATCAACAAAAAATACAAAATACCTGTCCAAAATGAGTGAGACTAGATCCTGCGAAGATAGCCAAGGGCCAAAGAGAAAAAGGAAATCAGTCACTAACAGGACTTAGAAATGGATCAGGGGAGAGTCTTATGGAAGGAGCCACACCAGAGAATTATGAGACACCTTTTATTGCAGAAATATCATAAAGGGTGGTAAGCATGGAGTTTATTGGATTTGGGGGGTGACCCTCTACAACTATCCAGTGATCACTGAAACCCCATGATCGTGTGTGTGTGTGTGTGTGTGTGTGTGTGTGTGTGTGCACTTGAGAAAAAAGACACAAAAAACTTTTGAAGAGTTCTTCCATCAGAAGCTAGATCTAAGTCTCAGACATTCCCACAGTTTTGACCACTTGAGTGGACTGCTCAACTCTTCCAAAAAGTAGAAATCAAGACCAGGAAAGAGTGGTCACTCTGGAAAATTTGCTGCAAGAAAACAACTTTTTCACCCTTTTTCTTTTGTGCTCAACATTCCATCAGCAGCAGTCCCCCTGCTGACATACACCTCAGCTAATGATTTTAAGAAATCAATTTATTTTTCTAAAGTCCAACAAGGTAGTATAGATATAGGTAGTACTTGTTCAATCCCAAACTCGAAGAATTGAGAAATAGTTACTGAACCATCGATACACTCATGAAAAAGAAAAAGGAATCTAAAATGCAAACATGATTTTAGGTCTAAGGGTAGCCTTCACAGTCACTAACTTTGGGGACTATTTCTTATATATATTTTAAGAGCTTGGAGGTAAAATTGATACACAGAGAACTGCACAAATTTACTGTGTACAAATTGATGAGTTTGAACATATGCCTACAGTTTGGATACTATTACCACAATCAAGGGAATAGACATTTGCAACACCTCCCAAGATTTCCTTGTGTCCCTTTGTCTTTGGTTGTTTTTTTTTAATGCATTCACTAACTTGGACTACTTTTCTAAAATGCAGCGGAAAATAATATTAATAATATGTAAACATACAAATACAAACATACACATAAAATCTACTGCTTAAAAGCTGAACACTTAGAGTTTGGTCCAGAGGATTACTAAATTACCTCCTAGTTTTTCAGGTTTCACTCATTTACATGGTAAAACTATAGCTAATTAAAAACATAATAAATGAAAGGAATAATGAAAAGAACATAAAACTTGACTCAAACTGAAGACACCAGGATTCAAATTCCCTGAATAAATCACTAAACTATTTGATCCCTCATTTTCTCGCACCATCAGCATGAGAATGTGTGTAAATACAGTTCATAATGGTAAATTACTACATAATTGGGAAATATAATTTCACCAGCCTACCTACCCATTTCACAGCAAACTAGTCAAAATATGAACCTCTAAAAGAAAATGATTTTGAACTGCTTGTGAAAGCAAAGGAAAGACCTACATATAAAATAATATGAATATGTAGTGCCTAAATATCCATACAGGTAGCCAAATTTCCCGTGAAAAAATTGAATTTTATCCTAACTCACATCTGTACTATTTTATGATGTAAATATTTCACCAAAATTTCACTTTATCGCAAAACAGGTCAACCTCCTCCAGACAAGTTTTAAAATGCAGTCCTCTTTTTTTTTTTCTAAGATGTGAACCAAGAGATAATTAGGACAAATTAAAGCAGATGAAAGTTGCATCGTACAAGGGATTGAATCTCCATCAAAAGAAGCCGGAGACAGGGACTTCCCTGGTGGCACGGTGGTTAAGAATCCACCTGCCAATGCAGGGGACACAGGTTTGAGCCCTGGTCTGGGAAGATCCCACATGCTGGGGAGCAACTGAGCCCACGTGCCACAACTACTGAGCCTGAGCTCTAGAGCCCACAAGCCACAACTACTGAAGTCCACGTGCCTAGAGCCCTTGCTCCACAACAAGAGAAGCCACCGCAATGAGAAGCCCAAGGACTGCAACGAAGAGCAGCCCCCGCTCTCCGCAACTAGAGAAAGCCCGCACACAGCAATGAAGACCCAACACAATCAAAAGTTAATTAATTAATTAATTAATTATTTTAATTAAAAAATAAAAGCTACAAGGACATATTGCACAACATGGGGAGTAGAGCCAAAATTTTATAACTATAAATGTAGATAACCTTTTAAAATTGTGAATCACTGTGTTGTACACCTGTAACATATAATATGGTACATTAACTACACTTCCATAAATAAACAAGCAAGAGTAAAATGTAAATATTAAATTTTAAAAATAAAAAGTAAATTTCATTTGTGCCTTGTTAAGTAAGCATCCAACAATAACTTCTTTCAAAAGCTGTGAGGTTTTTCCATATGAACAGAAAGTCTGACCTGTTTGTCTGCCTCTTCCCCACCTACTGGTCGTCCTCAGGTCCCCGGTGACAGAGGCAAGCAGTCTGGCTGACAAATGTCACTGGCAGCCATCTCATCTGTGATGGAAACCCCAGGAGCTCATGAGACCTCCTGCAGGGCAGTGGCTGCCACTATAGCCGTGACCTGTGGTCCAGCTCACTCACGTGAGTTGAAAGTTCAAGTACCAAATGCTTCCTGACAATGACTGTCCAGTCCTCCGTGAACCCAAGAGTCAGAATCATCCGTTTTAAGTTATTTTCTTTGTATTTGAGCAACTGAACCAAGGGAAATAAAACAGCCCCTGGGTCAACAGAGATGGTGGTTTCCCTAAGAGATGGTAGATGTACCTCATCTGCAGAGAGAGGCTCTGGGGGAAGGACAGAGGGACCTGCAGAGAGAGGGTGGGAGGAAACACAGACTTGGACAAAAAAACATTTATAAAGAGAGGAAACCAGCCGGGTTTCTGTGTTTCCAAGAGAGGGTAGTGGGCAAAACGTGTGAGGCGAACCATGTAAGTGGTGTGATTAAGGGAGGTTAGAAAGTTTAATCAAAGAGGAGTCTGGGAAGGAGGATAGATTTCTAAAAATCGTAGCAGCGTGACGCCAGCAGCAGGAAGGAAGAAGGGGAAGGTGAACCCCTTTTTGCACCAAGACCAATCCAGGGAGCTGCAGAGAGGGTCTGGACCCCAAAGGACTCATTTTTTCAGCACAAGGAACCTTCTTAGAGCACAGTAAGGACTGAACAGACTGACGTGTCTCTGTGCCAGTCCTTTGTGTGCAGCAGCTTCTGCGTGCCAGACTCAGTGATTGAGGCCCCAGGCCTCTCTCTCCTCAGGGGTCTTCTCACCTCTTCTGGAGCTGGATCTCAGCAAAGACCCCACCCAGATATGCTTCCTGATACCCCAAGGACCCACCAAAAGGGCACTTGAGGGATTGGAGCCACTTCATACGGTTTCGCCTGTGGCCAAGGAATTTCGGTTCCTACCACTTTGGGCCAATCTAGTGACACAAATAGTACCCTAATCCAGCATTTTAACCATCAAAATAGACTGTTCCATACAATCCTGTCTAATCTCCCAGTTGAGGTAGACACACTATCTTTTTTTTTTAACCAAAGTAAAACAAATTTAATTTCATATGTGCAGGGGCAAAGCTATGGGACCCAAAGAAGTGACAAGGGCAGGCAATTTTTATACCTTTTAGATGAAGAAACAATCAATTTGATTTTTTTTTTTTTTTTTTTTTTTTTTTTGCGTTACACGGGCCTCTTACTGTTGTGGCCTCTCCCGTTGTGGAGCACAGGCTCCAGACGCACAGGCTTAGTGGCCATGACTCACGGACCCAATAAATTTGAGAAGAATTGATAAGACAAAGAAGTCTGGGCTTGGGGGAGTTAATTAGTAAATAAGTAACAAGGTTTGTTTATACAGCCTTCTCAGCCCTGAATTCCCTATTTCTGGTGATAAGGATGTCTCTCTACCTCCTGGTACAGGGAGGGCCCCTTTCACATGGGAGAGTTATTTCCTCCTCTTAAGGGGATGAAGGAGGGTCAGAATGCTTTTCTTGTGCTGGCTGTTTCTTAAGTAAATTTAACTCAAAATAATCAATATGCCAAAGTGGTGTATTTGGGGGTGGCCTGCCCTGAGCGCCATCAGTTCCCTCCTCTGAAACTTCCCTGGAAATTTCACAGTTTGGACGCTGAGTTGGTAGATTGTTCCATATCTCATTGAACCAGTCTCTTGGCCCAGAGAGTAGGTCAGTCTAGTCAAACAGTTATGTCCAATTTCGGGAGGTATTCTAAAGTGGGCACCCCAAATTAGGCCTCTATGATGCAAAGAAATCAGGTATTTAATAAGAGGTATTTCTATGGAAACAAAAGAAAAACAAAGGTTAACGGTTGGAGCAGATTATAAACCCAGCCTGACCTTTGAGGGCAGCCTGTCGAAGATTTCTAGATGTTGGACTCGAAGCGTCTTCAGATGGAACAAAGGCAGGCAGTGGCAATAGGACAGATTTTTCTGGTTTGCAATTTGAATGTCTCTACTGGTCTTTCTGAGTGACCCATACAGCACCAGGCATTAAGATTGTCCATAGATGAGCTGTTGTGGTAATTTCTCTGAAGTTTATTTCAAGTTGCCCAACTTTAGCTTACATGACTTCAGAAACTAATGTTTCCGATTTTTCTCCCACCCTTCTGATTTAGACACACTATCTTTAGGTGTTTTTAAAATGCTATTTGTGGCTCATCCAAGGAAGATACTGCAAATACTCTATATCAGGCACCAAATCAACAGGGACAAAGAAGCAAAACCTCTCCACTTAGCCTACATCAATGCCCAAAACAGTGTAACCAACGGGCGACTTGGAAAGACCAAATTGGGGCTTTCTAACTTCCTTCACTTTTTCCTCAAAACTGGTAGTCAAAAAATTTTTGTATTTCAAAATATGACATAAATAAGACACAAAATAAACTCACAGGCAGGAACTGAAACACTGATGGGATACAGTCCATTCCTTCTAGTTCCTGAGTAGAATTCTCTGGTAGCACAGTTTGCTTACCTTCACCTGCTGATGGACATTCCGGTTGTTTGCGGGGTAGGGCTGTCGCAGTAGAGCTGCGACAACATTAGTGTGAAATCAATCAGTCAGTCCCTCATAGGCCACTTCTCACCCAGCCCCGGATAAAGGGAGCAGCTCTTCATGTGATCCGTCCCATCAGCCAAGGAGATGTTGGTGACCTTCTCCAAAGCCACCAATCCCCATCCCGCAGCTCCCAGCACAGCCCAGGGCCGGACACCCCTCTGGGCCATGTGTTCAAGCAAAAATAAGGAGCAACAGGAGAGGAAATACCCAGTGCAGCCCTGCCTGGTGGTCCATCATCAGAAGCAGGTCAGCCCCACGCAGACAAAGACGCGGTGCTGGCCTCCAGCCAGGAAGAAGCAGCACCTCCAAGACGGCGGCCCCTCAGCCCTGCCGCCAAGGTCAGGCTCACTGCTGCTCTGGGCCTAGCCGAGCACAGTGGGTGGAGAGAGAGGTGTTCAGCACGAAGCCTCCAGAGCCGGGATGCCCTGCCCATGCCACCAACGCAGGCAGCACATCTGCAGCTTGCTAATTTTTCCTTTTTCCACGAGACAAAATAAAGCCTTAAAAACATGAGCCCCTTGTGCTAGAACCTGTATAAGCTCCTCGAGCATTGAAAGGATGATGAACTTATCAGCATTTCACAATTCAAGCAGAGCCGGAGAGCAGACACACACGCTCGCACACGCATACACACATTGCCCCACCTCATGCTCACATGTTCAGATGTGTGAACACACACTCTAACTCACCTCTACATGTGCAACATATACATATGTACACATCGGCATATGAGTGCTCACGCACCTACATGTACACCATACACATACGTACACACTCACACACCCTCTCACAGGTGCTCAGATTCACAATTCACATGCAAACACATGCCTACAGTTACACATTCACACAGAAGTGCACACACTCGAACACACACACACACACACACACACACACACACAGGGAGGCTGAAACCAGGGAATTTCAGCTCCTGGCAGTGGAAGAAGGATGGGAGCCCACTCATCCATTTCTGGACTCCAGTCCAGGCCCCTCCTCTAGACCACAGAAGCATGAGGGATAAGGATCTCGTTGACCTCTTATCATTTGATGCATGTACTGAGCGCCTGTCGTGTGCGGGTCCCTGAGATCGGCACTGAGCACGCAAAGTGACAACAGGAGCAGGATGCCTGCCCTCGTGCCACTTACCTCCTGGTAGAGGAGGCAGACATTGCTGAGCAGTCGTGTAAAGACAACATCCAGGAAATCGTTTTCCTAACAGAAGGGCCAGACTCAACCGGTAAAGGCCTTTTGCTTTTCGACTTTGCCCCTCTTCCCGCCTGGGCTATGGCTGTAACATCATCTGAAGCCAGAAAGAAGAAAGATACATACTAAGGATGGGGGAGCAGAAAGACAGAAGGAGCTGGTCTCACCCGAGGCTTCTCATCACATGAAGAAAAGCACCCTGCATGGTTAAGCTGCTGTACCCAGCTGCCTGCCTCATGCAGCCAAAGCAGCCTCTGAAGGACACGTGGTAAGCTAACGTGATCACATAGAAGGCATTCATTGATTCCACCTGCGGTCCTGTTAACAGAGCCAGAGTGGAGCAAAATTCCAAATCCAGCATAAGTGTCCATTCACTAAGGAAAGAATTGCCCTCATCAAGATGCAAAGGGTCCAGCGGAATCCACCTGCTACCAAATAAATAACAGCCTCCTGGAGACACGATACCAGCTCAAGGGAGAGAATGTAAAGAACCTAACGATAACAAAGAAAATCCTAGAGAAACACACAAGATCCAAGAAGTTGAGAATATCTCCAGGAGCAAGAATCACGCTATAGGCGAATCAAGGTGTCAACACAGCCAGTGGATTAATTCTACTCTGGCGTCACTGTGCTCAAGAGCAGAGCTCCACACAAAGCTTAGATCCTGTGCATATTCTTGGCTGCACTTGTCCATTACAAACATCTCTAGCATATTCTCATACCCGAGTCCCAAGAAACTGCTTTCTGTAAAACTGATTAGAGCCACTCTGTATTCCGGCCAGAAAAGAGAGATGCGCCCTGCATCAATATCACGCACTGACTCAGCCCCAGGGCTTCCAATTCCCTGAGCCTCTACATCCAAAATTACGAATTCCTTCTTGAGGAAATCTCATTAGCACTGCTGTCTGGCTCTAATAAATCAGCCACCATGGCTGTGGGCCAGGATCACATATCACAGACAGAGAGTGGACATTATGACTGGAAAGAGTGATGGACACAGAGCCTGCACTGTTGGGGGTTGGGGAACAAACACGTAGAAAGTTAGAAAGTTCAGCCTTAGACACCTTCTTACAACTAAAAATTGGTATTTCTTCATGGTATTTCCCATTACTTCCCTAAGGTCCTTGAATCACAGTCTTCACAACTTTTTCTTATTCTCATGTTTCCTAAAAACCTTGGTAAGCCATCACCCTGATCAGTTTGGAAGGGGGCAGAATAAATAACAGTAGGGAAGAGAGCCCCTTCCTGAAGCCCTTTGCCCTGGGGAGAGACAAGTAAAGAGGCAACATCACTGTGATGAGGATACAAAAGCTCTCTGCCAGGATGCCGGGGGAGCATGGAGAGACACACCTAAGCAAGCCTCAGACAGGAGGCTTCCCAAAGGAGGCCAGGGCTAGCCTGTGGTCCAGGGAGCGCAAGGAGAGTCACACAGCAGAGGGATGCATGAAGTGTGCTTTGGGTGGTGGGACTGTGTCAGTTATCTATTGCCGTGTGACAAATTATCCCAAAACTTAGCAACTTAAGGTCACAAACATTTATTATCTTTCAGTTTTTATGAGTCAGGAATCCAGGTGAAGCTTAGCTGAGTCCCCTCCATCAGGGCCTCTCACATGCTGTGGTCCTCTCAAGGCTCAACTGGAGAAGGATTTCCCCACCCACGTGATCGCTGACAGGATTCATTTCCTCCTGGGCTGTCGATCAGAGGTTGCACTCCATGGTAGCTGTTTTCCTCAAAGCAAGAGATAAGAAAAGCCACAGAGAGTAAGATGAAAGCCATTCTCTTGGGAATCCAGTCTTCCTGCAAGTGGTCAGCCCAGGAGGAAAGGGGAATAGATTGTGAACAGCTGCACTGCTAGCCCTCAGGTTGAAAAAGCAAGAAGAGCCCACTCACCCTGGAAAATGACCAAGATAGACTGTGAATCTAGAGACAAGAACTGCAATTATGAAGAATGTGGTATGGACAAATGTATATTTATTATTCATCAAACTCTAAGCTATATTACTGAATTAGAACACTTAGTGAGATGCAGGAGGCATTTCCCAAACTCCAGGATTCCTTCATGTGCCTTAAGTGTTGCTAATAGAAATCCTGAATTTAGCACATTGAGAATAAAAGTTGAGCTCAATTCTTATCAAACTGATAAAAAAGTGCAGATACATTTTTATGCAATTCAAAACCAGAGAAAAATCAGCAATTCATATGGAAATAATGTTTGGGTCTACAAAGGTAAAAGACTGGCCAACATGTGTTCTTGAAAAGTACGCATTCCCAAATGGATGCTTTGTCTATAAAGCTGAATTCATCAATACTTAACATTGGATGTTTTATGTCAAGTATAATCCACTATAGTTTAATCAAATTACTATGGAAACAAAAGACTAAGCTATTAAGAATCTTAATATGAAGAAATAAAAGTTATTTCAACCTAATTATTCAAGAACTAACCAAACTTTTCTAGATTATTTTCTCTGTCATTCAGCCTGCCTTTAGCCAGCTTCAATTATTTACCAAAATCACTGTCAAAAGTGGTAGTAAAGAGTAAAACTAGGAATCAAAATTTAATTCAGGCCACTTTAATATAGAGTTGTTCTGTTTATGGAGCTTCAGAAGAAATGGTAAACATAGTGGCTTAAATTTTGTTTATGAAATAAATTACAAATCTTTATTACTCCTAAATCCTGGCTTACACAATTTTCTTTCCAATCCCATTGGAAAAGGAAAATGCTTTTATGCAAAGAAATTGTCCTCATATTTTATTCATTCCCATAAAAAAATGAGACAACTTCAACCCAGAAGACATAAAAAAACAGATAAATACACTTGCAGAAAGCGAAAATAATTCTAAGCAGTAAAAAAAAAAAAAATACAAAGTTATAAAACAAATGGAGAACTAGAAAAAATATTTGCAAATCATTTCACACTTAAGAGCCTACTTTCTTAACACATTATGAGTTCCAATAAATCTTTAAGAAAGAAGTCAGCAGTGCAATAGGAAAAAATGGGCACAGTATATAATAAGAGAGTTTACAGAATAAGAAATGTAAATAGCTCTGAAACATATGAAAAAATTCTCCAATCTATCCTTCCATTTCTCACCACAAACTTGGAACCATCCTGAAGCTTTTCTTTCTCTCCCCCCACCCCCATATCTAATGTGTTAATGCATCCTATTGGCTCTGTCTTCTGAAAAGATCCAGAGTCTTACACACTTCTCACCACCATCACCTTTGCTTGTACTCCTGTGATTTCTAACTGAGCCCTCTGTTTTCTTCCTTGTTCTCTATACCATTCTCCATGGGGCAAGCAAAGTAACCCCTTTTAAATGTAACCCTACATTGGTTTCCCACCTCAGAATCAAAGCCAAAGTCCAGTGGTTCCAAGGCCCAAGCATCTGGTCCCCTACAACATCTCTTTCCTGTCACACTGCCCCCTGCTACTCCCACTCCAGCAATCCTGGCCTTCTTGCTCCCTTTGGGGGTTTTCTTCATCAAGACTGTTAGATGAAGAAACACT
>NW_021703768.1:6524518-6536071 GCF_005190385.1 Monodon monoceros | reverse complement strand
CCAAGAACAGAGAACAGAAAATACTGTTCGGACTGTAGAGGGTTGAATTGTATCCCACAAAAAGATATGTCCAAGTCCTAAACCCCAGCACTTGTGAATGGGACCTTATTTGGAAACGCAGTCTTTGCAAACGTAATGAAGTGAAGGATAATCTCCGGATGAGATCATCCTGGATTTAGGGTGGGTCCTAAATCCAGGGAACAGTGTCCTTATAAAAGGAAGGAGAGGGAGATTCCACACACAGAGACACGGGGGATCGAGGGGAGGGTGTGAAGACTGAGGCAGAGGTTGGAGGGATTTGGCCACCAGCCAAGGATCACCGAGGATGGCAGGCAGCGGCCTGAAGTTGGGGGAGACCTGGACCAGACCCTCCCTCAGCGCCTCCAGAAGGAACCAACCCTGCCCACACCCTGATGCTGAACTTCTGGCCTCCAGAAAGTGAGAGGGAGAACGAATGAATCTTGTTTTAAGCCACCAAGTTCATGGTAATCTGTTACAGCAGTCCCAGGAGGCTGATACACTGCCCTCTTTTCCTGACCCTGGTATCCAGGGCATCACCCAGGGCCTGCATTTGGAAGGTACTCAGGAAAGACTGGCTGAAAAACTGAGTGAAGTGGGAGTCCAAGGCAGACTGGGAGGGACTGCCTTGAATGTCTCAGGGACATTCTTTGAGTTTGTTCTGCAAGCTTGGAGGGGAATTAAGAGACTTTTGAGGAAGAACATGACATATTCAACAGGTGGAAGATGTTATGGCAACAACAGTGGGAGAGCTGGAAAGTAGAGCGTCAGGGCGAGCTGTGGGGAGGAGACAGAGGATTTCTGAACACGGGTACCAGAGCCCCAAGAATTAAGATTGACACTCTGGACCAGGCTGCACTGTGAAGGGAAAGGGGGGGACGTGTCCACTGGGGGTTGTCGGGTTTAGAAGCCTAGCCCAAGTCTGGAAAAATGAGGAAAGGAGCATTTGTGGTTAGAAAGGGATCTTGGACCAGGTTTCTTAGAAACCAGAACCAAGGCCAAGCTGAAGCACCCCTGGGTCGGGGGAGTTGCAGACCTAGCCCCCGGGTGACGAGAGTGAGAAAAGGAAGAGAGGCCGGGAGAGGAGGGAAGCCCACCCAAGACGGTGCAGGATGGTGCTGGCCCAGGTGTTCCGCAGAGGGAGAGCCACCTGGGGCCTCGGTTGACAGACTGGGAAGAGTGGTGGCCTCAGCGCAGCCCCCGGAGCTGGAGCCGGAAGGAGAGGAAGCGTCCGCAGGCCCCTCCTCTCTCCTGCCTGTCACGGTCAGGTGCATCCCAGGGAACGCTGGCTCCCTTTGTTCTAGGATGTGCCGCTGGTCCCCTACAGCCAGCTGTGCGGACACCAGATCCCTCCTCCAGGGCGCTTCCAGGGTGCAGGGCTGGCTCAGCGTCAGGACGTGAAGGACGGAGCCGAGGCAGGGGCAGAGCCAGCAGAAGAGCCGCAGTCCTTGGTGGCAACCGTGGGGGTGGCAGCAGCCCGGGCGCTCCTGAGCATGGATCTGGGCAGGACACAGGGCGCCAGCAGATGTGAAGAGGTGACTGATACAGAATAATGTGATGTTGGCGAGTGCCACTCATCTGTACAATGTTTAAATCTTTGTGGCTCCGTGGATAACTTTATTAATTTGTTTGATCAATAGATTTCTAACATAAGCAAATTTAATCCCTGGATTAAAAAAGCCAAAACTGTCTCAAACCCAGTGATAGAATTGTGCAGTGGTTTTTATTTATTTAGCATATATTGCATAGCATCAACTATAGGCCTGACTCCCTCCTATTAACTCATTTAACAACCTGCATAACAACGTCTTGGGGCAGAAACTATTGTTATTCCCATTTCACAGAGGAGAAACCTGAGGTACAGAGAGGCTGAGTGACAGGCCTGCATGGCTCCACCCTGACTGCAAAGCCCATCGCTTCACTCTGCCGCCTCTTTGTTTATTGTGAACTTTGTGCTTATGGGGTATTTTTATCTTACAAGCTTTCGTGGGAGAAAGAAGATTAAAATGCGCACTGCATGGTGAGTCTCACGTCCCACCTGAGACAAAGGCTGTCTGTTTCAATGTTTCACCTCTTTCTTTTCACCAGGAGCTCAACCAAGAGCAGAGAGTTTGTTTAGCCTCAGACCTTTAAGATCTCAAGATTAATTAGGCAAACAGCGGGCTTCCTGGCATTGCCTGTGAATTCAGCTTCCCAACCAGTCTTCAGGCTGAACCTGAACAAATGTCACAAAGGTGTCTTGGAGGAGTCCAGAGCACTCCTGCGTCAGGAGTATTACGGTCAAGACGTCAGATCACGTGGTCAGTGTCAGCTCTGCCACCTACCAACCTGCGCCCTGGACAAGGCACTTAACCTGCCCTTGGTCACGTGCCTTGGTTCCCTTGTCTGCAAAAGGGAGTGAAAAGTGCACCAAATGGGTGAAAACATACAAAATGCTCAGAAGAGTGCTTAGGACATAGTTGGTCCATGGAGAAGCATTTAATGAATTAACAGCATTATTATAGGAGCCCCGCTGTAGGTCAGTCCATCTGGGCAGGCTCTGGGGGTCAGCTGTGCACTGTCATCTGAATCCTGACACCTGAAGTTACCTGCGATTCCTTCTCCTGCCCACTGCGTGTTACCTCTTCGTACCGACACTGCTCATCAGGTCATGCAGCCACAGTTCAGCCCAACAAGAACTTGGGTTCTGCCGTTCCAGAATTTCTTTCTTGATGGGCAATGTGAGTTGGAGGACAGGCAGATGAGAAAGTCCAAAGAGGAGAGGGTGCTTGTCACCCCATCATCATTCAGCCACCACCATCTCTGTGACCAGGATGCCAACTGGAACTCCCCGTTGCTTTCTTGGGGTTCCAATGCCAGTAAAGTGATGGGTTCATCTCTCCTAAGTGGTGTCCCTGGTGGCACAGTGTTTGGGAATCCACCTGCCAATACAGGGGACATGGGTTCAAGCCCTGGTCTGGGAGGATGCCACGTGCCACGGAGCAACTAAGCCCGTGTGCAGGTGACTACACCTCCTGAGGCCCTTTGAGTCTTGACCAGGTCGGGTCAAGCTTCTTAACACAAACAGAACACAAGCCCCAAAAGACCAAATGCTGCAGCCAGCACTGCCTGGAACCCTCTCACTACCGCTGTCGTCCTGCTAACAGTTGCTGCTCGCCTGGGGATGATTCATCCTGCTGTCAGCAGCAGTTTCTACCAGCTGGCATACTGACAAACTAAGAAAACCGCTCACCTAAGTGGAAAGAGCTGGCACTCCCTTCGATGTACTTAGGCTGACGTAGTGTGATCGGGCCATGCACAGACGCTGCTCAGAAAAGGGAGAAACCACACAAAATTAAATATCTGTTCTTAAAGATGGAATTTCTGAGAAAAGGTGAAGCGTTTAATGGCCTGTACTCCCTCTGGTCTGAGCAAAACGTCATAGATTTTAAGACATTTGAGGATTTTGTGGAAATTTCTTTTCTCAAACATTAGAAAGGCTAAGGGCATTCGTTGGCTGGTTGTTTCAAGAGAACTTCAGGCAAAAAATAAAAAATAAAAGGGAGCATAGGCCAAAAAACAGGAGAGGGGAGTCTGGGAGGGTCTGCCAGAGTTAGAATGAGGGGTGGCCCTCTGGGCCGGGGTGGGAAGCAGAAAAGAAAACAATATCACTGGGGTCTTATCCCTTTGAGACCTTGAAGAGCAATAATGTGAGGAAATAAAGGGAAGAAAGTACTATTCCTAAAAGCTGCCTGAATCTTTTCCTGTCATTTTAAGGAAGCAACAGAATTTATCTTTGGGAGAAGCACTGGGCCATTTGTTGGGTGTAGGGTTGGGGTGGGGGGGATCGTTGTATTTGTTTACTTAGGGCAGGAAAACTTCTGCTTTTGTAATTGCTATGGGCTGAATGTTTGTGTCCCCTAAAATTCATGTGTTGAAGCCTAATCCCCAGTGTGACTGTGATTGGAAGTGGAACCTTTGGGAGTTGATTGGGTCATGAGGGTGGAGCCCCACTGAATGGGACTAGTGCCCTTAAAGGAACAGACACAAGAGAGATGAGCTCCCTCTCTCTCTCCCTCTCCGCCATGTGAGGGCACAATGAAAAGACGGCCATCTGCAAACCAGGAAGCAGCCCTCCCCAGACACTTGCTCTGCCAAAGCCTTTATCTTGGACTTCGCAGCCTCCAGAATTGTGAGAAACAGGTGTTTGCTGTTTAAGCTCCCTTCGGCCCCAGCAGTCTCTTCTGTTCTAGCAGCCCTAACTCACGAAGACAGTAATGGTCAACCCCAGATCTCGTTCTGGAAAGGGGAGGCATAGGCAACAAGTCATTTTATATAAAAATGGGCACAGAACATGTCTGAGGACTTGGTTTGATGTTAAAGACTTCAGTTCTCTCTCTGTTTTTGTCTGGGGCAAGGAAGATAGGATGCTGTCTCTGAGAGGAAACACCTTGTCATGGGCGCCCCCATCTGTGGCTGGTTGGTGGCTGCAAAATGCCAGCAGCAGAAGTGGGATGAACAGATCACTAGTGGAGACCCTGTGGTGGAGTTTAGCATACAGCCCCAGGAACAGTGCTATTGGAAAGCCAAGGCTAGGAATTCAGTGTTACAGCTCTACGCCCTCCCCACGCCTTCAGCTGAGTTTGTTATTGCTGCACCTGTGTTGCTTGCATCTGTGAGAATTCGGGGACAATTTGCATGGGCCAAGTTTCCACTGCAGAGAATGGAATCCTCTCTAGCAAGTTTGTTAACTTCCTGAGGCTTCCATACAAACCACCACTAACTGATGTGGCTTGTGGGGCTTAAAGCAACAGAAATCTCTGCCTTTGCCTTCACAGGGCTCCTCCTCTGTGCCTGTGTCTCCCCCTCCTTTTATAAGGACACTCTCATTGGATTTAGGGTCCACCAAGATAATCCAGGATGACCTTCTCATATCAAAAGCCTTAAGTTAACTACATCTGAACCTATTTCCAAATAGTCACATTCACAAGCTCTCCGCGGACACATCTTTCCGGAAGGGGCTGGGAGCACCGTTCAACGCCCCATACTTGTTAAGCAAAACGGGAATTTTTATAAATTATTAAATGCACGCAGAACCACTGGGGAGAATAAAGAATCAGATTCCAGGATGAGTTTCCAGGAAAAACAAAGCCTCAGGGAACCTGGTCACCAGGAAAGCTCCGCCCTCCATAATGGGGAAGCTGCAGGGCGGGGAGGCTTCCACAGCAGCTGTCAGCTCCACCACTTCTGCCAGGGGCCACACCAGTAAAATGGAGGCCGCACCCTGCTGCTCCCCAGCATGAGGGATTCTGAGCTCAAAGGCTGACCAGGGAGATCCTGAGTTACGTGAGATCCCAGGGGCGAGGAGTTGAGGAAACACAGCTAGCTTTCCAGCCTCAGCATCCTGGAAGGTGCTGGGAAGCAGGGGAGGTACGCACCCCAGGACCCGCCCACCACATCTGTGTCTGCACCTGACTCACATGGCCCGTGGGAGCACAGCAGAGCATGGGGTGGCAGTGAGATCGTGACCAGCAGCAGCCAGGCAGGGGTTCTGAAATGTGAAAGTCAGCCATCCTCAAGCTTTAGGGTGCAGAAGGTCTCCCAGCGGCTGGCTGAAATCGCAGGGCACTGCTGGTGGGAATAGCGATGATGTGCCGAGTGAAGGACCATGATGGGGGCAAGGTCAGCAAAGAGGCCAAGCTCCGGGGCTCCCACCTGTCACCTCCCTGCACCCCACTCTGCCCCTCCTTCCTCCTCTGCCCCTGCCCCTCGAATGGGCACCTGAGGGTTCACTTCCATGCGGGAAAAGGTGCAACAGGGAAGAGGACACCGGGAGCTCTGCCCAAGAGGATAGGGAAGGGGCAGCTCTGCAGAAGGAAAGCCTCTGCTCCTTTGGGGCAACTCTGAATTCAAGGCAAACCGGCACCAGGTAAAGCTCATCACCGCCTCTGCTGCAGGATTTCAGTGTCTGAGTTAAGATGGAGACAAACCAGAAGTGGCCCCCTCTGTGACTCACTTTCTTGACTCTAAATTATATTTTATTGGGTTGGCCAAAAAAGTCCATTCAGCGTAAGATGCTACAGAAAACCCAAACGAACTTTTTGGCCAACCCAATAGTTCCAAACCAGGCTCCAGCTGCTAAGAGAGTATGTAAGTATGAGAAAAAGTATGCTCCTAAAATTCTCAATGTGCCATGAGAGTCCCTCAGAATAGAGTGGACTGTCCCTTCTCAATGGCTCTGCTGTCCCCGCTGAGGGCCTGGGGTCACAGACCCCAGCGGAGCTTCTAGGGGGACCTCAGCCTCCGTCTCACCTTGTCTTCCCCAGAGGCAGGGAGAGCGAATAAGGAGAAGGGAAGGAGAGTGTCGGGGTCTGGGAGCTCACATTTGACATTTTGCAGGGTAACCTGAAGGCTGGAACATCAAGGATGATACAAAAAGAATTCATACAATGTATGCACAGCCTAGAGAAAGAAATATTTTTGGACCCCAAATGGACATTATGACACTCAGTGGAAATGAAGAATATTCCCTTTCTTAAGTGAACTGATTTATTCCAAGATATGTAAATACAGGTCTCATGGACTATTTTAAACAAGCTATGAGATTTTTAAACAAATATTCAGAGATCTGTTTCATAGCTTCTGGATTTTAATTTCTAAAGCATGAGTGATTATAAAAATGGAAATATCCTTATATTCGTGTTCTGCACCAGGAAATCCCAAATAAGTGGGCTTATTATTAAAAGATAATCTTGCCTCCCATGTTTATCATCAGTAAAAATTCAAATCTTTATTCATCACTTGAGTTTCCTAAAACTGTCATTTCCATTAAAGCACTGAGGAAGAAAGAATAAGAATGTTTGGTATGTTACTCCAATTGCTTGACATTTTCCTACCCAGAATGAATCTTCTCTCCAGCCTTTTCCACTCCCATTTGCATTAGTTCACTAGGGCTGCTGTAACAAGGTACCACAAACCGCATGTTTCATAACCGAATTGTATTCTCTCACAGTTCTGGAGGCCAGAAGTATGAGATTAAGGCATCAGCAGGGTTGGTTCCTTCTGAGACTTGAGGGAGAACTGTTCCATGCCTCTCGCCTACCTCCTGGTAGTTTTTGGTGTCTCCATCTGCTCAGGCTGCCATATGAAAAAGCCACAGAATGGGTATCTTAAACTACAGACGTTTATTTTCTCACAGACCTGGAGGCTAGAAGTCCATGATCAAGGTGTCGGCGGATTCTGGCTTCCAGACCACTACCTTTTCTCTGTGTCTTCACGGGGCGGAGAGAGAGAGCCCTGGAGTCTCTCCTCGTTTTCATCAGGACCACAGTCTTATCAGATTAAACCCACACACTATGACATCATTTAACCTTTATTACCTCCTTATAGACCTCCATCTCCAAATATAGTCACATTGGGGGGTTAGGGCTTCAATATATGGATTTGAGGGAGACACAACTCATCCAAGACAACTGGCAATCTTTGGCCTTCTTTGCCTTGTGTAAGTTCACCCTGATCTCTGCCTTCGTGTTCACATGACATTCTCCCTTTGTGTCTGTGTCCAAACTTCCCACCTTTTATAAGGACACCAGCCACGTTGGATGAAAACCCATCCTAACGACCTCATTGTTACGTGATCATCCACAAAGGCCCTATTTCCAAATAAGGTCACATTCTGATGTACTGGGGATTAGGACTGAATTCTGGGGGAAACGATTCAACACAGAGCACTATGACCTTGAGACTGGCCCACTCTCTGTGCTTCTCTTCTGTCCTCACGCCCTCAGCCCTCCTGCTGCCCAACTGCTGCCTAAAATTCCACTTTGCACATGGGATTCTTACTCAGGAAACTTGGTAGATTCTTAGAACATTAAGAATGAGCCAACTCCCTCAGCTCTGGCATCTAGGTCCCCTCTGGGGACCTTGCTGCTGCTCCAGGAGGGCTGGAGTCTGCAGAGATGCCACAGGCTGAGTCCTCCCATCACCCTGGCTTCTTCCCGTGGCCTTTCTACCCGACATCTGCGTGTGGAGCTCAGCCTGGGCACAGCGCTCGCTTCCCCAGCTTCAGGAGGCTCATTGCTGGAGTCGTGTGGGCTATCACGTTGGGAGAACAGACAGCAAATTGGCCCTGGAGTTGGGAGTGGGGTTAGATGTTCACATTTCAGCCTCACTTACTTCCGGCTGTGGTCTTCCTGTGGTGGTGGCATCTCTCTAAGCCTCAGCCTCAGCCCTGTGCAAACCATCCCTGCTCTCACCCACGTGCAGTAACGCATGTGAAATTCAGAACGGTAAGGGCACTGTGAGCCGCTTTCGCCTCCCACACACTCCATGTGCGTTCCTCTCCCGGCGGCGTCACCTCGGAGACTCTCCCACCTGCCTGACCCCTCCTCACCATCAGGGTCCACGCCTCAGGGAGGCCTTCCTCGACAACCCAGCTGACTACCTCCTCCCCCATCACTCCTTTTCCCACTATACTCGCCATTTTCCTTCTTCGCATCTGAGATCATAGCATTTACTCCCTTTTGTTTGTGGTCTGTCTCCCCAGTGAAGCTTCAGGCTTCGTGAGACTTGGCTCCTTATCTGTGTCCCTCACCGCCGCACGCCCAGCACCCAGCAGAGTTCAGGGCAGGATAAGTGAATGCATGAACCCAGGTGCACACTTGTTCCGAGACGGGCCGGCCCGGACTTTCCGTGACTCAAGATCCAGTTGTCCTGCCTTCCCCTGAAGTTCTGACCTTCAGCCTTCACATTTTGCGTGTGGCTGTCTTTCCAGCTAGACTGTAAGTTGGTGAGCTGACTGAGGTTTAGACGTGTCTGAATCTCGACTGCTCAGCTCAGCAGGTTGGGCCCCGTGAAGCTCAGGTGAGAGCTGTGGGAATGATGCTGCCACATGGCTTCCCTGTTCCTGGGACCTCCATGTGGCTCTAGAGGTAAGTGGACATCAGTGCATGCTGCCCTCACTGCAGGGGTGCCCGCCTTAGAAGGTAGGGAGTGCGAACTGCAGTGGGGCTCCCAGGCCCCCCAGTGAGATCACTTTGGGCCCTGAAGAGAGAGGGAGACCCTGACCCCAGCCACAGCCCTCTGCCTGCCACCCCCGATGCCTACCGCCTCCCTACGAAATGCATTTCTCCCTGTTAGTCTCCTTATTCACTCTACATTGTTCATGCCATCACTATCCTTCCCCGTCTGGTGGTCCCCCCACCCAGGCATCCCCAGCCTAACCTTAATCCCACTTCATGGGCCTCTTCCCTCCAGGTCTGGCTTAAGACCCGCCTTCTGCAAGAATCTCACACACACTGCCTTTCGCCTTTGGCAGTGTCCTGGCGGCCTCGCATGCACCACAATCGATGGCCTGCGATGTGTCTGCATGTCTCCTCTCCCGGCAGGACCGCAAACCCCGGTGATCTGTGCCCTCCTCACCAGGCTGTGCAAACATACCAAGAATGCCAACCACAGAGCCGGCTGGCTTCCTGCTCCGTGCCCGGGTTTCCTGGATAATTGCATCTGCTCCTCCAGTCATTCCTGTCTGCTGAGTAATTCTCAGCAGCTGTGAGTCACCGCTCAAGGAGGCTCTGAGTTCCGCAGCCTGAAGTGTGCAGCTCCGTGATGAATATGGAAAAGGCTCAGCCTCAGGCCTCATGAGCAGTAGAAGAGAGAGACTTCCCACTGCATGTTCAGAGATGAATTAGCACTTAAAGGGCTATGAATCTAGCCTCCACTAATGTATTCCATGGTCCTGTTCTGACCCCATCATTACCTCAGGGGCTCTGTAATTTATGTTCTGCGGCAGCTTGCAAACCTTCCCTTGACCTTCGGGTAAATCAGAGAACCTTACAACTCCCTTCAGAGAATAAAGGAAAATGCAGTTGAAAGTTTTTTGCAGGAAGGCCTGAAAAACGGAAAGCTCCTGAATTAAACATAATGGAGAAACAATTCAGCCCTCTATCCCCCTTTCCCTCAAGAACCAAATCTTTCCAAAGAAAAAACAAGAGGCCGGTATGATTTGAAGAAAATCATTTTCTAATTGGCTTTGATGGAAAATAAAGAGAGACGACCCTGCAAACACACTCATGTTTATTTTACTTCAAGACAATGCCACTGAGGAAGATGGCCATGGCATACCTGGATGGAAGATTTACCTGGATCTAAGCATCTCCTGACTGCAAGTATCTTGGAAGCCACATAACAGGAGGTCTTCTCTTTTTTCTTCATGATTCAAAAGCATGTAGTCAAGTGTTCACTCTCTCTTCTCTCTCTCCCTCTTCCTCTCTGCCAAGTTCTATAAAGCATATCATCTTTTGCCTTAAACTTTCTGTTTCTCTCGCCTCCACTACTGCTTGTCTCTGCTTTCTCTTGCCCTCTGATTCCCTTCTTACTATTCCTGTAGCCAGGACCAGCCAGCTCCTTCTTCAAAATGTCCTGAGAATTTCAAGCCAGGGGCAGCAGAGAATAAACTGAGCCTGGGCCCTCTGCGTGAGGAGCCCTGTGTGACAGCACAGGTCACAGGCCCTGGAGTCCTGCCCTGCCTGTAGCTTCTACTTGTAGCATCCATGGTCTCCATTGCTAGACTTCTGCCCCTTCTCTCGGGCTCCCTGCTGCTGACCAAGTCCTGGCAAGATTTGAAAGAGAAATGTTGCTTATCAGCAGGGCATGACTCCCTTCTCCCTTCCAACCAGGTCCTTGAGGGTCCAGAATCCATATAATTGCTCCCCTGAGGAGAACAGGTTTTTTCCCATGACACCTCCTTAAGGACAAAAAAAGTTCATGTTCATATTACTGTGTCTGTGGTTCATTGTGCTTTTAAACCTACCTTAGCTTTTCAACATCCAATTCTATCCTATCTCAATAAAAACAAACCATTCGCTAAATGGAAAGTGAGAAGTAGGCCCCATGAGTGTAGATATTTTGCCAAAACCTGCACTTGGAGTTGCGTCCACGCCTCTCTGTCACACTCAGTCTTAGGACAGGTGGAATCTTGCCTCCTGACAAGCTTCCTTCCCAGCCCATCCTGAGATCCAAAAGCTGTGTTTTAAAGATGACTTTCTCAACCATAATTCAAAAAGATTCATGTACCACAATGTTCACTGCAGCACTATTTACAATAGCCAGGACATGGAAGCAACCTAAGTGTCCATCGACAGATGAATGGATAAAGAAGATGTAGCACATATATACAATGGAATATGACTCAGCCATAAAAAGAAACAAAATTGAGTTATTTATAGGAGGTGGATGGACTTAGAGTCTTTCGTACAGAGTGAAGTAAGTCAGAAAGAGAAAACCAAATACCGTATGCTAACACATATATATGGAATCTAAAAAAAAAAAAAAAAAATGGTTCTGAAGAACCTAGGGGCAGGACAGGAATAAATATGCAGAAGTAGAGAATGGACTTGAGGACTCGGGGAGGGGGAAGGGTAAGCTGGGACAAAGTGAGAAAGAGGCATGGATGTATATACACTACCAAACATAAAATAGCTAGCTAGTGGCAAGCAGCCGCATAGCACAGGGAGATCAGCTCGGTGCTTTGTGACCACCTGGAGGGGTGGGATAGGG